>NW_028123599.1:0-481703 GCF_965194805.1 Balaenoptera borealis
CCTTGCTCAGAGAACTGGACTCAACACGCCCTATTCACCGCACAAGAATATATCTGACTAATAATAATCGTAAAACCTATGTATTGATATCTCTCTGTTAGTGTGTCAAGTGGGTGTAAAGCGGCATAAACACAGCAGTGAAAAGCAGCTAAACCCCATTATAAAAATAAATTACTTTGAAACACCCATGAAACAGTGAAAGAGAGAGAAATTCCTACACAATGCGTTCAGGGGCTGTGATGCAACCTGGATTGACCATATCTAGACGCACAGCTGGATGAGACATAAGGGTGGACACTCTTGGGGCTGAGAGTTTTGGTGAGGTTGGGTGAGCAAACGCAGACCCTTTAAAGTAATACTGCGTGGTACCCATCGCATGGGTCCCAAATCTCCAGGTTCAAGGTTATCTTCCTACATCAAAAACATGCATGAGAAACCCAGAAGATGGTACACCGTGTGATGGGGAAAGGTTTCTAAAACGCACCTCATTTCTCATCTCCTTGTGCCCGGGTTCGCCATTCCAGCCGCTTTACTAGCAAGCTCCCTACTTGGAGCATCAGCACCTTTAACCTCCTGTTCCGTACAGGTTGCAATTTGTCCTGAGGATAAACGGGAAGACGTGGAACCAACGAGAGACTAGCTCTTGGTGTTGGGACAGGCACAGGTCACTCTATTTTCCCATCAGAAAGAAGAATTAACCACAGGCTCAGCCTGCCCCCCGGAACCAGAACAGGGCCTGAAGCCATTCTGCGATTTTGCGGCCAGCTCCCATAAAAACGAGTTGTAAAATGGAGGTTCAGGGCACTGCAATTCACAAACCTGCAGAGTTATAAATGATAACTCTCGTCCACAAATATATTGAGGGAAGGCAAAGAAGAGGATTTGAAATCAAGGCAGAATTGCAGGAAACAGATTTCAGGAGGTAGATACGAATCGCCTTTAAAGCACATGAAAAGCGGCAAAACGTTGACAATGATGCCCTTGGCCAAAAAGGGCGTATGCGTTTTTTCCTGAATATATTTAGGAAAAAACGCATACGCCCTTTTTGGCCAACCAAGCAACCTGGAAAGGCAAATCAGCGCTACAAAGAAGTCTCGCTTCCCATCGGTCAAAAGGGCCATGCTGAAAAAAGTGTCAAAACCAGAAATGCAGGACAGGCCATGGAGAAATGGGAGCCTTGCTACACTGATGGGCGGGATGTAAATTGCCAAGAGCCACTCTGGAGAAGTGTCCGGTGAGTCCTGAAACATCTGAAAAACACAGCTTAGAGAGCATAGGGCACTTCCACTCATGGGGGTATAAATTGGGAAAATGAAAAATCAGCAAGACACAAGCACCCCAAAGTTTAGGGCTGCTCTGTTGACCAGGACCTCCACTTCATTCCACGTTAAATATCCCAGGAAAGAGAAAAATGGATAAAGAAGTTGTGGTCCTTATGTACAATGGAATATCACTCAGCCATGAAATCAATGTCGTAAGGTTAGTAGCAGCATGATGAGTGGATTTAGGTACGACGATTCTAAGTGAAATAAGTCACACAGAAAAGGACACTTCTCATAAGGTATCACTGATAGAGGGAATGTAAAAACCGTTACACTTGAACTGAATTACAAAACAGAACAGAGTCACACATGCAGAAAACACACTATGGCTGCTTAACGGGAAAGGTGAGGTGGGGTGATACATAAAACAAGGGTATCAAATTAGCTCAGATACCGTTCCATAAACCCAATATGTAATAGACAAGACCTACTCCTTGCTCAGAGAACTGGACTCAACACGCCCTATTCACCGCACAAGAATATATCTGACTAATAATAATCGTAAAACCTATGTATTGATATCTCTCTGTTAGTGTGTCAAGTGGGTGTAAAGCGGCATAGACACAGCAGTGAAAAGCAGCTAAATCCCATTATGAAAATAAATTACTTTGAAAAACCCATGAGACAAAGACAGTGAAAGAGAGAGAAATTCTTACACAATGCGTTCAGGGGCTGTGATGCAACCTGGATTGACCATATCTAGACGCACAGCTGGATGAGACATAAGGGTGGACACTCTTGGGGCTGAGAGGTTTGGTGAGGTTGGGTGAGCAAACGCAGACCCTTTAAAGTAATACTGCGTGGTACCCATCGCATGGGTCCCAAATCTCCAGGTTCAAGGGCATCTTCCTACATCGAAAACATGCATGAGAAACCCAGAAGATGGTACACCGTGTGATGGGGAAAGGTTTCTAAAACGCACCTCATTTCTCATCTCCTTGTGCCCGGGTTCGCCATTCCAGCCGCTTTACTAGCAAGCTCCCTACTTGGAGCATCAGCACCTTTAACCTCCTGTTCCGTACAGGTTGCAATTTTTCCTGAGGATAAACGGGAAGACGTGGAACCAACGAGAGACTAGCTCTTGGTGTTGGGACAGGCACAGGTAACTCTATTTTCCCATGAGGAAGAAGAATTAACCACAGGCTCAGCCTGCCCCCCGGAACCAGAACAGGGCCTGAAGCCATCCTGCACTTTTGCGGCCAGCTACCAAAAAAGCGAGTTGTAAAATGGAGGTTCAGGGCACTGCAATTCACAAACCTGCAGAGTTATAAATGATAACTCTCGTCCACAAATATATTGAGGGAAGGCAAAGAAGAGGATTTGAAATCAAGGCAGAATTGCAGGAAACAGATTTCAGGAGGTAGATACGAATCGCCTTTAAAGCACATGAAAAGCGGCAAAACGTTGACAATGATGCCCTTGGCCAAAAAGGGCGTATGCGTTTTTTCCTGAATATATTCAGGAAAAAACGCATACGCCCTTTTTGGCCAACCAAGCAACCTGGAAAGGCAAATCAGCGCTACAAAGAAGTCTCGCTTCCCATCGGTCAAAAGGGCCATGCTGAAAAAAGTGTCAAAGCCAGAAATGCAGGACAGGCCATGGAGAAATGGGAGCCTTGCTACACTGATGGGCGGGATGTAAATTGCCAAGAGCCAATCTGGAGAAGTGTCCCGTGAGTCCTGAAACATCTGAAAAACACAGCTTAGAGAGCATAGGGCATTTCCACTCATGGGGGTATAAATTGGGAAAATTAAAAATCAGCAAGACACAAGCACCCCAAAGTTTAGGGCTGCTCTGTTGACCAGGACCTCCACTTCATTCCACCTTAAATATCCCAGGAAAGAGAAAAATGGATAAAGAAGTTGTGGTCCTTATGTACAATGGAATATCACTCAGCCATGAAATCAATGTCATAAGGTTAGTAGCAGCATGATGAGTGGATTTAGGCACGACGATTCTAAGTGAAATAAGTCACACAGAAAAGGACACTTCTCATAAGGTATCACTGATAGAGGGAATGTAAAAACCGTTACACTTGAACTGAATTACAAAACAGAACAGAGTCACACATGCAGAAAACACACTATGGCTGCTTAACGGGAAAGGTGAGGTGGGGTGATACATAAAACAAGGGTATCAAATTAGCTCAGATACCGTTCCATAAACCCAATATGTAATAGACAAGACTTACTCCTTGCTCAGAGAACTGGACTCAACACGCCCTATTCACCGCACAAGAATATATCTGACTAATAATAATCGTAAAACCTATGTATTGATATCTCTCTGTTAGTGTGTCAAGTGGGTGTAAAGCGGCATAAACACAGCAGTGAAAAGCAGCTAAACCCCATTATAAAAATAAATTACTTTGAAACACCCATGAAACAGTGAAAGAGAGAGAAATTCTTACACAATGCGTTCAGGGGCTGTGATGCAACCTGGATTGACCATATCTAGACGCACAGCTGGATGAGACATAAGGGTGGACACTCTTGGGGCTGAGAGTTTTGGTGAGGTTGGGTGAGCAAACGCAGACCCTTTAAAGTAATACTGCGTGGTACCCATCGCATGGGTCCCAAATCTCCAGGTTCAAGGTTATCTTCCTACATCAAAAACATGCATGAGAAACCCAGAAGATGGTACACCGTGTGATGGGGAAAGGTTTCTAAAACGCACCTCATTTCTCATCTCCTTGTGCCCGGGTTCGCCATTCCAGCCGCTTTACTAGCAAGCTCCCTACTTGGAGCATCAGCACCTTTAACCTCCTGTTCCGTACAGGTTGCAATTTGTCCTGAGGATAAACGGGAAGACGTGGAACCAACGAGAGACTAGCTCTTGGTGTTGGGACAGGCACAGGTCACTCTATTTTCCCATCAGAAAGAAGAATTAACCACAGGCTCAGCCTGCCCCCCGGAACCAGAACAGGGCCTGAAGCCATTCTGCGATTTTGCGGCCAGCTCCCATAAAAACGAGTTGTAAAATGGAGGTTCAGGGCACTGCAATTCACAAACCTGCAGAGTTATAAATGATAACTCTCGTCCACAAATATATTGAGGGAAGGCAAAGAAGAGGATTTGAAATCAAGGCAGAATTGCAGGAAACAGATTTCAGGAGGTAGATACGAATCGCCTTTAAAGCACATGAAAAGCGGCAAAACGTTGACAATGATGCCCTTGGCCAAAAAGGGCGTATGCGTTTTTTCCTGAATATATTCAGGAAAAAACGCATACGCCCTTTTTGGCCAACCAAGCAACCTGGAAAGGCAAATCAGCGCTACAAAGAAGTCTAGCTTCCCATCGGTCAAAAGGGCCATGCTGAAAAAAGTGTCAAAACCAGAAATGCAGGACAGGCCATGGAGAAATGGGAGCCTTGCTACACTGATGGGCGGGATGGAAATTGCCAAGAGCCACTCTGGAGAAGTGTCCGGTGAGTCCTGAAACATCTGAAAAACACAGCTTAGAGAGCATAGGGCACTTCCACTCATGGGGGTATAAATTGGGAAAATGAAAAATCAGCAAGACACAAGCACCCCAAAGTTTAGGGCTGCTCTGTTGACCAGGACCTCCACTTCATTCCACCTTAAATATCCCAGGAAAGAGAAAAATGGATAAAGAAGTTGTGGTCCTTATGTACAATGGAATATCACTCAGCCATGAAATCAATGTCGTAAGGTTAGTAGCAGCATGATGAGTGGATTTAGGTACGACAATTCTAAGTGAAATAAGTCACACAGAAAAGGACACTTCTCATAAGGTATCACTGATAGAGGGAATGTAAAAACCGTTACACTTGAACTGAATTACAAAACAGAACAGAGTCACACATGCAGAAAACACACTATGGCTGCTTAACGGGAAAGGTGAGGTGGGGTGATACATAAAACAAGGGTATCAAATTAGCTCAGATACCGTTCCATAAACCCAATATGTAATAGACAAGACCTACTCCTTGCTCAGAGAACTGGACTCAACACGCCCTATTCACCGCACAAGAATATATCTGACTAATAATAATCGTAAAACCTATGTATTGATATCTCTCTGTTAGTGTGTCAAGTGGGTGTAAAGCGGCATAGACACAGCAGTGAAAAGCAGCTAAATCCCATTATGAAAATAAATTACTTTGAAAAACCCATGAAACAAAGACAGTGAAAGAGAGAGAAATTCTTACACAATGCGTTCAGGGGCTGTGATGCAACCTGGATTGACCATATCTAGACGCACAGCTGGATGAGACATAAGGGTGGACACTCTTGGGGCTGAGAGGTTTGGTGAGGTTGGGTGAGCAAACGCAGACCCTTTAAAGTAATACTGCGTGGTACCCATCGCATGGGTCCCAAATCTCCAGGTTCAAGGGCATCTTCCTACATCGAAAACATGCATGAGAAACCCAGAAGATGGTACACCGTGTGATGGGGAAAGGTTTCTAAAACGCACCTCATTTCTCATCTCCTTGTGCCCGGGTTCGCCATTCCAGCCGCTTTACTAGCAAGCTCCCTACTTGGAGCATCAGCACCTTTAACCTCCTGTTCCGTACAGGTTGCAATTTTTCCTGAGGATAAACGGGAAGACGTGGAACCAACGAGAGACTAGCTCTTGGTGTTGGGACAGGCACAGGTAACTCTATTTTCCCATGAGGAAGAAGAATTAACCACAGGCTCAGCCTGCCCCCCGGAACCAGAACAGGGCCTGAAGCCATCCTGCACTTTTGCGGCCAGCTACCAAAAAAGCGAGTTGTAAAATGGAGATTCAGGGCACTGCAATTCACAAACCTGCAGAGTTATAAATGATAACTCTCGTCCACAAATATATTGAGGGAAGGCAAAGAAGAGGATTTGAAATCAAGGCAGAATTGCAGGAAACAGATTTCAGGAGGTAGATACGAATCGCCTTTAAAGCACATGAAAAGCGGCAAAACGTTGACAATGATGCCCTTGGCCAAAAAGGGCGTATGCGTTTTTTCCTGAATATATTCAGGAAAAAACGCATACGCCCTTTTTGGCCAACCAAGCAACCTGGAAAGGCAAATCAGCGCTACAAAGAAGTCTCGCTTCCCATCGGTCAAAAGGGCCATGCTGAAAAAAGTGTCAAAGCCAGAAATGCAGGACAGGCCATGGAGAAATGGGAGCCTTGCTACACTGATGGGCGGGATGTAAATTGCCAAGAGCCAATCTGGAGAAGTGTCCCGTGAGTCCTGAAACATCTGAAAAACACAGCTTAGAGAGCATAGGGCATTTCCACTCATGGGGGTATAAATTGGGAAAATTAAAAATCAGCAAGACACAAGCACCCCAAAGTTTAGGGCTGCTCTGTTGACCAGGACCTCCACTTCATTCCACCTTAAATATCCCAGGAAAGAGAAAAATGGATAAAGAAGTTGTGGTCCTTATGTACAATGGAATATCACTCAGCCATGAAATCAATGTCATAAGGTTAGTAGCAGCATGATGAGTGGATTTAGGCACGACGATTCTAAGTGAAATAAGTCACACAGAAAAGGACACTTCTCATAAGGTATCACTGATAGAGGGAATGTAAAAACCGTTACACTTGAACTGAATTACAAAACAGAACAGAGTCACACATGCAGAAAACACACTATGGCTGCTTAACGGGAAAGGTGAGGTGGGGTGATACATAAAACAAGGGTATCAAATTAGCTCAGATACCGTTCCATAAACCCAATATGTAATAGACAAGACTTACTCCTTGCTCAGAGAACTGGACTCAACACGCCCTATTCACCGCACAAGAATATATCTGACTAATAATAATCGTAAAACCTATGTATTGATATCTCTCTGTTAGTGTGTCAAGTGGGTGTAAAGCGGCATAAACACAGCAGTGAAAAGCAGCTAAACCCCATTATAAAAATAAATTACTTTGAAACACCCATGAAACAGTGAAAGAGAGAGAAATTCTTACACAATGCGTTCAGGGGCTGTGATGCAACCTGGATTGACCATATCTAGACGCACAGCTGGATGAGACATAAGGGTGGACACTCTTGGGGCTGAGAGTTTTGGTGAGGTTGGGTGAGCAAACGCAGACCCTTTAAAGTAATACTGCGTGGTACCCATCGCATGGGTCCCAAATCTCCAGGTTCAAGGTTATCTTCCTACATCAAAAACATGCATGAGAAACCCAGAAGATGGTACACCGTGTGATGGGGAAAGGTTTCTAAAACGCACCTCATTTCTCATCTCCTTGTGCCCGGGTTCGCCATTCCAGCCGCTTTACTAGCAAGCTCCCTACTTGGAGCATCAGCACCTTTAACCTCCTGTTCCGTACAGGTTGCAATTTGTCCTGAGGATAAACGGGAAGACGTGGAACCAACGAGAGACTAGCTCTTGGTGTTGGGACAGGCACAGGTCACTCTATTTTCCCATCAGAAAGAAGAATTAACCACAGGCTCAGCCTGCCCCCCGGAACCAGAACAGGGCCTGAAGCCATTCTGCGATTTTGCGGCCAGCTCCCATAAAAACGAGTTGTAAAATGGAGGTTCAGGGCACTGCAATTCACAAACCTGCAGAGTTATAAATGATAACTCTCGTCCACAAATATATTGAGGGAAGGCAAAGAAGAGGATTTGAAATCAAGGCAGAATTGCAGGAAACAGATTTCAGGAGGTAGATACGAATCGCCTTTAAAGCACATGAAAAGCGGCAAAACGTTGACAATGATGCCCTTGGCCAAAAAGGGCGTATGCGTTTTTTCCTGAATATATTCAGGAAAAAACGCATACGCCCTTTTTGGCCAACCAAGCAACCTGGAAAGGCAAATCAGCGCTACAAAGAAGTCTAGCTTCCCATCGGTCAAAAGGGCCATGCTGAAAAAAGTGTCAAAACCAGAAATGCAGGACAGGCCATGGAGAAATGGGAGCCTTGCTACACTGATGGGCGGGATGGAAATTCCCAAGAGCCACTCTGGAGAAGTGTCCGGTGAGTCCTGAAACATCTGAAAAACACAGCTTAGAGAGCATAGGGCACTTCCACTCATGGGGGTATAAATTGGGAAAATGAAAAATCAGCAAGACACAAGCACCCCAAAGTTTAGGGCTGCTCTGTTGACCAGGACCTCCACTTCATTCCACCTTAAATATCCCAGGAAAGAGAAAAATGGATAAAGAAGTTGTGGTCCTTATGTACAATGGAATATCACTCAGCCATGAAATCAATGTCGTAAGGTTAGTAGCAGCATGATGAGTGGATTTAGGTACGACAATTCTAAGTGAAATAAGTCACACAGAAAAGGACACTTCTCATAAGGTATCACTGATAGAGGGAATGTAAAAACCGTTACACTTGAACTGAATTACAAAACAGAACAGAGTCACACATGCAGAAAACACACTATGGCTGCTTAACGGGAAAGGTGAGGTGGGGTGATACATAAAACAAGGGTATCAAATTAGCTCAGATACCGTTCCATAAACCCAATATGTAATAGACAAGACCTACTCCTTGCTCAGAGAACTGGACTCAACACGCCCTATTCACCACACAAGAATATATCTGACTAATAATAATCGTAAAACCTATGTATTGATATCTCTCTGTTAGTGTGTCAAGTGGGTGTAAAGCGGCATAAACACAGCAGTGAAAAGCAGCTAAACCCCATTATAAAAAGCAATTACTTTGAAACACCCATGAAACAGTGAAAGAGAGAGAAATTCTTACACAATGCGTTCAGGGGCTGTGATGCAACCTGGATTGACCATATCTAGACGCACAGCTGGATGAGACATAAGGGTGGACACTCTTGGGGCTGAGAGGTTTGGTGAGGTTGGATGAGCAAACGCAGACCCTTTAAAGTAATACTGCGTGGTACCCATCGCATGGGTCCCAAATCTCCAGGTTCAAGGGCATCTTCCTACATCGAAAACATTCATGAGAAACCCAGCAGATGGTACACCGTGTGATGGGGAAAGGTTTCTAAAACGCACCTCATTTCTCATCTCCTTGCGCTCCGGTTCGCCATTCCAGCCGCTTTACTAGCAATCTCCCTCCTTGGAGAATCAGCACCTTTATCCTCCTGTTCCGTACAGGTTGCTAATTGTCCTGAGGATGAACGGGAAGAGGGGGAACCAATGAGAGACTAGCTCTAGGTGTTGGGGCAGGCACAGGTCATTCTATTTTCCCATCAGGAAGAAGAATTAACCACAGGCTCAGCCTGCCGCCAGGAACCAGAATACGGCCTGAAGCAATCCTGCGCTTTTGCGGCCAGCTCCCAAGAAAGCGAGTTGAAGAATGGAGCTCAGGGGCACTGCAATTCACAAACCTGCAGACTTAGAAATGATAACTCTCGTCCACAAATATATTGAGGGAAGGCAACGAAGAGGATTTGAAAGCAAGGCAGAATTGCAGGAAACAGATTTCAGGAGGTAGATTCGAATCGCCTTTAAAGCACAGGAAAAGCGGCAAAACCTCGACAATGATGCCCTTGGCCAAAAAGGGCGTATGCGTTTTTTCCTGAATATATTCAGGAAAAAACGCATACGCCCTTTTTGGCCAACCAAGCAACCTGGAAAGGCAAATCAGCGCTACAAAGAAGTCTCGCTTCCCATCGGTCAAAAGGGCCATGATGAATAAAGTGTCAAAACCAGAAATGCTGGACAGGCCTTGGAGAAATGGGAGCCTTGCTACGCTGATGGGCGGGATGTAAATTGCCAACAGCCACACTGGAGAAGTGTACGGTGTGTCCTGAAACATCTAAAAAACTCAGCTTAGAGACCATAGGGCACTTCCTCTCATGGGCGTATAAATTGGGAAAACTAAAAATCAGCAAGACACAGGCACCCCAAAGTTTTGGGCTGCTCTGTTGACAAGAACCTCCACTTCGTTACACCTTAAATATCCCAGGAAAGAGAAGAATGGATAAAGAAGTTGTGGTCCTTATGTACAATGGAATATCACTCAGCCATGAAATCAACGTCATAAGGCTAGTAGCAGCATGATGAGTGGATTTAGGTACGACGATTCTAAGTGAAATAAGTCACACAGAAAAAGACACTTATCATGAGATATCACTTATAGAGGGAATGTCAAAACCGCTACCCTTGAACTGAATTACAAAACAGAACAGAGTCACACGTTTAGAAAACACACTATGGCTGCTTAACGGGAAAGGTGAGGTGGGGTGATGCATAAAACAAGGGTTTCAAATTAGCTCAGATACCGTTCCAGAAACCCAATATGTAATAGACAAGACCTACTCCTTGCTCAGTGAACTGGACTCAACACCCCCTATTCACCGCCCAAGAATATATCTGACTAGTAAGAATCTTAAAACCTATGTATTGATATCTCTCTGTAAGTGAGTCAAGTGGGTGTAAAGCGGCATAAACACAGCAGTGAAAAGCAGCTAAACCCCATTATAAAAATCAATTACTTTTCAAAACCCGTGAAACAAAGACAGTGAAAGAGAGAGAAATTCTTACAAAATTCGTTCAGGGGCTGTGATGCCACCTGGATTGACCATATCTAGACCCACAGCTGATTGAGACATAAGGGTGGACACTCGTGGGGCTGAGAGGTTTGGTGAGGTTGGCTGAGCTAACGCAGACCCTTTAAAGTAATTCGGCGTGGTACCCATCCCATGGGTCCCAAATCTCCAGGTTCAAGGGCATCGTCCTACATTGAAAACATGCATGAGAAACCCCGAAGATGGTACACCGTGTGATCGGGAAAGGTTTCTAAAACGCACCTCATTTCTCATCTCCTTGTGCTCCGGGTCGCCATTCCAGCCGCTTTACTAGCAATCTCCCTCCTTGGAGAATCAGCACCTTTATCCTCCTGTTCCGTACAGGTTGCAAATTGTCCTGAGGATGAACGGGAAGAGGGGGAACCAATGAGAGACTAGCTCTAGGTGTTGGGGCAGGCACAGGTCATTCTATTTTCCCATCAGGAAGAAGAATTAACCACAGGCTCAGCCTGCCGCCAGGAACCAGAATACGGCCTGAAGCAATCCTGCGCTTTTGCGGCCAGCTCCCAAGAAAGCGAGTTGAAGAATGGAGCTCAGGGGCACTGCAATTCACAAACCTGCAGTCTTAGAAATGATAACTCTCGTCCACAAATATATTGAGGGAAGGCAACGAAGAGGATTTGAAAGCAAGGCAGAATTGCAGGAAACAGATTTCAGGAGGTAGATTCGAATCGCCTTTAAAGCACAGGAAAAGCGGCAAAACCTCGACAATGATGCCCTTGGCCAAAAAGGGCGTATGCGTTTTTTCCTGAATATATTCAGGAAAAAACGCATACGCCCTTTTTGGCCAACCAAGCAACCTGGAAAGGCAAATCAGCGCTACAAAGAAGTCTCGCTTCCCATCGGTCAAAAGGGCCATGCTGAATAAAGTGTCAAAACCAGAAATGCAGGACAGGCCATGGAGAAATGGGAGCCTTGCTACGCTGATGGGCGGGATGTAAATTGCCAACAGCCACTCTGGAGAAGTGTACAGTGTGTCCTGAAACATCTAAAAAACTCAGCTTAGAGAGCATAGCGCACTTCCACTCATGGGAGTATAAAGTGGGAAAACTAAAAATCAGCATGACACAGGCACCTCAAAGTTTTGGGCTACTCTGTTGACAAGAACCTCCACTTCGCTACACCTTAAATATCCCAGGAAAGAGAAGAATGGATAAAGAAGTTGCGGTCCTTATGTACAATGGAATATCACTCAGCCATGAAATCAATGTCATAAGGCTAGTAGCAGCATGATGAGTGGATTTAGGTATGACGATTCTAAGTGAAATAAGTCACACAGAAAAAGACACTTATCATAAGATATAACTTATAGAGGGAATGTAAAAACCGCTACCCTTGAACTGAATTACAAAACAGAACAGAGTCACACGTTTAGAAAACACACTATGGCTGCTTAACGGGAAAGGTGAGGTGGGGTGATGCATAAAACACGGATTTCAAATTAGCTCAGATACCGTTCCAGAAACCCAATATGTAATAGACAAGACCTACTCCTTGCTCAGTGAACTGGACTCAACACCCCCTATTCACCGCCCAAGAATATATCTGACTAGTAAGAATCTTAAAACCTATGTATTGATATCTCTCTGTAAGTGAGTCAAATGGGTGTAAAGCGGCATAAACACAGCAGTGAAAAGCAGCTAAACCCCATTATAAAAATCAATTACGTTTCAAAACCCGTGAAACAAAGACAGTGAAAGAGAGAGAAATTCTTACAAAATTCGTTCAGGGGCTGTGATGCCACCTGGATTGACCATATCTAGACCCACAGCTGATTGAGACATAAGGGTGGACACTCTTGGGGCTGAGAGGTTTGGTGAGGTTGGGTGAGAAAACACAGACCCTTTAAAGTAATACGGCGTGGTACCCATCCCATGGGTCCCAAATCTCCAGGTTCAAGGGCATCGTCCTACATTGAAAACATGCATGAGAAACCCCGAAGATGGTACACCGTGTGATCGGGAAAGGTTTCTAAAACGCACCTCATTTCTCATCTCCTTGCGCTCCGGTTCGCCATTCCAGCCGCTTTACTAGCAATCTCCCTCCTTGGAGAATCAGCACCTTTATCCTCCTGTTCCGTACAGGTTGCTAATTGTCCTGAGGATGAACGGGAAGAGGGGGAACCAATGAGAGACTAGCTCTAGGTGTTGGGGCAGGCACAGGTCATTCTATTTTCCCATCAGGAAGAAGAATTAACCACAGGCTCAGCCTGCCGCCAGGAACCAGAATACGGCCTGAAGCAATCCTGCGCTTTTGCGGCCAGCTCCCAAGAAAGCGAGTTGAAGAATGGAGCTCAGGGGCACTGCAATTCACAAACCTGCAGACTTAGAAATGATAACTCTCGTCCACAAATATATTGAGGGAAGGCAACGAAGAGGATTTGAAAGCAAGGCAGAATTGCAGGAAACAGATTTCAGGAGGTAGATTCGAATCGCCTTTAAAGCACAGGAAAAGCGGCAAAACCTCGACAATGATGCCCTTGGCCAAAAAGGGCGTATGCGTTTTTTCCTGAATATATTCAGGAAAAAACGCATACGCCCTTTTTGGCCAACCAAGCAACCAGGAAAGGCAAATCAGCGCTACAAAGAAGTCTCGCTTCCCATCGGTCAAAAGGGCCATGATGAATAAAGTGTCAAAACCAGAAATGCTGGACAGGCCTTGGAGAAATGGGAGCCTTGCTACGCTGATGGGCGGGATGTAAATTGCCAACAGCCACACTGGAGAAGTGTACGGTGTGTCCTGAAACATCTAAAAAACTCAGCTTAGAGACCATAGGGCACTTCCTCTCATGGGCGTATAAATTGGGAAAACTAAAAATCAGCAAGACACAGGCACCCCAAAGTTTTGGGCTGCTCTGTTGACAAGAACCTCCACTTCGTTACACCTTAAATATCCCAGGAAAGAGAAGAATGGATAAAGAAGTTGTGGTCCTTATGTACAATGGAATATCACTCAGCCATGAAATCAACGTCATAAGGCTAGTAGCAGCATGATGAGTGGATTTAGGTACGACGATTCTAAGTGAAATAAGTCACACAGAAAAAGACACTTATCATGAGATATCACTTATAGAGGGAATGTCAAAACCGCTACCCTTGAACTGAATTACAAAACAGAACAGAGTCACACGTTTAGAAAACACACTATGGCTGCTTAACGGGAAAGGTGAGGTGGGGTGATGCATAAAACAAGGGTTTCAAATTAGCTCAGATACCGTTCCAGAAACCCAATATGTAATAGACAAGACCTACTCCTTGCTCAGTGAACTGGACTCAACACCCCCTATTCACCGCCCAAGAATATATCTGACTAGTAAGAATCGTAAAACCTATGTATTGATATCTCTCTGTTAGTGTGTCAAGTGGGTGTAAAGCGGCATAAACACAGCAGTGAAAAGCAGCTAAACCCCATTATAAAAATAAATTACTTTGAAACACCCATGAAACAAAGACAGTGAAAGAGAGAGAAATTCTTACACAATGCGTTCAGGGGCTGTGATGCAACCTGGATTGACCATATCTAGACGCACAGCTGGATGAGACATAAGGGTGGACACTCTTGGGGCTGAGAGGTTTGGTGAGGTTGGATGAGCAAACGCAGACCCTTTAAAGTAATACTGCGTGGTACCCATCGCATGGGTCCCAAATCTCCAGGTTCAAGGGCATCTTCCTACATCGAAAACATTCATGAGAAACCCAGCAGATGGTACACCGTGTGATGGGGAAAGGTTTCTAAAACGCACCTCATTTCTCATCTCCTTGTGCCCGGGTTCGCCATTCCAGCCGCTTTACTAGCAAGCTCCCTACTTGGAGCATCAGCACCTTTAACCTCCTGTTCCGTACAGGTTGCAATTTGTCCTGAGGATAAACGGGAAGACGTGGAACCAACGAGAGACTAGCTCTTGGTGTTGGGACAGGCACAAGTCACTCTATTTTCCCATCAGGAAGAAGAATTAACCACAGGCTCAGCCTGCCCCCCGGAACCAGAACAGGGCCTGAAGCCATTCTGCGATTTTGCGGCCAGCTCCCATAAAAACGAGTTATAAAATGGAGGTTCAGGGCACTGCAATTCACAAACCTGCAGAGTTATAAATGATAACTCTCGTCCACAAATATATTGAGGGAAGGCAAAGAAGAGGATTTGAAATCAAGGCAGAATTGCAGGAAACAGATTTCAGGAGGTAGATACGAATCGCCTTTAAAGCACATGAAAAGCGGCAAAACGTTGACAATGATGCCCTTGGCCAAAAAGGGCGTATGCGTTTTTTCCTGAATATATTCAGGAAAAAACGCATACGCCCTTTTTGGCCAACCAAGCAACCTGGAAAGGCAAATCAGCGCTACAAAGAAGTCTCGCTTCCCGTCGGTCAAAAGGGCCATGCTGAAAAAAGTGTCAAAACCAGAAATGCAGGACAGGCCATGGAGAAATGGGAGCCTTGCTACACTGATGGGCGGGATGTAAATTGCCAAGAGCCACTCTGGAGAAGTGCCCGGTGAGTCCTGAAACATCTGAAAAACACAGCTTAGAGAGCATAGGGCACATCCACTCATGGGGGTATAAATTGGGAAAATTAAAAATCAGCAAGACACAAGCACCCCAAAGTTTAGGGCTGCTCTGTTGACCAGGACCTCCACTTCATTCCACCTTAAATATCCCAGGAAAGAGAAAAATGGATAAAGAAGTTGTGGTCCTTATGTACAATGGAATATCACTCAGCCATGAAATCAATGTCGTAAGGTTAGTAGCAGCATGATGAGTGGATTTAGGTACGATGATTCTAAGTGAAATAAGTCACACAGAAAAGGACACTTCTCATAAGGTATCACTGATAGAGGGAATGTAAAAACCGTTACACTTGAACTGAATTACAAAACAGAACAGAGTCACACATGCAGAAAACACACTGTGGCTGCTTAACGGGAAAGGTGAGGTGGGGTGATACATAAAACAAGGGTATCAAATTAGCTCAGATACCGTTCCATAAACCCAATATGTAATAGACAAGACCTACTCCTTGCTCAGAGAACTGGACTCAACACGCCCTATTCACCGCACAAGAATATATCTGACTAATAATAATCGTAAAACCTATGTATTGATATCTCTCTGTTAGTGTGTCAAGTGGGTGTAAAGCGGCATAAACACAGCAGTGAAAAGCAGCTAAACCCCATTATAAAAATAAATTACTTTGAAACACCCATGAAACAAAGACAGTGAAAGAGAGAGAAATTCTTACACAATGCGTTCAGGGGCTGTGATGCAACCTGGATTGACCATATCTAGACGCACAGCTGGATGAGACATAAGGGTGGACACTCTTGGGGCTGAGAGGTTTGGTGAGGTTGGATGAGCAAACGCAGACCCTTTAAAGTAATACTGCGTGGTACCCATCGCATGGGTCCCAAATCTCCAGGTTCAAGGGCATCTTCCTACATCGAAAACATTCATGAGAAACCCAGCAGATGGTACACCGTGTGATGGGGAAAGGTTTCTAAAACGCACCTCATTTCTCATCTCCTTGTGCCCGGGTTCGCCATTCCAGCCGCTTTACTAGCAAGCTCCCTACTTGGAGCATCAGCACCTTTAACCTCCTGTTCCGTACAGGTTGCAATTTGTCCTGAGGATAAACGGGAAGACGTGGAACCAACGAGAGACTAGCTCTTGGTGTTGGGACAGGCACAAGTCACTCTATTTTCCCATCAGGAAGAAGAATTAACCACAGGCTCAGCCTGCCCCCCGGAACCAGAACAGGGCCTGAAGCCATTCTGCGATTTTGCGGCCAGCTCCCATAAAAACGAGTTATAAAATGGAGGTTCAGGGCACTGCAATTCACAAACCTGCAGAGTTATAAATGATAACTCTCGTCCACAAATATATTGAGGGAAGGCAAAGAAGAGGATTTGAAATCAAGGCAGAATTGCAGGAAACAGATTTCAGGAGGTAGATACGAATCGCCTTTAAAGCACATGAAAAGCGGCAAAACGTTGACAATGATGCCCTTGGCCAAAAAGGGCGTATGCGTTTTTTCCTGAATATATTCAGGAAAAAACGCATACGCCCTTTTTGGCCAACCAAGCAACCTGGAAAGGCAAATCAGCGCTACAAAGAAGTCTCGCTTCCCGTCGGTCAAAAGGGCCATGCTGAAAAAAGTGTCAAAGCCAGAAATGCAGGACAGGCCATGGAGAAATGGGAGCCTTGCTACACTGATGGGCGGGATGTAAATTGCCAAGAGCCAATCTGGAGAAGTGTCCCGTGAGTCCTGAAACATCTGAAAAACACAGCTTAGAGAGCATAGGGCACTTCCACTCATGGGGGTATAAATTGGGAAAATTAAAAATCAGCAAGACACAAGCACCCCAAAGTTTAGGGCTGCTCTGTTGACCAGGACCTCCACTTCATTCCACCTTAAATATCCCAGGAAAGAGAAAAATGGATAAAGAAGTTGTGGTCCTTATGTACAATGGAATATCACTCAGCCATGAAATCAATGTCGTAAGGTTAGTAGCAGCATGATGAGTGGATTTAGGTACGACGATTCTAAGTGAAATAAGTCACACAGAAAAGGACACTTCTCATAAGGTATCACTGATAGAGGGAATGTAAAAACCGTTACACTTGAACTGAATTACAAAACAGAACAGAGTCACACATGCAGAAAACACACTATGGCTGCTTAACGGGAAAGGTGAGGTGGGGTGATACATAAAACAAGGGTATCAAATTAGCTCAGATACCGTTCCATAAACCCAATATGTAATAGACAAGACCTACTCCTTGCTCAGAGAACTGGACTCAACACGCCCTATTCACCGCACAAGAATATATCTGACTAATAATAATCGTAAAACCTATGTATTGATATCTCTCTGTTAGTGTGTCAAGTGGGTGTAAAGCGGCATAAACACAGCAGTGAAAAGCAGCTAAACCCCATTATAAAAAGCAATTACTTTGAAACACCAATGAAACAGTGAAAGAGAGAGAAATTCTTACACAATGCGTTCAGGGGCTGTGATGCAACCTGGATTGACCATATCTAGACGCACAGCTGGATGAGACATAAGGGTGGACACTCTTGGGGCTGAGAGTTTTGGTGAGGTTGGGTGAGCAAACGCAGACCCTTTAAAGTAATACTGCGTGGTACCCATCGCATGGGTCCCAAATCTCCAGGTTCAAGGTTATCTTCCTACATCAAAAACATGCATGAGAAACCCAGAAGATGGTACACCGTGTGATGGGGAAAGGTTTCTAAAACGCACCTCATTTCTCATCTCCTTGTGCCCGGGTTCGCCATTCCAGCCGCTTTACTAGCAAGCTCCCTACTTGGAGCATCAGCACCTTTAACCTCCTGTTCCGTACAGGTTGCAATTTGTCCTGAGGATAAACGGGAAGACGTGGAACCAACGAGAGACTAGCTCTTGGTGTTGGGACAGGAACAGGTCACTCTATTTTCCCATCAGAAAGAAGAATTAACCACAGGCTCAGCCTGCCCCCCGGAACCAGAACAGGGCCTGAAGCCATTCTGCGATTTTGCGGCCAGCTCCCATAAAAACGAGTTGTAAAATGGAGGTTCAGGGCACTGCAATTCACAAACCTGCAGAGTTATAAATGATAACTCTCGTCCACAAATATATTGAGGGAAGGCAAAGAAGAGGATTTGAAATCAAGGCAGAATTGCAGGAAACAGATTTCAGGAGGTAGATACGAATCGCCTTTAAAGCACATGAAAAGCGGCAAAACGTTGACAATGATGCCCTTGGCCAAAAAGGGCGTATGCGTTTTTTCCTGAATATATTCAGGAAAAAACGCATACGCCCTTTTTGGCCAACCAAGCAACCTGGAAAGGCAAATCAGCGCTACAAAGAAGTCTCGCTTCCCATCGGTCAAAAGGGCCATGCTGAAAAAAGTGTCAAAACCAGAAATGCAGGACAGGCCATGGAGAAATGGGAGCCTTGCTACACTGATGGGCGGGATGGAAATTGCCAAGAGCCACTCTGGAGAAGTGTCCGGTGAGTCCTGAAACATCTGAAAAACACAGCTTAGAGAGCATAGGGCACTTCCACTCATGGGGGTATAAATTGGGAAAATGAAAAATCAGCAAGACACAAGCACCCCAAAGTTTAGGGCTGCTCTGTTGACCAGGACCTCCACTTCATTCCACCTTAAATATCCCAGGAAAGAGAAAAATGGATAAAGAAGTTGTGGTCCTTAAGTACAATGGAATATCACTCAGCCATGAAATCAATGTCGTAAGGTTAGTAGCAGCATGATGAGTGGATTTAGGTACGACGATTCTAAGTGAAATAAGTCACACAGAAAAGGACACTTCTCATAAGGTATCACTGATAGAGGGAATGTAAAAACCGTTACACTTGAACTGAATTACAAAACAGAACAGAGTCACACATGCAGAAAACACACTATGGCTGCTTAACGGGAAAGGTGAGGTGGGGTGATACATAAAACAAGGGTATCAAATTAGCTCAGATACCGTTCCATAAACCCAATATGTAATAGACAAGACCTACTCCTTGCTCAGAGAACTGGACTCAACACGCCCTATTCACCACACAAGAATATATCTGACTAATAATAATCGTAAAACCTATGTATTGATATCTCTCTGTTAGTGTGTCAAGTGGGTGTAAAGCGGCATAAACACAGCAGTGAAAAGCAGCTAAACCCCATTATAAAAATAAATTACTTTGAAACACCCATGAAACAAAGACAGTGAAAGAGAGAGAAATTCTTACACAATGCGTTCAGGGGCTGTGATGCAACCTGGATTGACCATATCTAGACGCACAGCTGGATGAGACATAAGGGTGGACACTCTTGGGGCTGAGAGGTTTGGTGAGGTTGGATGAGCAAACGCAGACCCTTTAAAGTAATACTGCGTGGTACCCATCGCATGGGTCCCAAATCTCCAGGTTCAAGGGCATCTTCCTACATCGAAAACATTCATGAGAAACCCAGCAGATGGTACACCGTGTGATGGGGAAAGGTTTCTAAAACGCACCTCATTTCTCATCTCCTTGTGCCCGGGTTCGCCATTCCAGCCGCTTTACTAGCAAGCTCCCTACTTGGAGCATCAGCACCTTTAACCTCCTGTTCCGTACAGGTTGCAATTTGTCCTGAGGATAAACGGGAAGACGTGGAACCAACGAGAGACTAGCTCTTGGTGTTGGGACAGGCACAAGTCACTCTATTTTCCCATCAGGAAGAAGAATTAACCACAGGCTCAGCCTGCCCCCCGGAACCAGAACAGGGCCTGAAGCCATTCTGCGATTTTGCGGCCAGCTCCCATAAAAACGAGTTATAAAATGGAGGTTCAGGGCACTGCAATTCACAAACCTGCAGAGTTATAAATGATAACTCTCGTCCACAAATATATTGAGGGAAGGCAAAGAAGAGGATTTGAAATCAAGGCAGAATTGCAGGAAACAGATTTCAGGAGGTAGATACGAATCGCCTTTAAAGCACATGAAAAGCGGCAAAACGTTGACAATGATGCCCTTGGCCAAAAAGGGCGTATGCGTTTTTTCCTGAATATATTCAGGAAAAAACGCATACGCCCTTTTTGGCCAACCAAGCAACCTGGAAAGGCAAATCAGCGCTACAAAGAAGTCTCGCTTCCCGTCGGTCAAAAGGGCCATGCTGAAAAAAGTGTCAAAACCAGAAATGCAGGACAGGCCATGGAGAAATGGGAGCCTTGCTACACTGATGGGCGGGATGTAAATTGCCAAGAGCCACTCTGGAGAAGTGTCCGGTGAGTCCTGAAACATCTGAAAAACACAGCTTAGAGAGCATAGGGCACATCCACTCATGGGGGTATAAATTGGGAAAATTAAAAATCAGCAAGACACAAGCACCCCAAAGTTTAGGGCTGCTCTGTTGACCAGGACCTCCACTTCATTCCACCTTAAATATCCCAGGAAAGAGAAAAATGGATAAAGAAGTTGTGGTCCTTATGTACAATGGAATATCACTCAGCCATGAAATCAATGTCGTAAGGTTAGTAGCAGCATGATGAGTGGATTTAGGTACGATGATTCTAAGTGAAATAAGTCACACAAAAAAGGACACTTCTCATAAGGTATCACTGATAGAGGGAATGTAAAAACCGTTACACTTGAACTGAATTACAAAACAGAACAGAGTCACACATGCAGAAAACACACTATGGCTGCTTAACGGGAAAGGTGAGGTGGGGTGATACATAAAACAAGGGTATCAAATTAGCTCAGATACCGTTCCATAAACCCAATATGTAATAGACAAGACCTACTCCTTGCTCAGAGAACTGGACTCAACACGCCCTATTCACCACACAAGAATATATCTGACTAATAATAATCGTAAAACCTATGTATTGATATCTCTCTGTTAGTGTGTCAAGTGGGTGTAAAGCGGCATAAACACAGCAGTGAAAAGCAGCTAAACCCCATTATAAAAATAAATTACTTTGAAACACCCATGAAACAAAGACAGTGAAAGAGAGAGAAATTCTTACACAATGCGTTCAGGGGCTGTGATGCAACCTGGATTGACCATATCTAGACGCACAGCTGGATGAGACATAAGGGTGGACACTCTTGGGGCTGAGAGGTTTGGTGAGGTTGGATGAGCAAACGCAGACCCTTTAAAGTAATACTGCGTGGTACCCATCGCATGGGTCCCAAATCTCCAGGTTCAAGGGCATCTTCCTACATCGAAAACATTCATGAGAAACCCAGCAGATGGTACACCGTGTGATGGGGAAAGGTTTCTAAAACGCACCTCATTTCTCATCTCCTTGTGCCCGGGTTCGCCATTCCAGCCGCTTTACTAGCAAGCTCCCTACTTGGAGCATCAGCACCTTTAACCTCCTGTTCCGTACAGGTTGCAATTTGTCCTGAGGATAAACGGGAAGACGTGGAACCAACGAGAGACTAGCTCTTGGTGTTGGGACAGGCACAAGTCACTCTATTTTCCCATCAGGAAGAAGAATTAACCACAGGCTCAGCCTGCCCCCCGGAACCAGAACAGGGCCTGAAGCCATTCTGCGATTTTGCGGCCAGCTCCCATAAAAACGAGTTATAAAATGGAGGTTCAGGGCACTGCAATTCACAAACCTGCAGAGTTATAAATGATAACTCTCGTCCACAAATATATTGAGGGAAGGCAAAGAAGAGGATTTGAAATCAAGGCAGAATTGCAGGAAACAGATTTCAGGAGGTAGATACGAATCGCCTTTAAAGCACATGAAAAGCGGCAAAACGTTGACAATGATGCCCTTGGCCAAAAAGGGCGTATGCGTTTTTTCCTGAATATATTCAGGAAAAAACGCATACGCCCTTTTTGGCCAACCAAGCAACCTGGAAAGGCAAATCAGCGCTACAAAGAAGTCTCGCTTCCCGTCGGTCAAAAGGGCCATGCTGAAAAAAGTGTCAAAACCAGAAATGCAGGACAGGCCATGGAGAAATGGGAGCCTTGCTACACTGATGGGCGGGATGTAAATTGCCAAGAGCCACTCTGGAGAAGTGCCCGGTGAGTCCTGAAACATCTGAAAAACACAGCTTAGAGAGCATAGGGCACATCCACTCATGGGGGTATAAATTGGGAAAATTAAAAATCAGCAAGACACAAGCACCCCAAAGTTTAGGGCTGCTCTGTTGACCAGGACCTCCACTTCATTCCACCTTAAATATCCCAGGAAAGAGAAAAATGGATAAAGAAGTTGTGGTCCTTATGTACAATGGAATATCACTCAGCCATGAAATCAATGTCGTAAGGTTAGTAGCAGCATGATGAGTGGATTTAGGTACGATGATTCTAAGTGAAATAAGTCACACAGAAAAGGACACTTCTCATAAGGTATCACTGATAGAGGGAATGTAAAAACCGTTACACTTGAACTGAATTACAAAACAGAACAGAGTCACACATGCAGAAAACACACTGTGGCTGCTTAACGGGAAAGGTGAGGTGGGGTGATACATAAAACAAGGGTATCAAATTAGCTCAGATACCGTTCCATAAACCCAATATGTAATAGACAAGACCTACTCCTTGCTCAGAGAACTGGACTCAACACGCCCTATTCACCGCACAAGAATATATCTGACTAATAATAATCGTAAAACCTATGTATTGATATCTCTCTGTTAGTGTGTCAAGTGGGTGTAAAGCGGCATAAACACAGCAGTGAAAAGCAGCTAAACCCCATTATAAAAATAAATTACTTTGAAACACCCATGAAACAAAGACAGTGAAAGAGAGAGAAATTCTTACACAATGCGTTCAGGGGCTGTGATGCAACCTGGATTGACCATATCTAGACGCACAGCTGGATGAGACATAAGGGTGGACACTCTTGGGGCTGAGAGGTTTGGTGAGGTTGGATGAGCAAACGCAGACCCTTTAAAGTAATACTGCGTGGTACCCATCGCATGGGTCCCAAATCTCCAGGTTCAAGGGCATCTTCCTACATCGAAAACATTCATGAGAAACCCAGCAGATGGTACACCGTGTGATGGGGAAAGGTTTCTAAAACGCACCTCATTTCTCATCTCCTTGTGCCCGGGTTCGCCATTCCAGCCGCTTTACTAGCAAGCTCCCTACTTGGAGCATCAGCACCTTTAACCTCCTGTTCCGTACAGGTTGCAATTTGTCCTGAGGATAAACGGGAAGACGTGGAACCAACGAGAGACTAGCTCTTGGTGTTGGGACAGGCACAAGTCACTCTATTTTCCCATCAGGAAGAAGAATTAACCACAGGCTCAGCCTGCCCCCCGGAACCAGAACAGGGCCTGAAGCCATTCTGCGATTTTGCGGCCAGCTCCCATAAAAACGAGTTATAAAATGGAGGTTCAGGGCACTGCAATTCACAAACCTGCAGAGTTATAAATGATAACTCTCGTCCACAAATATATTGAGGGAAGGCAAAGAAGAGGATTTGAAATCAAGGCAGAATTGCAGGAAACAGATTTCAGGAGGTAGATACGAATCGCCTTTAAAGCACATGAAAAGCGGCAAAACGTTGACAATGATGCCCTTGGCCAAAAAGGGCATATGCGTTTTTTCCTGAATATATTCAGGAAAAAACGCATACGCCCTTTTTGGCCAACCAAGCAACCTGGAAAGGCAAATCAGCGCTACAAAGAAGTCTCGCTTCCCGTCGGTCAAAAGGGCCATGCTGAAAAAAGTGTCAAAGCCAGAAATGCAGGACAGGCCATGGAGAAATGGGAGCCTTGCTACACTGATGGGCGGGATGTAAATTGCCAAGAGCCAATCTGGAGAAGTGTCCCGTGAGTCCTGAAACATCTGAAAAACACAGCTTAGAGAGCATAGGGCACTTCCACTCATGGGGGTATAAATTGGGAAAATTAAAAATCAGCAAGACACAAGCACCCCAAAGTTTAGGGCTGCTCTGTTGACCAGGACCTCCACTTCATTCCACCTTAAATATCCCAGGAAAGAGAAAAATGGATAAAGAAGTTGTGGTCCTTATGTACAATGGAATATCACTCAGCCATGAAATCAATGTCGTAAGGTTAGTAGCAGCATGATGAGTGGATTTAGGTACGACGATTCTAAGTGAAATAAGTCACACAGAAAAGGACACTTCTCATAAGGTATCACTGATAGAGGGAATGTAAAAACCGTTACACTTGAACTGAATTACAAAACAGAACAGAGTCACACATGCAGAAAACACACTATGGCTGCTTAACGGGAAAGGTGAGGTGGGGTGATACATAAAACAAGGGTATCAAATTAGCTCAGATACCGTTCCATAAACCCAATATGTAATAGACAAGACCTACTCCTTGCTCAGAGAACTGGACTCAACACGCCCTATTCACCGCACAAGAATATATCTGACTAATAATAATCGTAAAACCTATGTATTGATATCTCTCTGTTAGTGTGTCAAGTGGGTGTAAAGCGGCATAAACACAGCAGTGAAAAGCAGCTAAACCCCATTATAAAAAGCAATTACTTTGAAACACCAATGAAACAGTGAAAGAGAGAGAAATTCTTACACAATGCGTTCAGGGGCTGTGATGCAACCTGGATTGACCATATCTAGACGCACAGCTGGATGAGACATAAGGGTGGACACTCTTGGGGCTGAGAGTTTTGGTGAGGTTGGGTGAGCAAACGCAGACCCTTTAAAGTAATACTGCGTGGTACCCATCGCATGGGTCCCAAATCTCCAGGTTCAAGGTTATCTTCCTACATCAAAAACATGCATGAGAAACCCAGAAGATGGTACACCGTGTGATGGGGAAAGGTTTCTAAAACGCACCTCATTTCTCATCTCCTTGTGCCCGGGTTCGCCATTCCAGCCGCTTTACTAGCAAGCTCCCTACTTGGAGCATCAGCACCTTTAACCTCCTGTTCCGTACAGGTTGCAATTTGTCCTGAGGATAAACGGGAAGACGTGGAACCAACGAGAGACTAGCTCTTGGTGTTGGGACAGGAACAGGTCACTCTATTTTCCCATCAGAAAGAAGAATTAACCACAGGCTCAGCCTGCCCCCCGGAACCAGAACAGGGCCTGAAGCCATTCTGCGATTTTGCGGCCAGCTCCCATAAAAACGAGTTGTAAAATGGAGGTTCAGGGCACTGCAATTCACAAACCTGCAGAGTTATAAATGATAACTCTCGTCCACAAATATATTGAGGGAAGGCAAAGAAGAGGATTTGAAATCAAGGCAGAATTGCAGGAAACAGATTTCAGGAGGTAGATACGAATCGCCTTTAAAGCACATGAAAAGCGGCAAAACGTTGACAATGATGCCCTTGGCCAAAAAGGGCGTATGCGTTTTTTCCTGAATATATTCAGGAAAAAACGCATACGCCCTTTTTGGCCAACCAAGCAACCTGGAAAGGCAAATCAGCGCTACAAAGAAGTCTCGCTTCCCATCGGTCAAAAGGGCCATGCTGAAAAAAGTGTCAAAACCAGAAATGCAGGACAGGCCATGGAGAAATGGGAGCCTTGCTACACTGATGGGCGGGATGTAAATTGCCAAGAGCCACTCTGGAGAAGTGTCCGGTGAGTCCTGAAACATCTGAAAAACACAGCTTAGAGAGCATAGGGCACTTCCACTCATGGGGGTATAAATTGGGAAAATGAAAAATCAGCAAGACACAAGCACCCCAAAGTTTAGGGCTGCTCTGTTGACCAGGACCTCCACTTCATTCCACCTTAAATATCCCAGGAAAGAGAAAAATGGATAAAGAAGTTGTGGTCCTTAAGTACAATGGAATATCACTCAGCCATGAAATCAATGTCGTAAGGTTAGTAGCAGCATGATGAGTGGATTTAGGTACGACGATTCTAAGTGAAATAAGTCACACAGAAAAGGACACTTCTCATAAGGTATCACTGATAGAGGGAATGTAAAAACCGTTACACTTGAACTGAATTACAAAACAGAACAGAGTCACACATGCAGAAAACACACTATGGCTGCTTAACGGGAAAGGTGAGGTGGGGTGATACATAAAACAAGGGTATCAAATTAGCTCAGATACCGTTCCATAAACCCAATATGTAATAGACAAGACCTACTCCTTGCTCAGAGAACTGGACTCAACACGCCCTATTCACCACACAAGAATATATCTGACTAATAATAATCGTAAAACCTATGTATTGATATCTCTCTGTTAGTGTGTCAAGTGGGTGTAAAGCGGCATAAACACAGCAGTGAAAAGCAGCTAAACCCCATTATAAAAATAAATTACTTTGAAACACCCATGAAACAAAGACAGTGAAAGAGAGAGAAATTCTTACACAATGCGTTCAGGGGCTGTGATGCAACCTGGATTGACCATATCTAGACGCACAGCTGGATGAGACATAAGGGTGGACACTCTTGGGGCTGAGAGGTTTGGTGAGGTTGGATGAGCAAACGCAGACCCTTTAAAGTAATACTGCGTGGTACCCATCGCATGGGTCCCAAATCTCCAGGTTCAAGGGCATCTTCCTACATCGAAAACATTCATGAGAAACCCAGCAGATGGTACACCGTGTGATGGGGAAAGGTTTCTAAAACGCACCTCATTTCTCATCTCCTTGTGCCCGGGTTCGCCATTCCAGCCGCTTTACTAGCAAGCTCCCTACTTGGAGCATCAGCACCTTTAACCTCCTGTTCCGTACAGGTTGCAATTTGTCCTGAGGATAAACGGGAAGACGTGGAACCAACGAGAGACTAGCTCTTGGTGTTGGGACAGGCACAAGTCACTCTATTTTCCCATCAGGAAGAAGAATTAACCACAGGCTCAGCCTGCCCCCCGGAACCAGAACAGGGCCTGAAGCCATTCTGCGATTTTGCGGCCAGCTCCCATAAAAACGAGTTATAAAATTGAGGTTCAGGGCACTGCAATTCACAAACCTGCAGAGTTATAAATGATAACTCTCGTCCACAAATATATTGAGGGAAGGCAAAGAAGAGGATTTGAAATCAAGGCAGAATTGCAGGAAACAGATTTCAGGAGGTAGATACGAATCGCCTTTAAAGCACATGAAAAGCGGCAAAACGTTGACAATGATGCCCTTGGCCAAAAAGGGCGTATGCGTTTTTTCCTGAATATATTCAGGAAAAAACGCATACGCCCTTTTTGGCCAACCAAGCAACCTGGAAAGGCAAATCAGCGCTACAAAGAAGTCTCGCTTCCCGTCGGTCAAAAGGGCCATGCTGAAAAAAGTGTCAAAACCAGAAATGCAGGACAGGCCATGGAGAAATGGGAGCCTTGCTACACTGATGGGCGGGATGTAAATTGCCAAGAGCCACTCTGGAGAAGTGTCCGGTGAGTCCTGAAACATCTGAAAAACACAGCTTAGAGAGCATAGGGCACATCCACTCATGGGGGTATAAATTGGGAAAATTAAAAATCAGCAAGACACAAGCACCCCAAAGTTTAGGGCTGCTCTGTTGACCAGGACCTCCACTTCATTCCACCTTAAATATCCCAGGAAAGAGAAAAATGGATAAAGAAGTTGTGGTCCTTATGTACAATGGAATATCACTCAGCCATGAAATCAATGTCGTAAGGTTAGTAGCAGCATGATGAGTGGATTTAGGTACGATGATTCTAAGTGAAATAAGTCACACAAAAAAGGACACTTCTCATAAGGTATCACTGATAGAGGGAATGTAAAAACCGTTACACTTGAACTGAATTACAAAACAGAACAGAGTCACACATGCAGAAAACACACTATGGCTGCTTAACGGGAAAGGTGAGGTGGGGTGATACATAAAACAAGGGTATCAAATTAGCTCAGATACCGTTCCATAAACCCAATATGTAATAGACAAGACCTACTCCTTGCTCAGAGAACTGGACTCAACACGCCCTATTCACCACACAAGAATATATCTGACTAATAATAATCGTAAAACCTATGTATTGATATCTCTCTGTTAGTGTGTCAAGTGGGTGTAAAGCGGCATAAACACAGCAGTGAAAAGCAGCTAAACCCCATTATAAAAATAAATTACTTTGAAACACCCATGAAACAAAGACAGTGAAAGAGAGAGAAATTCTTACACAATGCGTTCAGGGGCTGTGATGCAACCTGGATTGACCATATCTAGACGCACAGCTGGATGAGACATAAGGGTGGACACTCTTGGGGCTGAGAGGTTTGGTGAGGTTGGATGAGCAAACGCAGACCCTTTAAAGTAATACTGCGTGGTACCCATCGCATGGGTCCCAAATCTCCAGGTTCAAGGGCATCTTCCTACATCGAAAACATTCATGAGAAACCCAGCAGATGGTACACCGTGTGATGGGGAAAGGTTTCTAAAACGCACCTCATTTCTCATCTCCTTGTGCCCGGGTTCGCCATTCCAGCCGCTTTACTAGCAAGCTCCCTACTTGGAGCATCAGCACCTTTAACCTCCTGTTCCGTACAGGTTGCAATTTGTCCTGAGGATAAACGGGAAGACGTGGAACCAACGAGAGACTAGCTCTTGGTGTTGGGACAGGCACAAGTCACTCTATTTTCCCATCAGGAAGAAGAATTAACCACAGGCTCAGCCTGCCCCCCGGAACCAGAACAGGGCCTGAAGCCATTCTGCGATTTTGCGGCCAGCTCCCATAAAAACGAGTTATAAAATGGAGGTTCAGGGCACTGCAATTCACAAACCTGCAGAGTTATAAATGATAACTCTCGTCCACAAATATATTGAGGGAAGGCAAAGAAGAGGATTTGAAATCAAGGCAGAATTGCAGGAAACAGATTTCAGGAGGTAGATACGAATCGCCTTTAAAGCACATGAAAAGCGGCAAAATGTTGACAATGATGCCCTTGGCCAAAAAGGGCGTATGCGTTTTTTCCTGAATATATTCAGGAAAAAACGCATACGCCCTTTTTGGCCAACCAAGCAACCTGGAAAGGCAAATCAGCGCTACAAAGAAGTCTCGCTTCCCGTCGGTCAAAAGGGCCATGCTGAAAAAAGTGTCAAAACCAGAAATGCAGGACAGGCCATGGAGAAATGGGAGCCTTGCTACACTGATGGGCGGGATGTAAATTGCCAAGAGCCACTCTGGAGAAGTGTCCGGTGAGTCCTGAAACATCTGAAAAACACAGCTTAGAGAGCATAGGGCACATCCACTCATGGGGGTATAAATTGGGAAAATTAAAAATCAGCAAGACACAAGCACCCCAAAGTTTAGGGCTGCTCTGTTGACCAGGACCTCCACTTCATTCCACCTTAAATATCCCAGGAAAGAGAAAAATGGATAAAGAAGTTGTGGTCCTTATGTACAATGGAATATCACTCAGCCATGAAATCAATGTCGTAAGGTTAGTAGCAGCATGATGAGTGGATTTAGGTACGATGATTCTAAGTGAAATAAGTCACACAGAAAAGGACACTTCTCATAAGGTATCACTGATAGAGGGAATGTAAAAACCGTTACACTTGAACTGAATTACAAAACAGAACAGAGTCACACATGCAGAAAACACACTATGGCTGCTTAACGGGAAAGGTGAGGTGGGGTGATAAATAAAACAAGGGTATCAAATTAGCTCAGATACCGTTCCATAAACCCAATATGTAATAGACAAGACTTACTCCTTGCTCAGAGAACTGGACTCAACACGCCCTATTCACCGCACAAGAATATATCTGACTAATAATAATCGTAAAACCTATGTATTGATATCTCTCTGTTAGTGTGTCAAGTGGGTGTAAAGCGGCATAAACACAGCAGTGAAAAGCAGCTAAACCCCATTATAAAAATAAATTACTTTGAAACACCCATGAAACAAAGACAGTGAAAGAGAGAGAAATTCTTACACAATGCGTTCAGGGGCTGTGATGCAACCTGGATTGACCATATCTAGACGCACAGCTGGATGAGACATAAGGGTGGACACTCTTGGGGCTGAGAGTTTTGGTGAGGTTGGGTGAGCAAACGCAGACCCTTTAAAGTAATACTGCGTGGTACCCATCGCATGGGTCCCAAATCTCCAGGTTCAAGGTTATCTTCCTACATCGAAAACATGCATGAGAAACCCAGAAGATGGTACACCGTGTGATGGGGAAAGGTTTCTAAAACGCACCTCATTTCTCATCTCCTTGTGCCCGGGTTCGCCATTCCAGCCGCTTTACTAGCAAGCTCCCTACTTGGAGCATCAGCACCTTTAACCTCCTGTTCCGTACAGGTTGCAATTTGTCCTGAGGATAAACGGGAAGACGTGGAACCAACGAGAGACTAGCTCTTGGTGTTGGGACAGGCACAGGTCACTCTATTTTCCCATCAGAAAGAAGAATTAACCACAGGCTCAGCCTGCCCCCCGGAACCAGAACAGGGCCTGAAGCCATTCTGCGAATTTGCGGCCAGCTCCCATATAAACGAGTTGTAAAATGGAGGTTCAGGGCACTGCAATTCACAAACCTGCAGAGTTATAAATGATAACTCTCGTCCACAAATATATTGAGGGAAGGCAAAGAAGAGGATTTGAAATCAAGGCAGAATTGCAGGAAACAGATTTCAGGAGGTAGATACGAATCGCCTTTAAAGCACATGAAAAGCGGCAAAACGTTGACAATGATGCCCTTGGCCAAAAAGGGCGTATGCGTTTTTTCCTGAATATATTCAGGAAAAAACGCATACGCCCTTTTTGGCCAACCAAGCAACCTGGAAAGGCAAATCAGCGCTACAAAGAAGTCTCGCTTCCCGACGGTCAAAAGGGCCATGCTGAAAAAAGTGTCAAAACCAGAAATGCAGGACAGGCCATGGAGAAATGGGAGCCTTGCTACACTGATGGGCGGGATGGAAATTGCCAAGAGCCACTCTGGAGAAGTGTCCGGTGAGTCCTGAAACATCTGAAAAACACAGCTTAGAGAGCATAGGGCACATCCACTCATGGGGGTATAAATTGGGAAAATTAAAAATCAGCAAGACACAAGCACCCCAAAGTTTAGGGCTGCTCTGTTGACCAGGACCTCCACTTCATTCCACCTTAAATATCCCAGGAAAGAGAAAAATGGATAAAGAAGTTGTGGTCCTTATGTACAATGGAATATCACTCAGCCATGAAATCAATGTCGTAAGGTTAGTAGCAGCATGATGAGTGGATTTAGGTACGATGATTCTAAGTGAAATAAGTCACACAGAAAAGGACACTTCTCATAAGGTATCACTGATAGAGGGAATGTAAAAACCGTTACACTTGAACTGAATTACAAAACAGAACAGAGTCACACATGCAGAAACCACACTATGGCTGCTTAACGGGAAAGGTGAGGTGGGGTGATACATAAAACAAGGGTATCAAATTAGCTCAGATACCGTTCCATAAACCCAATATGTAATAGACAAGACCTACTCCTTGCTCAGAGAACTGGACTCAACACGCCCTATTCACCACACAAGAATATATCTGACTAATAATAATCGTAAAACCTATGTATTGATATCTCTCTGTTAGTGTGTCAAGTGGGTGTAAAGCGGCATAAACACAGCAGTGAAAAGCAGCTAAACCCCATTATAAAAATAAATTACTTTGAAACACCCATGAAACAAAGACAGTGAAAGAGAGAGAAATTCTTACACAATGCGTTCAGGGGCTGTGATGCAACCTGGATTGACCATATCTAGACGCACAGCTGGATGAGACATAAGGGTGGACACTCTTGGGGCTGAGAGTTTTGGTGAGGTTGGGTGAGCAAACGCAGACCCTTTAAAGTAATACTGCGTGGTACCCATCGCATGGGTCCCAAATCTCCAGGTTCAAGGTTATCTTCCTACATCAAAAACATGCATGAGAAACCCAGAAGATGGTACACCGTGTGATGGGGAAAGGTTTCTAAAACGCACCTCATTTCTCATCTCCTTGTGCCCGGGTTCGCCATTCCAGCTGCTTTACTAGCAAGCTCCCTACTTGGAGCATCAGCACCTTTAACCTCCTGTTCCGTACAGGTTGCAATTTGTCCTGAGGATAAACGGGAAGACGTGGAACCAACGAGAGACTAGCTCTTGGTGTTGGGACAGGCACAGGTCACTCTATTTTCCCATCAGAAAGAAGAATTAACCACAGGCTCAGCCTGCCCCCCGGAACCAGAACAGGGCCTGAAGCCATTCTGCGATTTTGCGGCCAGCTCCCGTAAAAACGAGTTGTAAAATGGAGGTTCAGGGCACTGCAATTCACAAACCTGCAGAGTTATAAATGATAACTCTCGTCCACAAATATATTGAGGGAAGGCAAAGAAGAGGATTTGAAATCAAGGCAGAATTGCAGGAAACAGATTTCAGGAGGTAGATACGAATCGCCTTTAAAGCACATGAAAAGCGGCAAAACGTTGACAATGATGCCCTTGGCCAAAAAGGGCGTATGCGTTTTTTCCTGAATATATTTAGGAAAAAACGCATACGCCCTTTTTGGCCAACCAAGCAACCTGGAAAGGCAAATCAGCGCTACAAAGAAGTCTCGCTTCCCATCGGTCAAAAGGGCCATGCTGAAAAAAGTGTCAAAACCAGAAATGCAGGACAGGCCGTGGAGAAATGGGAGCCTTGCTACACTGATGGGCGGGATGTAAATTGCCAAGAGCCACTCTGGAGAAGTGTCCGGTGAGTCCTGAAACATCTGAAAAACACAGCTTAGAGAGCATAGGGCACTCCCACTCATGGGGGTATAAATTGGGAAAATGAAAAATCAGCAAGACACAAGCACCCCAAAGTTTAGGGCTGCTCTGTTGACCAGGACCTCCACTTCATTCCACCTTAAATATCCCAGGAAAGAGAAAAATGGATAAAGAAGTTGTGGTCCTTATGTACAATGGAATATCACTCAGCCATGAAATCAATGTCGTAAGGTTAGTAGCAGCATGATGAGTGGATTTAGGTACGACGATTCTAAGTGAAATAAGTCACACAGAAAAGGACACTTCTCATAAGGTATCACTGATAGAGGGAATGTAAAAACCGTTCCACTTGAACTGAATTACAAAACAGAACAGAGTCACACATGCAGAAAACACACTATGGCTGCTTAACGGGAAAGGTGAGGTGGGGTGATACATAAAACAAGGGTATCAAATTAGCTCAGATACCGTTCCATAAACCCAATATGTAATAGACAAGACCTACTCCTTGCTCAGAGAACTGGACTCAACACGCCCTATTCACCGCACAAGAATATATCTGACTAATAATAATCGTAAAACCTATGTATTGATATCTCTCTGTTAGTGTGTCAAGTGGGTGTAAAGCGGCATAAACACAGCAGTGAAAAGCAGCTAAATCCCATTATGAAAATAAATTACTTTGAAAAACCCATGAAACAAAGACAGTGAAAGAGAGAGAAATTCTTACACAATGCGTTCAGGGGCTGTGATGCAACCTGGATTGACCATATCTAGACGCACAGCTGGATGAGACATAAGGGTGGACACTCTTGGGGCTGAGAGGTTTGGTGAGGTTGGGTGAGCAAACGCAGACCCTTTAAAGTAATACTGCGTGGTACCCATCGCATGGGTCCCAAATCTCCAGGTTCAAGGGCATCTTCCTACATCGAAAACATGCATGAGAAACCCAGAAGATGGTACACCGTGTGATGGGGAAAGGTTTCTAAAACGCACCTCATTTCTCATCTCCTTGTGCCCGGGTTCGCCATTCCAGCCGCTTTACTAGCAAGCTCCCTACTTGGAGCATCAGCACCTTTAACCTCCTGTTCCGTACAGGTTGCAATTTGTCCTGAGGATAAACGGGAAGACGTGGAACCAACGAGAGACTAGCTCTTGGTGTTGGGACAGGCACAAGTCACTCTATTTTCCCATCAGGAAGAAGAATTAACCACAGGCTCAGCCTGCCCCCCGGAACCAGAACAGGGCCTGAAGCCATTCTGCGATTTTGCGGCCAGCTCCCATAAAAACGAGTTGTAAAATGGAGGTTCAGGGCACTGCAATTCACAAACCTGCAGAGTTATAAATGATAACTCTCGTCCACAAATATATTGAGGGAAGGCAAAGAAGAGGATTTGAAATCAAGGCAGAATTGCAGGAAACAGATTTCAGGAGGTAGATACGAATCGCCTTTAAAGCACATGAAAAGCGGCAAAACGTTGACAATGATGCCCTTGGCCAAAAAGGGCGTATGCGTTTTTTCCTGAATATATTCAGGAAAAAACGCATACGCCCTTTTTGGCCAACCAAGCAACCTGGAAAGGCAAATCAGCGCTACAAAGAAGTCTCGCTTCCCATCGGTCAAAAGGGCCATGCTGAAAAAAGTGTCAAAGCCAGAAATGCAGGACAGGCCATGGAGAAATGGGAGCCTTGCTACACTGATGGGCGGGATGTAAATTGCCAAGAGCCAATCTGGAGAAGTGTCCCGTGAGTCCTGAAACATCTGAAAAACACAGCTTAGAGAGCATAGGGCATTTCCACTCATGGGGGTATAAATTGGGAAAATTAAAAATCAGCAAGACACAAGCACCCCAAAGTTTAGGGCTGCTCTGTTGACCAGGACCTCCACTTCATTCCACCTTAAATATCCCAGGAAAGAGAAAAATGGATAAAGAAGTTGTGGTCCTTATGTACAATGGAATATCACTCAGCCATGAAATCAATGTCGTAAGGTTAGTAGCAGCATGATGAGTGGATTTAGGCACGACGATTCTAAGTGAAATAAGTCACACAGAAAAGGACACTTCTCATAAGGTATCACTGATAGAGGGAATGTAAAAACCGTTACACTTGAACTGAATTACAAAACAGAACAGAGTCACACATGCAGAAAACACACTATGGCTGCTTAACGGGAAAGGTGAGGTGGGGTGATACATAAAACAAGGGTATCAAATTAGCTCAGATACCGTTCCATAAACCCAATATGTAATAGACAAGACTTACTCCTTGCTCAGAGAACTGGACTCAACACGCCCTATTCACCGCACAAGAATATATCTGACTAATAATAATCGTAAAACCTATGTATTGATATCTCTCTGTTAGTGTGTCAAGTGGGTGTAAAGCGGCATAAACACAGCAGTGAAAAGCAGCTAAACCCCATTATAAAAATAAATTACTTTGAAACACCCATGAAACAGTGAAAGAGAGAGAAATTCTTACACAATGCGTTCAGGGGCTGTGATGCAACCTGGATTGACCATATCTAGACGCACAGCTGGATGAGACATAAGGGTGGACACTCTTGGGGCTGAGAGTTTTGGTGAGGTTGGGTGAGCAAACGCAGACCCTTTAAAGTAATACTGCGTGGTACCCATCGCATGGGTCCCAAATCTCCAGGTTCAAGGTTATCTTCCTACATCAAAAACATGCATGAGAAACCCAGAAGATGGTACACCGTGTGATGGGGAAAGGTTTCTAAAACGCACCTCATTTCTCATCTCCTTGTGCCCGGGTTCGCCATTCCAGCCGCTTTACTAGCAAGCTCCCTACTTGGAGCATCAGCACCTTTAACCTCCTGTTCCGTACAGGTTGCAATTTGTCCTGAGGATAAACGGGAAGACGTGGAACCAACGAGAGACTAGCTCTTGGTGTTGGGACAGGCACAGGTCACTCTATTTTCCCATCAGAAAGAAGAATTAACCACAGGCTCAGCCTGCCCCCCGGAACCAGAACAGGGCCTGAAGCCATTCTGCGATTTTGCGGCCAGCTCCCATAAAAACGAGTTGTAAAATGGAGGTTCAGGGCACTGCAATTCACAAACCTGCAGAGTTATAAATGATAACTCTCGTCCACAAATATATTGAGGGAAGGCAAAGCAGAGGATTTGAAATCAAGGCAGAATTGCAGGAAACAGATTTCAGGAGGTAGATACGAATCGCCTTTAAAGCACATGAAAAGCGGCAAAACGTTGACAATGATGCCCTTGGCCAAAAAGGGCGTATGCGTTTTTTCCTGAATATATTTAGGAAAAAACGCATACGCCCTTTTTGGCCAACCAAGCAACCTGGAAAGGCAAATCAGCGCTACAAAGAAGTCTCGCTTCCCATCGGTCAAAAGGGCCATGCTGAAAAAAGTGTCAAAACCAGAAATGCAGGACAGGCCATGGAGAAATGGGAGCCTTGCTACACTGATGGGCGGGATGTAAATTGCCAACAGCCACTCTGGAGAAGTGTCCGGTGAGTCCTGAAACATCTGAAAAACACAGCTTAGAGAGCATAGGGCACTTCCACTCATGGGGGTATAAATTGGGAAAATGAAAAATCAGCAAGACACAAGCACCCCAAAGTTTAGGGCTGCTCTGTTGACCAGGACCTCCACTTCATTCCACCTTAAATATCCCAGGAAAGAGAAAAATGGATAAAGAAGTTGTGGTCCTTATGTACAATGGAATATCACTCAGCCATGAAATCAATGTCGTAAGGGTAGTAGCAGCATGATGAGTGGATTTAGGTACGACGATTCTAAGTGAAATAAGTCACACAGAAAAGGACACTTCTCATAAGGTATCACTGATAGAGGGAATGTAAAAACCGTTCCACTTGAACTGAATTACAAAACAGAACAGAGTCACACATGCAGAAAACACACTATGGCTGCTTAACGGGAAAGGTGAGGTGGGGTGATACATAAAACAAGGGTATCAAATTAGCTCAGATACCGTTCCATAAACCCAATATGTAATAGACAAGACCTACTCCTTGCTCAGAGAACTGGACTCAACACGCCCTATTCACCGCACAAGAATATATCTGACTAATAATAATCGTAAAACCTATGTATTGATATCTCTCTGTTAGTGGGTCAAGTGGGTGTAAAGCGGCATAGACACAGTAGTGAAAAGCAGCTAAATCCCATTATGAAAATAAATTACTTTGAAAAACCCATGAAACAAAGACAGTGAAAGAGAGAGAAATTCTTACACAATGCGTTCAGGGGCTGTGATGCAACCTGGATTGACCATATCTAGACGCACAGCTGGATGAGACATAAGGGTGGACACTCTTGGGGCTGAGAGGTTTGGTGAGGTTGGGTGAGCAAACGCAGACCCTTTAAAGTAATACTGCGTGGTACCCATCGCATGGGTCCCAAATCTCCAGGTTCAAGGGCATCTTCCTACATCGAAAACATGCATGAGAAACCCAGAAGATGGTACACCGTGTGATGGGGAAAGGTTTCTAAACCGCACCTCATTTCTCATCTCCTTGTGCCCGGGTTCGCCATTCCAGCCGCTTTACTAGCAAGCTCCCTACTTGGAGCATCAGCACCTTTAACCTCCTGTTCCGTACAGGTTGCAATTTGTCCTGAGGATAAACGGGAAGACGTGGAACCAACGAGAGACTAGCTCTTGGTGTTGGGACAGGCACAGGTAACTCTATTTTCCCATCAGAAAGAAGAATTAACCACAGGCTCAGCCTGCCCCCCGGAACCAGAACAGGGCCTGAAGCCATCCTGCACTTTTGCGGCCAGCTACCAAAAAAGCGAGTTGTAAAATGGAGGTTCAGGGCACTGCAATTCACAAACCTGCAGAGTTATAAATGATAACTCTCGTCCACAAATATATTGAGGGAAGGCAAAGAAGAGGATTTGAAATCAAGGCAGAATTGCAGGAAACAGATTTCAGGAGGTAGATACGAATCGCCTTTAAAGCACATGAAAAGCGGCAAAACGTTGACAATGATGCCCTTGGCCAAAAAGGGCGTATGCGTTTTTTCCTGAATATATTCAGGAAAAAACGCATACGCCCTTTTTGGCCAACCAAGCAACCTGGAAAGGCAAATCAGCGCTACAAAGAAGTCTCGCTTCCCATCGGTCAAAAGGGCCATGCTGAAAAAAGTGTCAAAGCCAGAAATGCAGGACAGGCCATGGAGAAATGGGAGCCTTGCTACACTGATGGGCGGGATGTAAATTGCCAAGAGCCAATCTGGAGAAGTGTCCCGTGAGTCCTGAAACATCTGAAAAACACAGCTTAGAGAGCATAGGGCATTTCCACTCATGGGGGTATAAATTGGGAAAATTAAAAATCAGCAAGACACAAGCACCCCAAAGTTTAGGGCTGCTCTGTTGACCAGGACCTCCACTTCATTCCACCTTAAATATCCCAGGAAAGAGAAAAATGGATAAAGAAGTTGTGGTCCTTATGTACAATGGAATATCACTCAGCCATGAAATCAATGTCGTAAGGTTAGTAGCAGCATGATGAGTGGATTTAGGCACGACGATTCTAAGTGAAATAAGTCACACAGAAAAGGACACTTCTCATAAGGTATCACTGATAGAGGGAATGTAAAAACCGTTACACTTGAACTGAATTACAAAACAGAACAGAGTCACACATGCAGAAAACACACTATGGCTGCTTAACGGGAAAGGTGAGGTGGGGTGATACATAAAACAAGGGTATCAAATTAGCTCAGATACCGTTCCATAAACCCAATATGTAATAGACAAGACTTACTCCTTGCTCAGAGAACTGGACTCAACACGCCCTATTCACCGCACAAGAATATATCTGACTAATAATAATCGTAAAACCTATGTATTGATATCTCTCTGTTAGTGTGTCAAGTGGGTGTAAAGCGGCATAAACACAGCAGTGAAAAGCAGCTAAACCCCATTATAAAAATAAATTACTTTGAAACACCCATGAAACAGTGAAAGAGAGAGAAATTCCTACACAATGCGTTCAGGGGCTGTGATGCAACCTGGATTGACCATATCTAGACGCACAGCTGGATGAGACATAAGGGTGGACACTCTTGGGGCTGAGAGTTTTGGTGAGGTTGGGTGAGCAAACGCAGACCCTTTAAAGTAATACTGCGTGGTACCCATCGCATGGGTCCCAAATCTCCAGGTTCAAGGTTATCTTCCTACATCAAAAACATGCATGAGAAACCCAGAAGATGGTACACCGTGTGATGGGGAAAGGTTTCTAAAACGCACCTCATTTCTCATCTCCTTGTGCCCGGGTTCGCCATTCCAGCCGCTTTACTAGCAAGCTCCCTACTTGGAGCATCAGCACCTTTAACCTCCTGTTCCGTACAGGTTGCAATTTGTCCTGAGGATAAACGGGAAGACGTGGAACCAACGAGAGACTAGCTCTTGGTGTTGGGACAGGCACAGGTCACTCTATTTTCCCATCAGAAAGAAGAATTAACCACAGGCTCAGCCTGCCCCCCGGAACCAGAACAGGGCCTGAAGCCATTCTGCGATTTTGCGGCCAGCTCCCATAAAAACGAGTTGTAAAATGGAGGTTCAGGGCACTGCAATTCACAAACCTGCAGAGTTATAAATGATAACTCTCGTCCACAAATATATTGAGGGAAGGCAAAGAAGAGGATTTGAAATCAAGGCAGAATTGCAGGAAACAGATTTCAGGAGGTAGATACGAATCGCCTTTAAAGCACATGAAAAGCGGCAAAACGTTGACAATGATGCCCTTGGCCAAAAAGGGCGTATGCGTTTTTTCCTGAATATATTTAGGAAAAAACGCATACGCCCTTTTTGGCCAACCAAGCAACCTGGAAAGGCAAATCAGCGCTACAAAGAAGTCTCGCTTCCCATCGGTCAAAAGGGTCATGCTGAAAAAAGTGTCAAAACCAGAAATGCAGGACAGGCCATGGAGAAATGGGAGCCTTGCTACACTGATGGGCGGGATGTAAATTGCCAAGAGCCAATCTGGAGAAGTGTCCCGTGAGTCCTGAAACATCTGAAAAACACAGCTTAGAGAGCATAGGGCATTTCCACTCATGGGGGTATAAATTGGGAAAATTAAAAATCAGCAAGACACAAGCACCCCAAAGTTTAGGGCTGCTCTGTTGACCAGGACCTCCACTTCATTCCACCTTAAATATCCCAGGAAAGAGAAAAATGGATAAAGAAGTTGTGGTCCTTATGTACAATGGAATATCACTCAGCCATGAAATCAATGTCGTAAGGTTAGTAGCAGCATGATGAGTGGATTTAGGTACGACGATTCTAAGTGAAATAAGTCACACAGAAAAGGACACTTCTCATAAGGTATCACTGATAGAGGGAATGTAAAAACCGTTCCACTTGAACTGAATTACAAAACAGAACAGAGTCACACATGCAGAAAACACACTATGGCTGCTTAACGGGAAAGGTGAGGTGGGGTGATACATAAAACAAGGGTATCAAATTAGCTCAGATACCGTTCCATAAACCCAATATGTAATAGACAAGACCTACTCCTTGCTCAGAGAACTGGACTCAACACGCCCTATTCACCGCACAAGAATATATCTGACTAATAATAATCGTAAAACCTATGTATTGATATCTCTCTGTTAGTGGGTCAAGTGGGTGTAAAGCGGCATAGACACAGTAGTGAAAAGCAGCTAAATCCCATTATGAAAATAAATTACTTTGAAAAACCCATGAAACAAAGACAGTGAAAGAGAGAGAAATTCTTACACAATGCGTTCAGGGGCTGTGATGCAACCTGGATTGACCATATCTAGACGCACAGCTGGATGAGACATAAGGGTGGACACTCTTGGGGCTGAGAGGTTTGGTGAGGTTGGGTGAGCAAACGCAGACCCTTTAAAGTAATACTGCGTGGTACCCATCGCATGGGTCCCAAATCTCCAGGTTCAAGGGCATCTTCCTACATCGAAAACATGCATGAGAAACCCAGAAGATGGTACACCGTGTGATGGGGAAAGGTTTCTAAACCGCACCTCATTTCTCATCTCCTTGTGCCCGGGTTCGCCATTCCAGCCGCTTTACTAGCAAGCTCCCTACTTGGAGCATCAGCACCTTTAACCTCCTGTTCCGTACAGGTTGCAATTTGTCCTGAGGATAAACGGGAAGACGTGGAACCAACGAGAGACTAGCTCTTGGTGTTGGGACAGGCACAGGTAACTCTATTTTCCCATCAGAAAGAAGAATTAACCACAGGCTCAGCCTGCCCCCCGGAACCAGAACAGGGCCTGAAGCCATCCTGCACTTTTGCGGCCAGCTACCAAAAAAGCGAGTTGTAAAATGGAGGTTCAGGGCACTGCAATTCACAAACCTGCAGAGTTATAAATGATAACTCTCGTCCACAAATATATTGAGGGAAGGCAAAGAAGAGGATTTGAAATCAAGGCAGAATTGCAGGAAACAGATTTCAGGAGGTAGATACGAATCGCCTTTAAAGCACATGAAAAGCGGCAAAACGTTGACAATGATGCCCTTGGCCAAAAAGGGCGTATGCGTTTTTTCCTGAATATATTCAGGAAAAAACGCATACGCCCTTTTTGGCCAACCAAGCAACCTGGAAAGGCAAATCAGCGCTACAAAGAAGTCTCGCTTCCCATCGGTCAAAAGGGCCATGCTGAAAAAAGTGTCAAAGCCAGAAATGCAGGACAGGCCATGGAGAAATGGGAGCCTTGCTACACTGATGGGCGGGATGTAAATTGCCAAGAGCCAATCTGGAGAAGTGTCCCGTGAGTCCTGAAACATCTGAAAAACACAGCTTAGAGAGCATAGGGCATTTCCACTCATGGGGGTATAAATTGGGAAAATTAAAAATCAGCAAGACACAAGCACCCCAAAGTTTAGGGCTGCTCTGTTGACCAGGACCTCCACTTCATTCCACCTTAAATATCCCAGGAAAGAGAAAAATGGATAAAGAAGTTGTGGTCCTTATGTACAATGGAATATCACTCAGCCATGAAATCAATGTCGTAAGGTTAGTAGCAGCATGATGAGTGGATTTAGGCACGACGATTCTAAGTGAAATAAGTCACACAGAAAAGGACACTTCTCATAAGGTATCACTGATAGAGGGAATGTAAAAACCGTTACACTTGAACTGAATTACAAAACAGAACAGAGTCACACATGCAGAAAACACACTATGGCTGCTTAACGGGAAAGGTGAGGTGGGGTGATACATAAAACAAGGGTATCAAATTAGCTCAGATACCGTTCCATAAACCCAATATGTAATAGACAAGACTTACTCCTTGCTCAGAGAACTGGACTCAACACGCCCTATTCACCGCACAAGAATATATCTGACTAATAATAATCGTAAAACCTATGTATTGATATCTCTCTGTTAGTGTGTCAAGTGGGTGTAAAGCGGCATAAACACAGCAGTGAAAAGCAGCTAAACCCCATTATAAAAATAAATTACTTTGAAACACCCATGAAACAGTGAAAGAGAGAGAAATTCCTACACAATGCGTTCAGGGGCTGTGATGCAACCTGGATTGACCATATCTAGACGCACAGCTGGATGAGACATAAGGGTGGACACTCTTGGGGCTGAGAGTTTTGGTGAGGTTGGGTGAGCAAACGCAGACCCTTTAAAGTAATACTGCGTGGTACCCATCGCATGGGTCCCAAATCTCCAGGTTCAAGGTTATCTTCCTACATCAAAAACATGCATGAGAAACCCAGAAGATGGTACACCGTGTGATGGGGAAAGGTTTCTAAAACGCACCTCATTTCTCATCTCCTTGTGCCCGGGTTCGCCATTCCAGCCGCTTTACTAGCAAGCTCCCTACTTGGAGCATCAGCACCTTTAACCTCCTGTTCCGTACAGGTTGCAATTTGTCCTGAGGATAAACGGGAAGACGTGGAACCAACGAGAGACTAGCTCTTGGTGTTGGGACAGGCACAGGTCACTCTATTTTCCCATCAGAAAGAAGAATTAACCACAGGCTCAGCCTGCCCCCCGGAACCAGAACAGGGCCTGAAGCCATTCTGCGATTTTGCGGCCAGCTCCCATAAAAACGAGTTGTAAAATGGAGGTTCAGGGCACTGCAATTCACAAACCTGCAGAGTTATAAATGATAACTCTCGTCCACAAATATATTGAGGGAAGGCAAAGAAGAGGATTTGAAATCAAGGCAGAATTGCAGGAAACAGATTTCAGGAGGTAGATACGAATCGCCTTTAAAGCACATGAAAAGCGGCAAAACGTTGACAATGATGCCCTTGGCCAAAAAGGGCGTATGCGTTTTTTCCTGAATATATTTAGGAAAAAACGCATACGCCCTTTTTGGCCAACCAAGCAACCTGGAAAGGCAAATCAGCGCTACAAAGAAGTCTCGCTTCCCATCGGTCAAAAGGGTCATGCTGAAAAAAGTGTCAAAACCAGAAATGCAGGACAGGCCATGGAGAAATGGGAGCCTTGCTACACTGATGGGCGGGATGTAAATTGCCAAGAGCCAATCTGGAGAAGTGTCCCGTGAGTCCTGAAACATCTGAAAAACACAGCTTAGAGAGCATAGGGCATTTCCACTCATGGGGGTATAAATTGGGAAAATTAAAAATCAGCAAGACACAAGCACCCCAAAGTTTAGGGCTGCTCTGTTGACCAGGACCTCCACTTCATTCCACCTTAAATATCCCAGGAAAGAGAAAAATGGATAAAGAAGTTGTGGTCCTTATGTACAATGGAATATCACTCAGCCATGAAATCAATGTCGTAAGGTTAGTAGCAGCATGATGAGTGGATTTAGGCACGACGATTCTAAGTGAAATAAGTCACACAGAAAAGGACACTTCTCATAAGGTATCACTGATAGAGGGAATGTAAAAACCGTTACACTTGAACTGAATTACAAAACAGAACAGAGTCACACATGCAGAAAACACACTATGGCTGCTTAACGGGAAAGGTGAGGTGGGGTGATACATAAAACAAGGGTATCAAATTAGCTCAGATACCGTTCCATAAACCCAATATGTAATAGACAAGACTTACTCCTTGCTCAGAGAACTGGACTCAACACGCCCTATTCACCGCACAAGAATATATCTGACTAATAATAATCGTAAAACCTATGTATTGATATCTCTCTGTTAGTGTGTCAAGTGGGTGTAAAGCGGCATAAACACAGCAGTGAAAAGCAGCTAAACCCCATTATAAAAATAAATTACTTTGAAACACCCATGAAACAGTGAAAGAGAGAGAAATTCCTACACAATGCGTTCAGGGGCTGTGATGCAACCTGGATTGACCATATCTAGACGCACAGCTGGATGAGACATAAGGGTGGACACTCTTGGGGCTGAGAGTTTTGGTGAGGTTGGGTGAGCAAACGCAGACCCTTTAAAGTAATACTGCGTGGTACCCATCGCATGGGTCCCAAATCTCCAGGTTCAAGGTTATCTTCCTACATCAAAAACATGCATGAGAAACCCAGAAGATGGTACACCGTGTGATGGGGAAAGGTTTCTAAAACGCACCTCATTTCTCATCTCCTTGTGCCCGGGTTCGCCATTCCAGCCGCTTTACTAGCAAGCTCCCTACTTGGAGCATCAGCACCTTTAACCTCCTGTTCCGTACAGGTTGCAATTTGTCCTGAGGATAAACGGGAAGACGTGGAACCAACGAGAGACTAGCTCTTGGTGTTGGGACAGGCACAGGTCACTCTATTTTCCCATCAGAAAGAAGAATTAACCACAGGCTCAGCCTGCCCCCCGGAACCAGAACAGGGCCTGAAGCCATTCTGCGATTTTGCGGCCAGCTCCCATAAAAACGAGTTGTAAAATGGAGGTTCAGGGCACTGCAATTCACAAACCTGCAGAGTTATAAATGATAACTCTCGTCCACAAATATATTGAGGGAAGGCAAAGAAGAGGATTTGAAATCAAGGCAGAATTGCAGGAAACAGATTTCAGGAGGTAGATACGAATCGCCTTTAAAGCACATGAAAAGCGGCAAAACGTTGACAATGATGCCCTTGGCCAAAAAGGGCGTATGCGTTTTTTCCTGAATATATTTAGGAAAAAACGCATACGCCCTTTTTGGCCAACCAAGCAACCTGGAAAGGCAAATCAGCGCTACAAAGAAGTCTCGCTTCCCATCGGTCAAAAGGGCCATGCTGAAAAAAGTGTCAAAACCAGAAATGCAGGACAGGCCATGGAGAAATGGGAGCCTTGCTACACTGATGGGCGGGATGTAAATTGCCAAGAGCCAATCTGGAGAAGTGTCCGGTGAGTCCTGAAACATCTGAAAAACACAGCTTAGAGAGCATAGGGCACTTCCACTCATGGGGGTATAAATTGGGAAAATTAAAAATCAGCAAGACACAAGCACCCCAAAGTTTAGGGCTGCTCTGTTGACCAGGACCTCCACTTCATTCCACGTTAAATATCCCAGGAAAGAGAAAAATGGATAAAGAAGTTGTGGTCCTTATGTACAATGGAATATCACTCAGCCATGAAATCAATGTCGTAAGGTTAGTAGCAGCATGATGAGTGGATTTAGGTACGACGATTCTAAGTGAAATAAGTCACACAGAAAAGGACACTTCTCATAAGGTATCACTGATAGAGGGAATGTAAAAACCGTTACACTTGAACTGAATTACAAAACAGAACAGAGTCACACATGCAGAAAACACACTATGGCTGCTTAACGGGAAAGGTGAGGTGGGGTGATACATAAAACAAGGGTATCAAATTAGCTCAGATACCGTTCCATAAACCCAATATGTAATAGACAAGACCTACTCCTTGCTCAGAGAACTGGACTCAACACGCCCTATTCACCGCACAAGAATATATCTGACTAATAATAATCGTAAAACCTATGTATTGATATCTCTCTGTTAGTGTGTCAAGTGGGTGTAAAGCGGCATAGACACAGCAGTGAAAAGCAGCTAAATCCCATTATGAAAATAAATTACTTTGAAAAACCCATGAAACAAAGACAGTGAAAGAGAGAGAAATTCTTACACAATGCGTTCAGGGGCTGTGATGCAACCTGGATTGACCATATCTAGACGCACAGCTGGATGAGACATAAGGGTGGACACTCTTGGGGCTGAGAGGTTTGGTGAGGTTGGGTGAGCAAACGCAGACCCTTTAAAGTAATACTGCGTGGTACCCATCGCATGGGTCCCAAATCTCCAGGTTCAAGGGCATCTTCCTACATCGAAAACATGCATGAGAAACCCAGAAGATGGTACACCGTGTGATGGGGAAAGGTTTCTAAAACGCACCTCATTTCTCATCTCCTTGTGCCCGGGTTCGCCATTCCAGCCGCTTTACTAGCAAGCTCCCTACTTGGAGCATCAGCACCTTTAACCTCCTGTTCCGTACAGGTTGCAATTTTTCCTGAGGATAAACGGGAAGACGTGGAACCAACGAGAGACTAGCTCTTGGTGTTGGGACAGGCACAGGTAACTCTATTTTCCCATGAGGAAGAAGAATTAACCACAGGCTCAGCCTGCCCCCCGGAACCAGAACAGGGCCTGAAGCCATCCTGCACTTTTGCGGCCAGCTACCAAAAAAGCGAGTTGTAAAATGGAGGTTCAGGGCACTGCAATTCACAAACCTGCAGAGTTATAAATGATAACTCTCGTCCACAAATATATTGAGGGAAGGCAAAGAAGAGGATTTGAAATCAAGGCAGAATTGCAGGAAACAGATTTCAGGAGGTAGATACGAATCGCCTTTAAAGCACATGAAAAGCGGCAAAACGTTGACAATGATGCCCTTGGCCAAAAAGGGCGTATGCGTATTTTCCTGAATATATTCAGGAAAAAACGCATACGCCCTTTTTGGCCAACCAAGCAACCTGGAAAGGCAAATCAGCGCTACAAAGAAGTCTCGCTTCCCATCGGTCAAAAGGGCCATGCTGAAAAAAGTGTCAAAGCCAGAAATGCAGGACAGGCCATGGAGAAATGGGAGCCTTGCTACACTGATGGGCGGGATGTAAATTGCCAAGAGCCAATCTGGAGAAGTGTCCCGTGAGTCCTGAAACATCTGAAAAACACAGCTTAGAGAGCATAGGGCATTTCCACTCATGGGGGTATAAATTGGGAAAATTAAAAATCAGCAAGACACAAGCACCCCAAAGTTTAGGGCTGCTCTGTTGACCAGGACCTCCACTTCATTCCACCTTAAATATCCCAGGAAAGAGAAAAATGGATAAAGAAGTTGTGGTCCTTATGTACAATGGAATATCACTCAGCCATGAAATCAATGTCATAAGGTTAGTAGCAGCATGATGAGTGGATTTAGGCACGACGATTCTAAGTGAAATAAGTCACACAGAAAAGGACACTTCTCATAAGGTATCACTGATAGAGGGAATGTAAAAACCGTTACACTTGAACTGAATTACAAAACAGAACAGAGTCACACATGCAGAAAACACACTATGGCTGCTTAACGGGAAAGGTGAGGTGGGGTGATACATAAAACAAGGGTATCAAATTAGCTCAGATACCGTTCCATAAACCCAATATGTAATAGACAAGACTTACTCCTTGCTCAGAGAACTGGACTCAACACGCCCTATTCACCGCACAAGAATATATCTGACTAATAATAATCGTAAAACCTATGTATTGATATCTCTCTGTTAGTGTGTCAAGTGGGTGTAAAGCGGCATAAACACAGCAGTGAAAAGCAGCTAAACCCCATTATAAAAATAAATTACTTTGAAACACCCATGAAACAGTGAAAGAGAGAGAAATTCTTACACAATGCGTTCAGGGGCTGTGATGCAACCTGGATTGACCATATCTAGACGCACAGCTGGATGAGACATAAGGGTGGACACTCTTGGGGCTGAGAGTTTTGGTGAGGTTGGGTGAGCAAACGCAGACCCTTTAAAGTAATACTGCGTGGTACCCATCGCATGGGTCCCAAATCTCCAGGTTCAAGGTTATCTTCCTACATCAAAAACATGCATGAGAAACCCAGAAGATGGTACACCGTGTGATGGGGAAAGGTTTCTAAAACGCACCTCATTTCTCATCTCCTTGTGCCCGGGTTCGCCATTCCAGCCGCTTTACTAGCAAGCTCCCTACTTGGAGCATCAGCACCTTTAACCTCCTGTTCCGTACAGGTTGCAATTTGTCCTGAGGATAAACGGGAAGACGTGGAACCAACGAGAGACTAGCTCTTGGTGTTGGGACAGGCACAGGTCACTCTATTTTCCCATCAGAAAGAAGAATTAACCACAGGCTCAGCCTGCCCCCCGGAACCAGAACAGGGCCTGAAGCCATTCTGCGATTTTGCGGCCAGCTCCCATAAAAACGAGTTGTAAAATGGAGGTTCAGGGCACTGCAATTCACAAACCTGCAGAGTTATAAATGATAACTCTCGTCCACAAATATATTGAGGGAAGGCAAAGAAGAGGATTTGAAATCAAGGCAGAATTGCAGGAAACAGATTTCAGGAGGTAGATACGAATCGCCTTTAAAGCACATGAAAAGCGGCAAAACGTTGACAATGATGCCCTTGGCCAAAAAGGGCGTATGCGTTTTTTCCTGAATATATTCAGGAAAAAACGCATACGCCCTTTTTGGCCAACCAAGCAACCTGGAAAGGCAAATCAGCGCTACAAAGAAGTCTAGCTTCCCATCGGTCAAAAGGGCCATGCTGAAAAAAGTGTCAAAACCAGAAATGCAGGACAGGCCATGGAGAAATGGGAGCCTTGCTACACTGATGGGCGGGATGGAAATTCCCAAGAGCCACTCTGGAGAAGTGTCCGGTGAGTCCTGAAACATCTGAAAAACACAGCTTAGAGAGCATAGGGCACTTCCACTCATGGGGGTATAAATTGGGAAAATGAAAAATCAGCAAGACACAAGCACCCCAAAGTTTAGGGCTGCTCTGTTGACCAGGACCTCCACTTCATTCCACCTTAAATATCCCAGGAAAGAGAAAAATGGATAAAGAAGTTGTGGTCCTTATGTACAATGGAATATCACTCAGCCATGAAATCAATGTCGTAAGGTTAGTAGCAGCATGATGAGTGGATTTAGGTACGACGATTCTAAGTGAAATAAGTCACACAGAAAAGGACACTTCTCATAAGGTATCACTGATAGAGGGAATGTAAAAACCGTTACACTTGAACTGAATTACAAAACAGAACAGAGTCACACATGCAGAAAACACACTATGGCTGCTTAACGGGAAAGGTGAGGTGGGGTGATACATAAAACAAGGGTATCAAATTAGCTCAGATACCGTTCCATAAACCCAATATGTAATAGACAAGACCTACTCCTTGCTCAGAGAACTGGACTCAACACGCCCTATTCACCACACAAGAATATATCTGACTAATAATAATCGTAAAACCTATGTATTGATATCTCTCTGTTAGTGTGTCAAGTGGGTGTAAAGCGGCATAAACACAGCAGTGAAAAGCAGCTAAACCCCATTATAAAAATAAATTACTTTGAAACACCCATGAAACAAAGACAGTGAAAGAGAGAGAAATTCTTACACAATGCGTTCAGGGGCTGTGATGCAACCTGGATTGACCATATCTAGACGCACAGCTGGATGAGACATAAGGGTGGACACTCTTGGGGCTGAGAGGTTTGGTGAGGTTGGATGAGCAAACGCAGACCCTTTAAAGTAATACTGCGTGGTACCCATCGCATGGGTCCCAAATCTCCAGGTTCAAGGGCATCTTCCTACATCGAAAACATTCATGAGAAACCCAGCAGATGGTACACCGTGTGATGGGGAAAGGTTTCTAAAACGCACCTCATTTCTCATCTCCTTGTGCCCGGGTTCGCCATTCCAGCCGCTTTACTAGCAAGCTCCCTACTTGGAGCATCAGCACCTTTAACCTCCTGTTCCGTACAGGTTGCAATTTGTCCTGAGGATAAACGGGAAGACGTGGAACCAACGAGAGACTAGCTCTTGGTGTTGGGACAGGCACAAGTCACTCTATTTTCCCATCAGGAAGAAGAATTAACCACAGGCTCAGCCTGCCCCCCGGAACCAGAACAGGGCCTGAAGCCATTCTGCGATTTTGCGGCCAGCTCCCATAAAAACGAGTTATAAAATGGAGGTTCAGGGCACTGCAATTCACAAACCTGCAGAGTTATAAATGATAACTCTCGTCCACAAATATATTGAGGGAAGGCAAAGAAGAGGATTTGAAATCAAGGCAGAATTGCAGGAAACAGATTTCAGGAGGTAGATACGAATCGCCTTTAAAGCACATGAAAAGCGGCAAAACGTTGACAATGATGCCCTTGGCCAAAAAGGGCGTATGCGTTTTTTCCTGAATATATTCAGGAAAAAACGCATACGCCCTTTTTGGCCAACCAAGCAACCTGGAAAGGCAAATCAGCGCTACAAAGAAGTCTCGCTTCCCGTCGGTCAAAAGGGCCATGCTGAAAAAAGTGTCAAAACCAGAAATGCAGGACAGGCCATGGAGAAATGGGAGCCTTGCTACACTGATGGGCGGGATGGAAATTGCCAAGAGCCACTCTGGAGAAGTGTCCGGTGAGTCCTGAAACATCTGAAAAACACAGCTTAGAGAGCATAGGGCACATCCACTCATGGGGGTATAAATTGGGAAAATTAAAAATCAGCAAGACACAAGCACCCCAAAGTTTAGGGCTGCTCTGTTGACCAGGACCTCCACTTCATTCCACCTTAAATATCCCAGGAAAGAGAAAAATGGATAAAGAAGTTGTGGTCCTTATGTACAATGGAATATCACTCAGCCATGAAATCAATGTCGTAAGGTTAGTAGCAGCATGATGAGTGGATTTAGGTACGATGATTCTAAGTGAAATAAGTCACACAGAAAAGGACACTTCTCATAAGGTATCACTGATAGAGGGAATGTAAAAACCGTTCCACTTGAACTGAATTACAAAACAGAACAGAGTCACACATGCAGAAAACACACTATGGCTGCTTAACGGGAAAGGTGAGGTGGGGTGATACATAAAACAAGGGTATCAAATTAGCTCAGATACCATTCCATAAACCCAATATGTAATAGACAAGACCTACTCCTTGCTCAGAGAACTGGACTCAACACGCCCTATTCACCACACAAGAATATATCTGACTAATAATAATCGTAAAACCTATGTATTGATATCTCTCTGTTAGTGTGTCAAGTGGGTGTAAAGCGGCATAAACACAGCAGTGAAAAGCAGCTAAACCCCATTATAAAAATAAATTACTTTGAAACACCCATGAAACAAAGACAGTGAAAGAGAGAGAAATTCTTACACAATGCGTTCAGGGGCTGTGATGCAACCTGGATTGACCATATCTAGACGCACAGCTGGATGAGACATAAGGGTGGACACTCTTGGGGCTGAGAGGTTTGGTGAGGTTGGATGAGCAAACGCAGACCCTTTAAAGTAATACTGCGTGGTACCCATCGCATGGGTCCCAAATCTCCAGGTTCAAGGGCATCTTCCTACATCGAAAACATTCATGAGAAACCCAGCAGATGGTACACCGTGTGATGGGGAAAGGTTTCTAAAACGCACCTCATTTCTCATCTCCTTGTGCCCGGGTTCGCCATTCCAGCCGCTTTACTAGCAAGCTCCCTACTTGGAGCATCAGCACCTTTAACCTCCTGTTCCGTACAGGTTGCAATTTGTCCTGAGGATAAACGGGAAGACGTGGAACCAACGAGAGACTAGCTCTTGGTGTTGGGACAGGCACAAGTCACTCTATTTTCCCATCAGGAAGAAGAATTAACCACAGGCTCAGCCTGCCCCCCGGAACCAGAACAGGGCCTGAAGCCATTCTGCGATTTTGCGGCCAGCTCCCATAAAAACGAGTTATAAAATGGAGGTTCAGGGCACTGCAATTCACAAACCTGCAGAGTTATAAATGATAACTCTCGTCCACAAATATATTGAGGGAAGGCAAAGAAGAGGATTTGAAATCAAGGCAGAATTGCAGGAAACAGATTTCAGGAGGTAGATACGAATCGCCTTTAAAGCACATGAAAAGCGGCAAAACGTTGACAATGATGCCCTTGGCCAAAAAGGGCGTATGCGTTTTTTCCTGAATATATTCAGGAAAAAACGCATACGCCCTTTTTGGCCAACCAAGCAACCTGGAAAGGCAAATCAGCGCTACAAAGAAGTCTCGCTTCCCGTCGGTCAAAAGGGCCATGCTGAAAAAAGTGTCAAAGCCAGAAATGCAGGACAGGCCATGGAGAAATGGGAGCCTTGCTACACTGATGGGCGGGATGTAAATTGCCAAGAGCCAATCTGGAGAAGTGTCCCGTGAGTCCTGAAACATCTGAAAAACACAGCTTAGAGAGCATAGGGCACATCCACTCATGGGGGTATAAATTGGGAAAATTAAAAATCAGCAAGACACAAGCACCCCAAAGTTTAGGGCTGCTCTGTTGACCAGGACCTCCACTTCATTCCACCTTAAATATCCCAGGAAAGAGAAAAATGGATAAAGAAGTTGTGGTCCTTATGTACAATGGAATATCACTCAGCCATGAAATCAATGTCGTAAAGTTAGTAGCAGCATGATGAGTGGATTTAGGTACGACGATTCTAAGTGAAATAAGTCACACAGAAAAGGACACTTCTCATAAGGTATCACTGATAGAGGGAATGTAAAAACCGTTCCACTTGAACTGAATTACAAAACAGAACAGAGTCACACATGCAGAAAACACACTATGGCTGCTTAACGGGAAAGGTGAGGTGGGGTGATACATAAAACAAGGGTATCAAATTAGCTCAGATACCGTTCCATAAACCCAATATGTAATAGACAAGACCTACTCCTTGCTCAGAGAACTGGACTCAACACGCCCTATTCACCGCACAAGAATATATCTGACTAATAATAATCGTAAAACCTATGTATTGATATCTCTCTGTTAGTGTGTCAAGTGGGTGTAAAGCGGCATAAACACAGCAGTGAAAAGCAGCTAAACCCCATTATAAAAAGCAATTACTTTGAAACACCCATGAAACAGTGAAAGAGAGAGAAATTCTTACACAATGCGTTCAGGGGCTGTGATGCAACCTGGATTGACCATATCTAGACGCACAGCTGGATGAGACATAAGGGTGGACACTCTTGGGGCTGAGAGGTTTGGTGAGGTTGGATGAGCAAACGCAGACCCTTTAAAGTAATACTGCGTGGTACCCATCGCATGGGTCCCAAATCTCCAGGTTCAAGGGCATCTTCCTACATCGAAAACATTCATGAGAAACCCAGCAGATGGTACACCGTGTGATGGGGAAAGGTTTCTAAAACGCACCTCATTTCTCATCTCCTTGTGCCCGGGTTCGCCATTCCAGCCGCTTTACTAGCAAGCTCCCTACTTGGAGCATCAGCACCTTTAACCTCCTGTTCCGTACAGGTTGCAATTTGTCCTGAGGATAAACGGGAAGACGTGGAACCAACGAGAGACTAGCTCTTGGTGTTGGGACAGGCACAAGTCACTCTATTTTCCCATCAGGAAGAAGAATTAACCACAGGCTCAGCCTGCCCCCCGGAACCAGAACAGGGCCTGAAGCCATTCTGCGATTTTGCGGCCAGCTCCCATAAAAACGAGTTATAAAATTGAGGTTCAGGGCACTGCAATTCACAAACCTGCAGAGTTATAAATGATAACTCTCGTCCACAAATATATTGAGGGAAGGCAAAGAAGAGGATTTGAAATCAAGGCAGAATTGCAGGAAACAGATTTCAGGAGGTAGATACGAATCGCCTTTAAAGCACATGAAAAGCGGCAAAACGTTGACAATGATGCCCTTGGCCAAAAAGGGCGTATGCGTTTTTTCCTGAATATATTCAGGAAAAAACGCATACGCCCTTTTTGGCCAACCAAGCAACCTGGAAAGGCAAATCAGCGCTACAAAGAAGTCTCGCTTCCCGTCGGTCAAAAGGGCCATGCTGAAAAAAGTGTCAAAACCAGAAATGCAGGACAGGCCATGGAGAAATGGGAGCCTTGCTACACTGATGGGCGGGATGTAAATTGCCAAGAGCCACTCTGGAGAAGTGTCCGGTGAGTCCTGAAACATCTGAAAAACACAGCTTAGAGAGCATAGGGCACATCCACTCATGGGGGTATAAATTGGGAAAATTAAAAATCAGCAAGACACAAGCACCCCAAAGTTTAGGGCTGCTCTGTTGACCAGGACCTCCACTTCATTCCACCTTAAATATCCCAGGAAAGAGAAAAATGGATAAAGAAGTTGTGGTCCTTATGTACAATGGAATATCACTCAGCCATGAAATCAATGTCGTAAGGTTAGTAGCAGCATGATGAGTGGATTTAGGTACGATGATTCTAAGTGAAATAAGTCACACAAAAAAGGACACTTCTCATAAGGTATCACTGATAGAGGGAATGTAAAAACCGTTACACTTGAACTGAATTACAAAACAGAACAGAGTCACACATGCAGAAAACACACTATGGCTGCTTAACGGGAAAGGTGAGGTGGGGTGATACATAAAACAAGGGTATCAAATTAGCTCAGATACCGTTCCATAAACCCAATATGTAATAGACAAGACCTACTCCTTGCTCAGAGAACTGGACTCAACACGCCCTATTCACCACACAAGAATATATCTGACTAATAATAATCGTAAAACCTATGTATTGATATCTCTCTGTTAGTGTGTCAAGTGGGTGTAAAGCGGCATAAACACAGCAGTGAAAAGCAGCTAAACCCCATTATAAAAATAAATTACTTTGAAACACCCATGAAACAAAGACAGTGAAAGAGAGAGAAATTCTTACACAATGCGTTCAGGGGCTGTGATGCAACCTGGATTGACCATATCTAGACGCACAGCTGGATGAGACATAAGGGTGGACACTCTTGGGGCTGAGAGGTTTGGTGAGGTTGGATGAGCAAACGCAGACCCTTTAAAGTAATACTGCGTGGTACCCATCGCATGGGTCCCAAATCTCCAGGTTCAAGGGCATCTTCCTACATCGAAAACATTCATGAGAAACCCAGCAGATGGTACACCGTGTGATGGGGAAAGGTTTCTAAAACGCACCTCATTTGTCATCTCCTTGTGCCCGGGTTCGCCATTCCAGCCGCTTTACTAGCAAGCTCCCTACTTGGAGCATCAGCACCTTTAACCTCCTGTTCCGTACAGGTTGCAATTTGTCCTGAGGATAAACGGGAAGACGTGGAACCAACGAGAGACTAGCTCTTGGTGTTGGGACAGGCACAAGTCACTCTATTTTCCCATCAGGAAGAAGAATTAACCACAGGCTCAGCCTGCCCCCCGGAACCAGAACAGGGCCTGAAGCCATTCTGCGATTTTGCGGCCAGCTCCCATAAAAACGAGTTATAAAATGGAGGTTCAGGGCACTGCAATTCACAAACCTGCAGAGTTATAAATGATAACTCTCGTCCACAAATATATTGAGGGAAGGCAAAGAAGAGGATTTGAAATCAAGGCAGAATTGCAGGAAACAGATTTCAGGAGGTAGATACGAATCGCCTTTAAAGCACATGAAAAGCGGCAAAACGTTGACAATGATGCCCTTGGCCAAAAAGGGCGTATGCGTTTTTTCCTGAATATATTCAGGAAAAAACGCATACGCCCTTTTTGGCCAACCAAGCAACCTGGAAAGGCAAATCAGCGCTACAAAGAAGTCTCGCTTCCCGTCGGTCAAAAGGGCCATGCTGAAAAAAGTGTCAAAACCAGAAATGCAGGACAGGCCATGGAGAAATGGGAGCCTTGCTACACTGATGGGCGGGATGTAAATTGCCAAGAGCCACTCTGGAGAAGTGCCCGGTGAGTCCTGAAACATCTGAAAAACACAGCTTAGAGAGCATAGGGCACATCCACTCATGGGGGTATAAATTGGGAAAATTAAAAATCAGCAAGACACAAGCACCCCAAAGTTTAGGGCTGCTCTGTTGACCAGGACCTCCACTTCATTCCACCTTAAATATCCCAGGAAAGAGAAAAATGGATAAAGAAGTTGTGGTCCTTATGTACAATGGAATATCACTCAGCCATGAAATCAATGTCGTAAGGTTAGTAGCAGCATGATGAGTGGATTTAGGTACGATGATTCTAAGTGAAATAAGTCACACAGAAAAGGACACTTCTCATAAGGTATCACTGATAGAGGGAATGTAAAAACCGTTACACTTGAACTGAATTACAAAACAGAACAGAGTCACACATGCAGAAAACACACTATGGCTGCTTAACGGGAAAGGTGAGGTGGGGTGATACATAAAACAAGGGTATCAAATTAGCTCAGATACCGTTCCATAAACCCAATATGTAATAGACAAGACCTACTCCTTGCTCAGAGAACTGGACTCAACACGCCCTATTCACCGCACAAGAATATATCTGACTAATAATAATCGTAAAACCTATGTATTGATATCTCTCTGTTAGTGTGTCAAGTGGGTGTAAAGCGGCATAAACACAGCAGTGAAAAGCAGCTAAACCCCATTATAAAAATAAATTACTTTGAAACACCCATGAAACAAAGACAGTGAAAGAGAGAGAAATTCTTACACAATGCGTTCAGGGGCTGTGATGCAACCTGGATTGACCATATCTAGACGCACAGCTGGATGAGACATAAGGGTGGACACTCTTGGGGCTGAGAGGTTTGGTGAGGTTGGATGAGCAAACGCAGACCCTTTAAAGTAATACTGCGTGGTACCCATCGCATGGGTCCCAAATCTCCAGGTTCAAGGGCATCTTCCTACATCGAAAACATTCATGAGAAACCCAGCAGATGGTACACCGTGTGATGGGGAAAGGTTTCTAAAACGCACCTCATTTCTCATCTCCTTGTGCCCGGGTTCGCCATTCCAGCCGCTTTACTAGCAAGCTCCCTACTTGGAGCATCAGCACCTTTAACCTCCTGTTCCGTACAGGTTGCAATTTGTCCTGAGGATAAACGGGAAGACGTGGAACCAACGAGAGACTAGCTCTTGGTGTTGGGACAGGCACAAGTCACTCTATTTTCCCATCAGGAAGAAGAATTAACCACAGGCTCAGCCTGCCCCCCGGAACCAGAACAGGGCCTGAAGCCATTCTGCGATTTTGCGGCCAGCTCCCATAAAAACGAGTTATAAAATGGAGGTTCAGGGCACTGCAATTCACAAACCTGCAGAGTTATAAATGATAACTCTCGTCCACAAATATATTGAGGGAAGGCAAAGAAGAGGATTTGAAATCAAGGCAGAATTGCAGGAAACAGATTTCAGGAGGTAGATACGAATCGCCTTTAAAGCACATGAAAAGCGGCAAAACGTTGACAATGATGCCCTTGGCCAAAAAGGGCGTATGCGTTTTTTCCTGAATATATTCAGGAAAAAACGCATACGCCCTTTTTGGCCAACCAAGCAACCTGGAAAGGCAAATCAGCGCTACAAAGAAGTCTCGCTTCCCGTCGGTCAAAAGGGCCATGCTGAAAAAAGTGTCAAAGCCAGAAATGCAGGACAGGCCATGGAGAAATGGGAGCCTTGCTACACTGATGGGCGGGATGTAAATTGCCAAGAGCCAATCTGGAGAAGTGTCCCGTGAGTCCTGAAACATCTGAAAAACACAGCTTAGAGAGCATAGGGCACTTCCACTCATGGGGGTATAAATTGGGAAAATTAAAAATCAGCAAGACACAAGCACCCCAAAGTTTAGGGCTGCTCTGTTGACCAGGACCTCCACTTCATTCCACCTTAAATATCCCAGGAAAGAGAAAAATGGATAAAGAAGTTGTGGTCCTTATGTGCAATGGAATATCACTCAGCCATGAAATCAATGTCGTAAGGTTAGTAGCAGCATGATGAGTGGATTTAGGTACGACGATTCTAAGTGAAATAAGTCACACAGAAAAGGACACTTCTCATAAGGTATCACTGATAGAGGGAATGTAAAAACCGTTACACTTGAACTGAATTACAAAACAGAACAGAGTCACACATGCAGAAAACACACTATGGCTGCTTAACGGGAAAGGTGAGGTGGGGTGATACATAAAACAAGGGTATCAAATTAGCTCAGATACCGTTCCATAAACCCAATATGTAATAGACAAGACCTACTCCTTGCTCAGAGAACTGGACTCAACACGCCCTATTCACCGCACAAGAATATATCTGACTAATAATAATCGTAAAACCTATGTATTGATATCTCTCTGTTAGTGTGTCAAGTGGGTGTAAAGCGGCATAAACACAGCAGTGAAAAGCAGCTAAACCCCATTATAAAAAGCAATTACTTTGAAACACCAATGAAACAGTGAAAGAGAGAGAAATTCTTACACAATGCGTTCAGGGGCTGTGATGCAACCTGGATTGACCATATCTAGACGCACAGCTGGATGAGACATAAGGGTGGACACTCTTGGGGCTGAGAGTTTTGGTGAGGTTGGGTGAGCAAACGCAGACCCTTTAAAGTAATACTGCGTGGTACCCATCGCATGGGTCCCAAATCTCCAGGTTCAAGGTTATCTTCCTACATCAAAAACATGCATGAGAAACCCAGAAGATGGTACACCGTGTGATGGGGAAAGGTTTCTAAAACGCACCTCATTTCTCATCTCCTTGTGCCCGGGTTCGCCATTCCAGCCGCTTTACTAGCAAGCTCCCTACTTGGAGCATCAGCACCTTTAACCTCCTGTTCCGTACAGGTTGCAATTTGTCCTGAGGATAAACGGGAAGACGTGGAACCAACGAGAGACTAGCTCTTGGTGTTGGGACAGGAACAGGTCACTCTATTTTCCCATCAGAAAGAAGAATTAACCACAGGCTCAGCCTGCCCCCCGGAACCAGAACAGGGCCTGAAGCCATTCTGCGATTTTGCGGCCAGCTCCCATAAAAACGAGTTGTAAAATGGAGGTTCAGGGCACTGCAATTCACAAACCTGCAGAGTTATAAATGATAACTCTCGTCCACAAATATATTGAGGGAAGGCAAAGAAGAGGATTTGAAATCAAGGCAGAATTGCAGGAAACAGATTTCAGGAGGTAGATACGAATCGCCTTTAAAGCACATGAAAAGCGGCAAAACGTTGACAATGATGCCCTTGGCCAAAAAGGGCGTATGCGTTTTTTCCTGAATATATTCAGGAAAAAACGCATACGCCCTTTTTGGCCAACCAAGCAACCTGGAAAGGCAAATCAGCGCTACAAAGAAGTCTCGCTTCCCGTCGGTCAAAAGGGCCATGCTGAAAAAAGTGTCAAAACCAGAAATGCAGGACAGGCCATGGAGAAATGGGAGCCTTGCTACACTGATGGGCGGGATGGAAATTGCCAAGAGCCACTCTGGAGAAGTGTCCGGTGAGTCCTGAAACATCTGAAAAACACAGCTTAGAGAGCATAGGGCACTTCCACTCATGGGGGTATAAATTGGGAAAATGAAAAATCAGCAAGACACAAGCACCCCAAAGTTTAGGGCTGCTCTGTTGACCAGGACCTCCACTTCATTCCACCTTAAATATCCCAGGAAAGAGAAAAATGGATAAAGAAGTTGTGGTCCTTAAGTACAATGGAATATCACTCAGCCATGAAATCAATGTCGTAAGGTTAGTAGCAGCATGATGAGTGGATTTAGGTACGACGATTCTAAGTGAAATAAGTCACACAGAAAAGGACACTTCTCATAAGGTATCACTGATAGAGGGAATGTAAAAACCGTTACACTTGAACTGAATTACAAAACAGAACAGAGTCACACATGCAGAAAACACACTATGGCTGCTTAACGGGAAAGGTGAGGTGGGGTGATACATAAAACAAGGGTATCAAATTAGCTCAGATACCGTTCCATAAACCCAATATGTAATAGACAAGACCTACTCCTTGCTCAGAGAACTGGACTCAACACGCCCTATTCACCACACAAGAATATATCTGACTAATAATAATCGTAAAACCTATGTATTGATATCTCTCTGTTAGTGTGTCAAGTGGGTGTAAAGCGGCATAAACACAGCAGTGAAAAGCAGCTAAACCCCATTATAAAAATAAATTATTTTGAAACACCCATGAAACAAAGACAGTGAAAGAGAGAGAAATTCTTACACAATGCGTTCAGGGGCTGTGATGCAACCTGGATTGACCATATCTAGACGCACAGCTGGATGAGACATAAGGGTGGACACTCTTGGGGCTGAGAGGTTTGGTGAGGTTGGATGAGCAAACGCAGACCCTTTAAAGTAATACTGCGTGGTACCCATCGCATGGGTCCCAAATCTCCAGGTTCAAGGGCATCTTCCTACATCGAAAACATTCATGAGAAACCCAGCAGATGGTACACCGTGTGATGGGGAAAGGTTTCTAAAACGCACCTCATTTCTCATCTCCTTGTGCCCGGGTTCGCCATTCCAGCCGCTTTACTAGCAAGCTCCCTACTTGGAGCATCAGCACCTTTAACCTCCTGTTCCGTACAGGTTGCAATTTGTCCTGAGGATAAACGGGAAGACGTGGAACCAACGAGAGACTAGCTCTTGGTGTTGGGACAGGCACAAGTCACTCTATTTTCCCATCAGGAAGAAGAATTAACCACAGGCTCAGCCTGCCCCCCGGAACCAGAACAGGGCCTGAAGCCATTCTGCGATTTTGCGGCCAGCTCCCATAAAAACGAGTTATAAAATTGAGGTTCAGGGCACTGCAATTCACAAACCTGCAGAGTTATAAATGATAACTCTCGTCCACAAATATATTGAGGGAAGGCAAAGAAGAGGATTTGAAATCAAGGCAGAATTGCAGGAAACAGATTTCAGGAGGTAGATACGAATCGCCTTTAAAGCACATGAAAAGCGGCAAAACGTTGACAATGATGCCCTTGGCCAAAAAGGGCGTATGCGTTTTTTCCTGAATATATTCAGGAAAAAACGCATACGCCCTTTTTGGCCAACCAAGCAACCTGGAAAGGCAAATCAGCGCTACAAAGAAGTCTCGCTTCCCGTCGGTCAAAAGGGCCATGCTGAAAAAAGTGTCAAAACCAGAAATGCAGGACAGGCCATGGAGAAATGGGAGCCTTGCTACACTGATGGGCGGGATGTAAATTGCCAAGAGCCACTCTGGAGAAGTGTCCGGTGAGTCCTGAAACATCTGAAAAACACAGCTTAGAGAGCATAGGGCACATCCACTCATGGGGGTATAAATTGGGAAAATTAAAAATCAGCAAGACACAAGCACCCCAAAGTTTAGGGCTGCTCTGTTGACCAGGACCTCCACTTCATTCCACCTTAAATATCCCAGGAAAGAGAAAAATGGATAAAGAAGTTGTGGTCCTTATGTACAATGGAATATCACTCAGCCATGAAATCAATGTCGTAAGGTTAGTAGCAGCATGATGAGTGGATTTAGGTACGATGATTCTAAGTGAAATAAGTCACACAAAAAAGGACACTTCTCATAAGGTATCACTGATAGAGGGAATGTAAAAACCGTTACACTTGAACTGAATTACAAAACAGAACAGAGTCACACATGCAGAAAACACACTATGGCTGCTTAACGGGAAAGGTGAGGTGGGGTGATACATAAAACAAGGGTATCAAATTAGCTCAGATACCGTTCCATAAACCCAATATGTAATAGACAAGACCTACTCCTTGCTCAGAGAACTGGACTCAACACGCCCTATTCACCACACAAGAATATATCTGACTAATAATAATCGTAAAACCTATGTATTGATATCTCTCTGTTAGTGTGTCAAGTGGGTGTAAAGCGGCATAAACACAGCAGTGAAAAGCAGCTAAACCCCATTATAAAAATAAATTACTTTGAAACACCCATGAAACAAAGACAGTGAAAGAGAGAGAAATTCTTACACAATGCGTTCAGGGGCTGTGATGCAACCTGGATTGACCATATCTAGACGCACAGCTGGATGAGACATAAGGGTGGACACTCTTGGGGCTGAGAGGTTTGGTGAGGTTGGATGAGCAAACGCAGACCCTTTAAAGTAATACTGCGTGGTACCCATCGCATGGGTCCCAAATCTCCAGGTTCAAGGGCATCTTCCTACATCGAAAACATTCATGAGAAACCCAGCAGATGGTACACCGTGTGATGGGGAAAGGTTTCTAAAACGCACCTCATTTCTCATCTCCTTGTGCCCGGGTTCGCCATTCCAGCCGCTTTACTAGCAAGCTCCCTACTTGGAGCATCAGCACCTTTAACCTCCTGTTCCGTACAGGTTGCAATTTGTCCTGAGGATAAACGGGAAGACGTGGAACCAACGAGAGACTAGCTCTTGGTGTTGGGACAGGCACAAGTCACTCTATTTTCCCATCAGGAAGAAGAATTAACCACAGGCTCAGCCTGCCCCCCGGAACCAGAACAGGGCCTGAAGCCATTCTGCGATTTTGCGGCCAGCTCCCATAAAAACGAGTTATAAAATGGAGGTTCAGGGCACTGCAATTCACAAACCTGCAGAGTTATAAATGATAACTCTCGTCCACAAATATATTGAGGGAAGGCAAAGAAGAGGATTTGAAATCAAGGCAGAATTGCAGGAAACAGATTTCAGGAGGTAGATACGAATCGCCTTTAAAGCACATGAAAAGCGGCAAAATGTTGACAATGATGCCCTTGGCCAAAAAGGGCGTATGCGTTTTTTCCTGAATATATTCAGGAAAAAACGCATACGCCCTTTTTGGCCAACCAAGCAACCTGGAAAGGCAAATCAGCGCTACAAAGAAGTCTCGCTTCCCGTCGGTCAAAAGGGCCATGCTGAAAAAAGTGTCAAAACCAGAAATGCAGGACAGGCCATGGAGAAATGGGAGCCTTGCTACACTGATGGGCGGGATGTAAATTGCCAAGAGCCACTCTGGAGAAGTGTCCGGTGAGTCCTGAAACATCTGAAAAACACAGCTTAGAGAGCATAGGGCACATCCACTCATGGGGGTATAAATTGGGAAAATTAAAAATCAGCAAGACACAAGCACCCCAAAGTTTAGGGCTGCTCTGTTGACCAGGACCTCCACTTCATTCCACCTTAAATATCCCAGGAAAGAGAAAAATGGATAAAGAAGTTGTGGTCCTTATGTACAATGGAATATCACTCAGCCATGAAATCAATGTCGTAAGGTTAGTAGCAGCATGATGAGTGGATTTAGGTACGATGATTCTAAGTGAAATAAGTCACACAGAAAAGGACACTTCTCATAAGGTATCACTGATAGAGGGAATGTAAAAACCGTTACACTTGAACTGAATTACAAAACAGAACAGAGTCACACATGCAGAAAACACACTATGGCTGCTTAACGGGAAAGGTGAGGTGGGGTGATACATAAAACAAGGGTATCAAATTAGCTCAGATACCGTTCCATAAACCCAATATGTAATAGACAAGACCTACTCCTTGCTCAGAGAACTGGACTCAACACGCCCTATTCACCGCACAAGAATATATCTGACTAATAATAATCGTAAAACCTATGTATTGATATCTCTCTGTTAGTGTGTCAAGTGGGTGTAAAGCGGCATAAACACAGCAGTGAAAAGCAGCTAAACCCCATTATAAAAATAAATTACTTTGAAACACCCATGAAACAAAGACAGTGAAAGAGAGAGAAATTCTTACACAATGCGTTCAGGGGCTGTGATGCAACCTGGATTGACCATATCTAGACGCACAGCTGGATGAGACATAAGGGTGGACACTCTTGGGGCTGAGAGGTTTGGTGAGGTTGGATGAGCAAACGCAGACCCTTTAAAGTAATACTGCGTGGTACCCATCGCATGGGTCCCAAATCTCCAGGTTCAAGGGCATCTTCCTACATCGAAAACATTCATGAGAAACCCAGCAGATGGTACACCGTGTGATGGGGAAAGGTTTCTAAAACGCACCTCATTTCTCATCTCCTTGTGCCCGGGTTCGCCATTCCAGCCGCTTTACTAGCAAGCTCCCTACTTGGAGCATCAGCACCTTTAACCTCCTGTTCCGTACAGGTTGCAATTTGTCCTGAGGATAAACGGGAAGACGTGGAACCAACGAGAGACTAGCTCTTGGTGTTGGGACAGGCACAAGTCACTCTATTTTCCCATCAGGAAGAAGAATTAACCACAGGCTCAGCCTGCCCCCTGGAACCAGAACAGGGCCTGAAGCCATTCTGCGATTTTGCGGCCAGCTCCCATAAAAACGAGTTATAAAATGGAGGTTCAGGGCACTGCAATTCACAAACCTGCAGAGTTATAAATAATAACTCTCGTCCACAAATATATTGCGGGAAGGCAAAGAAGAGGATTTGAAATCAAGGCAGAATTGCAGGAAACAGATTTCAGGAGGTAGATACGAATCGCCTTTAAAGCACATGAAAAGCGGCAAAACGTTGACAATGATGCCTTTGGCCAAAAAGGGCGTATGCGTTTTTTCCTGAATATATCCAAGAAAAAACGCATACGCCCTTTTTTGCCAACCAAGCAACCTGGAAAGGCAAATCAGCGCTACAAAGAAGTCTCGCTTCCCATCGGTCAAAAGGGCCATGCTGAAAAAAGTGTCAAAGCCAGAAATGCAGGACAGGCCATGGAGAAATGGGAGCCTTGCTACACTGATGAGCGGGATGTAAATTGCCAAGAGCCAATCTGGAGAAGTGTCCCGTGAGTCCTGAAACATCTGAAAAACACAGCTTAGAGAGCATAGGGCACTTCCACTCATGGGGGTATAAATTGGGAAAATGAAAAATCAGCAAGACACAAGCACCCCAAAGTTTAGGGCTGCTCTGTTGACCAGGACCTCCACTTCATTCCACCTTAAATATCCCAGGAAAGAGAAAAATGGATAAAGAAGTTGTGGTCCTTATGTACAATGGAATATCACTCAGCCATGAAATCAATGTCGTAAGGTTAGTAGCAGCATGATGAGTGGATTTAGGTACGACGATTCTAAGTGAAATAAGTCACACAGAAAAGGACACTTCTCATAAGGTATCACTGATAGAGGGAATGTAAAAACCGTTACACTTGAACTGAATTACAAAACAGAACAGAGTCACACATGCAGAAAACACACTATGGCTGCTTAACGGGAAAGGTGAGGTGGGGTGATACATAAAACAAGGGTATCAAATTAGCTCAGATACCGTTCCATAAACCCAATATGTAATAGACAAGACCTACTCCTTGCTCAGAGAACTGGACTCAACACGCCCTATTCACCGCACAAGAATATATCTGACTAATAATAATCGTAAAACCTATGTATTGATATCTCTCTGTTAGTGTGTCAAGTGGGTGTAAAGCGGCATAAACACAGCAGTGAAAAGCAGCTAAACCCCATTATAAAAAGCAATTACTTTGAAACACCCATGAAACAGTGAAAGAGAGAGAAATTCTTACACAATGCGTTCAGGGGCTGTGATGCAACCTGGATTGACCATATCTAGACGCACAGCTGGATGAGACATAAGGGTGGACACTCTTGGGGCTGAGAGTTTTGGTGAGGTTGGGTGAGCAAACGCAGACCCTTTAAAGTAATACTGCGTGGTACCCATCGCATGGGTCCCAAATCTCCAGGTTCAAGGTTATCTTCCTACATCAAAAACATGCATGAGAAACCCAGAAGATGGTACACCGTGTGATGGGGAAAGGTTTCTAAAACGCACCTCATTTCTCATCTCCTTGTGCCCGGGTTCGCCATTCCAGCCGCTTTACTAGCAAGCTCCCTACTTGGAGCATCAGCACCTTTAACCTCCTGTTCCGTACAGGTTGCAATTTGTCCTGAGGATAAACGGGAAGACGTGGAACCAACGAGAGACTAGCTCTTGGTGTTGGGACAGGCACAGGTCACTCTATTTTCCCATCAGAAAGAAGAATTAACCACAGGCTCAGCCTGCCCCCCGGAACCAGAACAGGGCCTGAAGCCATTCTGCGATTTTGCGGCCAGCTCCCATAAAAACGAGTTGTAAAATGGAGGTTCAGGGCACTGCAATTCACAAACCTGCAGAGTTATAAATGATAACTCTCGTCCACAAATATATTGAGGGAAGGCAAAGAAGAGGATTTGAAATCAAGGCAGAATTGCAGGAAACAGATTTCAGGAGGTAGATACGAATCGCCTTTAAAGCACATGAAAAGCGGCAAAACGTTGACAATGATGCCCTTGGCCAAAAAGGGCGTATGCGTTTTTTCCTGAATATATTCAGGAAAAAACGCATACGCCCTTTTTGGCCAACCAAGCAACCTGGAAAGGCAAATCAGCGCTACAAAGAAGTCTCGCTTCCCATCGGTCAAAAGGGCCATGCTGAAAAAAGTGTCAAAACCAGAAATGCAGGACAGGCCATGGAGAAATGGGAGCCTTGCTACACTGATGGGCGGGATGGAAATTGCCAAGAGCCACTCTGGAGAAGTGTCCGGTGAGTCCTGAAACATCTGAAAAACACAGCTTAGAGAGCATAGGGCACTTCCACTCATGGGGGTATAAATTGGGAAAATGAAAAATCAGCAAGACACAAGCACCCCAAAGTTTAGGGCTGCTCTGTTGACCAGGACCTCCACTTCATTCCACCTTAAATATCCCAGGAAAGAGAAAAATGGATAAAGAAGTTGTGGTCCTTAAGTACAATGGAATATCACTCAGCCATGAAATCAATGTCGTAAGGTTAGTAGCAGCATGATGAGTGGATTTAGGTACGACGATTCTAAGTGAAATAAGTCACACAGAAAAGGACACTTCTCATAAGGTATCACTGATAGAGGGAATGTAAAACCGTTACACTTGAACTGAATTACAAAACAGAACAGAGTCACACATGCAGAAAACACACTATGGCTGCTTAACGGGAAAGGTGAGGTGGGGTGATACATAAAACAAGGGTATCAAATTAGCTCAGATACCGTTCCATAAACCCAATATGTAATAGACAAGACCTACTCCTTGCTCAGAGAACTGGACTCAACACGCCCTATTCACCGCACAAGAATATATCTGACTAATAATAATCGTAAAACCTATGTATTGATATCTCTCTGTTAGTGTGTCAAGTGGGTGTAAAGCAGCATAAACACAGCAGTGAAAAGCAGCTAAATCCCATTATGAAAATAAATTATTTTGAAAAACCCATGAAACAAAGACAGTGAAAGAGAGAGAAATTCTTACACAATGCGTTCAGGGGCTGTGATGCAACCTGGATTGACCATATCTAGACGCACAGCTGGATGAGACATAAGGGTGGACACTCTTGGGGCTGAGAGGTTTGGTGAGGTTGGGTGAGCAAACGCAGACCCTTTAAAGTAATACTGCGTGGTACCCATCGCATGGGTCCCAAATCTCCAGGTTCAAGGGCATCTTCCTACATCGAAAACATGCATGAGAAACCCAGAAGATGGTACACCGTGTGATGGGGAAAGGTTTCTAAAACGCACCTCATTTCTCATCTCCTTGTGCCCGGGTTCGCCATTCCAGCCGCTTTACTAGCAAGCTCCCTACTTGGAGCATCAGCACCTTTAACCTCCTGTTCCGTACAGGTTGCAATTTGTCCTGAGGATAAACGGGAAGACGTGGAACCAACGAGAGACTAGCTCTTGGTGTTGGGACAGGCACAAGTCACTCTATTTTCCCATCAGGAAGAAGAATTAACCACAGGCTCAGCCTGCCCCCCGGAACCAGAACAGGGCCTGAAGCCATTCTGCGATTTTGCGGCCAGCTCCCATAAAAACGAGTTATAAAATGGAGGTTCAGGGCACTGCAATTCACAAACCTGCAGAGTTATAAATGATAACTCTCGTCCACAAATATATTGAGGGAAGGCAAAGAAGAGGATTTGAAATCAAGGCAGAATTGCAGGAAACAGATTTCAGGAGGTAGATACGAATCGCCTTTAAAGCACATGAAAAGCGGCAAAACGTTGACAATGATGCCCTTGGCCAAAAAGGGCGTATGCGTTTTTTCCTGAATATATTCAGGAAAAAACGCATACGCCCTTTTTGGCCAACCAAGCAACCTGGAAAGGCAAATCAGCGCTACAAAGAAGTCTCGCTTCCCGTCGGTCAAAAGGGCCATGCTGAAAAAAGTGTCAAAACCAGAAATGCAGGACAGGCCATGGAGAAATGGGAGCCTTGCTACACTGATGGGCGGGATGTAAATTGCCAACAGCCACTCTGGAGAAGTGTCCGGTGAGTCCTGAAACATCTGAAAAACACAGCTTAGAGAGCATAGGGCACATCCACTCATGGGGGTATAAATTGGGAAAATTAAAAATCAGCAAGACACAAGCACCCCAAAGTTTAGGGCTGCTCTGTTGACCAGGACCTCCACTTCATTCCACCTTAAATATCCCAGGAAAGAGAAAAATGGATAAAGAAGTTGTGGTCCTTATGTACAATGGAATATCACTCAGCCATGAAATCAATGTCGTAAGGTTAGTAGCAGCATGATGAGTGGATTTAGGTACGATGATTCTAAGTGAAATAAGTCACACAGAAAAGGACACTTCTCATAAGGTATCACTGATAGAGGGAATGTAAAAACCGTTACACTTGAACTGAATTACAAAACAGAACAGAGTCACACATGCAGAAAACACACTATGGCTGCTTAACGGGAAAGGTGAGGTGGGGTGATACATAAAACAAGGGTATCAAATTAGCTCAGATACCGTTCCATAAACCCAATATGTAATAGACAAGACCTACTCCTTGCTCAGAGAACTGGACTCAACACGCCCTATTCACCACACAAGAATATATCTGACTAATAATAATCGTAAAACCTATGTATTGATATCTCTCTGTTAGTGTGTCAAGTGGGTGTAAAGCGGCATAAACACAGCAGTGAAAAGCAGCTAAACCCCATTATAAAAATAAATTACTTTGAAACACCCATGCAACAAAGACAGTGAAAGAGAGAGAAATTCTTACACAATGCGTTCAGGGGCTGTGATGCAACCTGGATTGGCCATATCTAGACGCACAGCTGGATGAGACATAAGGGTGGACACTCTTGGGGCTGAGAGGTTTGGTGAGGTTGGATGAGCAAACGCAGACCCTTTCAAGTAATACTGCGTGGTACCCATCGCATGGGTCCCAAATCTCCAGGTTCAAGGGCATCTTCCTACATCGAAAACATTCATGAGAAACCCAGCAGATGGTACACCGTGTGATGGGGAAAGGTTTCTAAAACGCACCTCATTTCTCATCTCCTTGTGCCCGGGTTCGCCATTCCAGCCGCTTTACTAGCAAGCTCCCTACTTGGAGCATCAGCACCTTTAACCTCCTGTTCCGTACAGGTTGCAATTTGTCCTGAGGATAAACGGGAAGACGTGGAACCAACGAGAGACTAGCTCTTGGTGTTGGGACAGGCACAAGTCACTCTATTTTCCCATCAGGAAGAAGAATTAACCACAGGCTCAGCCTGCCCCCCGGAACCAGAACAGGGCCTGAAGCCATTCTGCGATTTTGCGGCCAGCTCCCATAAAAACGAGTTGTAAAATGGAGGTTCAGGGCACTGCAATTCACAAACCTGCAGAGTTATAAATGATAACTCTCGTCCACAAATATATTGAGGGAAGGCAAAGAAGAGGATTTGAAATCAAGGCAGAATTGCAGGAAACAGATTTCAGGAGGTAGATACGAATCGCCTTTAAAGCACATGAAAAGCGGCAAAACGTTGACAATGATGCCCTTGGCCAAAAAGGGCGTATGCGTTTTTTCCTGAATATATTCAGGAAAAAACGCATACGCCCTTTTTGGCCAACCAAGCAACCTGGAAAGGCAAATCAGCGCTACAAAGAAGTCTCGCTTCCCATCGGTCAAAAGGGCCATGCTGAAAAAAGTGTCAAAGCCAGAAATGCAGGACAGGCCATGGAGAAATGGGAGCCTTGCTACACTGATGGGCGGGATGTAAATTGCCAAGAGCCAATCTGGAGAAGTGTCCCGTGAGTCCTGAAACATCTGAAAAACACAGCTTAGAGAGCATAGGGCACTTCCACTCATGGGGGTATAAATTGGGAAAATTAAAAATCAGCAAGACACAAGCACCCCAAAGTTTAGGGCTGCTCTGTTGACCAGGACCTCCACTTCATTCCACCTTAAATATCCCAGGAAAGAGAAAAATGGATAAAGAAGTTGTGGTCCTTATGTACAATGGAATATCACTCAGCCATGAAATCAATGTCGTAAGGTTAGTAGCAGCATGATGAGTGGATTTAGGTACGACGATTCTAAGTGAAATAAGTCACACAGAAAAGGACACTTCTCATAAGGTATCACTGATAGAGGGAATGTAAAAACCGTTACACTTGAACTGAATTACAAAACAGAACAGAGTCACACATGCAGAAAACACACTATGGCTGCTTAACGGGAAAGGTGAGGTGGGGTGATACATAAAACAAGGGTATCAAATTAGCTCAGATACCGTTCCATAAACCCAATATGTAATAGACAAGACTTACTCCTTGCTCAGAGAACTGGACTCAACACGCCCTATTCACCGCACAAGAATATATCTGACTAATAATAATCGTAAAACCTATGTATTGATATCTCTCTGTTAGTGTGTCAAGTGGGTGTAAAGCGGCATAAACACAGCAGTGAAAAGCAGCTAAACCCCATTATAAAAATAAATTACTTTGAAACACCCATGAAACAGTGAAAGAGAGAGAAATTCTTACACAATGCGTTCAGGGGCTGTGATGCAACCTGGATTGACCATATCTAGACGCACAGCTGGATGAGACATAAGGGTGGACACTCTTGGGGCTGAGAGTTTTGGTGAGGTTGGGTGAGCAAACGCAGACCCTTTAAAGTAATACTGCGTGGTACCCATCGCATGGGTCCCAAATCTCCAGGTTCAAGGGCATCTTCCTACATCAAAAACATGCATGAGAAACCCAGAAGATCGTACACCGTGTGATGGGGAAAGGTTTCTAAAACGCACCTCATTTCTCATCTCCTTGTGCCCGGGTTCGCCATTCCAGCCGCTTTACTAGCAAGCTCCCTACTTGGAGCATCAGCACCTTTAACCTCCTGTTCCGTACAGGTTGCAATTTGTCCTGAGGATAAACGGGAAGACGTGGAACCAACGAGAGACTAGCTCTTGGTGTTGGGACAGGCACAGGTCACTCTATTTTCCCATCAGAAAGAAGAATTAACCACAGGCTCAGCCTGCCCCCCGGAACCAGAACAGGGCCTGAAGCCATTCTGCGATTTTGCGGCCAGCTCCCATAAAAACGAGTTGTAAAATGGAGGTTCAGGGCACTGCAATTCACAAACCTGCAGAGTTATAAATGATAACTCTCGTCCACAAATATATTGAGGGAAGGCAAAGAAGAGGATTTGAAATCAAGGCAGAATTGCAGGAAACAGATTTCAGGAGGTAGATACGAATCGCCTTTAAAGCACATGAAAAGCGGCAAAACGTTGACAATGATGCCCTTGGCCAAAAAGGGCGTATGCGTTTTTTCCTGAATATATTTAGGAAAAAACGCGTACGCCCTTTTTGGCCAACCAAGCAACCTGGAAAGGCAAATCAGCGCTACAAAGAAGTCTCGCTTCCCATCGGTCAAAAGGGCCATGCTGAAAAAAGTGTCAAAACCAGAAATGCAGGACAGGCCATGGAGAAATGGGAGCCTTGCTACACTGATGGGCGGGATGTAAATTGCCAAGAGCCACTCTGGAGAAGTGTCCGGTGAGTCCTGAAACATCTGAAAAACACAGCTTAGAGAGCATAGGGCACTTCCACTCATGGGGGTATAAATTGGGAAAATTAAAAATCAGCAAGACACAAGCACCCCAAAGTTTAGGGCTGCTCTGTTGACCAGGACCTCCACTTCATTCCACCTTAAATATCCCAGGAAAGAGAAAAATGGATAAAGAAGTTGTGGTCCTTATGTACAATGGAATATCACTCAGCCATGAAATCAATGTCGTAAGGTTAGTAGCAGCATGATGAGTGGATTTAGGTACGACGATTCTAAGTGAAATAAGTCACACAGAAAAGGACACTTCTCATAAGGTATCACTGATAGAGGGAATGTAAAAACCGTTACACTTGAACTGAATTACAAAACAGAACAGAGTCACACATGCAGAAAACACACTATGGCTGCTTAACGGGAAAGGTGAGGTGGGGTGATACATAAAACAAGGGTATCAAATTAGCTCAGATACCGTTCCATAAACCCAATATGTAATAGACAAGACCTACTCCTTGCTCAGAGAACTGGACTCAACACGCCCTATTCACCGCACAAGAATATATCTGACTAATAATAATCGTAAAACCTATGTATTGATATCTCTCTGTTAGTGTGTCAAGTGGGTGTAAAGCGGCATAAACACAGCAGTGAAAAGCAGCTAAATCCCATTATGAAAATAAATTACTTTGAAAAACCCATGAAACAAAGACAGTGAAAGAGAGAGAAATTCTTACACAATGCGTTCAGGGGCTGTGATGCAACCTGGATTGACCATATCTAGACGCACAGCTGGATGAGACATAAGGGTGGACACTCTTGGGGCTGAGAGGTTTGGTGAGGTTGGGTGAGCAAACGCAGACCCTTTAAAGTAATACTGCGTGGTACCCATCGCATGGGTCCCAAATCTCCAGGTTCAAGGGCATCTTCCTACATCGAAAACATGCATGAGAAACCCAGAAGATGGTACACCGTGTGATGGGGAAAGGTTTCTAAAACGCACCTCATTTCTCATCTCCTTGTGCCCGGGTTCGCCATTCCAGCCGCTTTACTAGCAAGCTCCCTACTTGGAGCATCAGCACCTTTAACCTCCTGTTCCGTACAGGTTGCAATTTGTCCTGAGGATAAACGGGAAGACGTGGAACCAACGAGAGACTAGCTCTTGGTGTTGGGACAGGCACAAGTCACTCTATTTTCCCATCAGGAAGAAGAATTAACCACAGGCTCAGCCTGCCCCCCGGAACCAGAACAGGGCCTGAAGCCATTCTGCGATTTTGCGGCCAGCTCCCATAAAAACGAGTTGTAAAATGGAGGTTCAGGGCACTGCAATTCACAAACCTGCAGAGTTATAAATGATAACTCTCGTCCACAAATATATTGAGGGAAGGCAAAGAAGAGGATTTGAAATCAAGGCAGAATTGCAGGAAGCAGATTTCAGGAGGTAGATACGAATCGCCTTTAAAGCACATGAAAAGCGGCAAAACGTTGACAATGATGCCCTTGGCCAAAAAGGGCGTATGCGTTTTTTCCTGAATATATTCAGGAAAAAACGCATACGCCCTTTTTGGCCAACCAAGCAACCTGGAAAGGCAAATCAGCGCTACAAAGAAGTCTCGCTTCCCATCGGTCAAAAGGGCCATGCTGAAAAAAGTGTCAAAGCCAGAAATGCAGGACAGGCCATGGAGAAATGGGAGCCTTGCTACACTGATGGGCGGGATGTAAATTGCCAAGAGCCACTCTGGAGAAGTGTCCGGTGAGTCCTGAAACATCTGAAAAACACAGCTTAGAGAGCATAGGGCACTTCCACTCATGGGGGTATAAATTGGGAAAATGAAAAATCAGCAAGACACAAGCACCCCAAAGTTTAGGGCTGCTCTGTTGACCAGGACCTCCACTTCATTCCACGTTAAATATCCCAGGAAAGAGAAAAATGGATAAAGAAGTTGTGGTCCTTATGTACAATGGAATATCACTCAGCCATGAAATCAATGTCGTAAGGTTAGTAGCAGCATGATGAGTGGATTTAGGTACGACGATTCTAAGTGAAATAAGTCACACAGAAAAGGACACTTCTCATAAGGTATCACTGATAGAGGGAATGTAAAAACCGTTACACTTGAACTGAATTACAAAACAGAACAGAGTCACACATGCAGAAAACACACTATGGCTGCTTAACGGGAAAGGTGAGGTGGGGTGATACATAAAACAAGGGTATCAAATTAGCTCAGATACCGTTCCATAAACCCAATATGTAATAGAAAAGACCTACTCCTTGCTCAGAGAACTGGACTCAACACGCCCTATTCACCACACAAGAATATATCTGACTAATAATAATCGTAAAACCTATGTATTGATATCTCTCTGTTAGTGTGTCAAGTGGGTGTAAAGCGGCATAAACACAGCAGTGAAAAGCAGCTAAACCCCATTATAAAAATAAATTATTTTGAAACACCCATGAAACAAAGACAGTGAAAGAGAGAGAAATTCTTACACAATGCGTTCAGGGGCTGTGATGCAACCTGGATTGGCCATATCTAGACGCACAGCTGGATGAGACATAAGGGTGGACACTCTTGGGGCTGAGAGTTTTTGTGAGGTTGAGTGAGCAAATGCAGACCCTTTAAAGTAATACTGCGTGGTACCCATCGCATGGGTCCCAAATCTCCAGGTTCAAGGGCATCTTCCTACATCAAAAACATGCATGAGAAACCCAGAAGATCGTACACCGTGTGATGGGGAAAGGTTTCTAAAACGCACCTCATTTCTCATCTCCTTGTGCCCGGGTTCGCCATTCCAGCCGCTTTACTAGCAAGCTCCCTACTTGGAGCATCAGCACCTTTAACCTCCTGTTCCGTACAGGTTGCAATTTGTCCTGAGGATAAACGGGAAGACGTGGAACCAACGAGAGACTAGCTCTTGGTGTTGGGACAGGCACAGGTCACTCTATTTTCCCATCAGAAAGAAGAATTAACCACAGGCTCAGCCTGCCCCCCGGAACCAGAACAGGGCCTGAAGCCATTCTGCGATTTTGCGGCCAGCTCCCATAAAAACGAGTTGTAAAATGGAGGTTCAGGGCACTGCAATTCACAAACCTGCAGAGTTATAAATGATAACTCTCGTCCACAAATATATTGAGGGAAGGCAAAGAAGAGGATTTGAAATCAAGGCAGAATTGCAGGAAACAGATTTCAGGAGGTAGATACGAATCGCCTTTAAAGCACATGAAAAGCGGCAAAACGTTGACAATGATGCCCTTGGCCAAAAAGGGCGTATGCGTTTTTTCCTGAATATATTTAGGAAAAAACGCGTACGCCCTTTTTGGCCAACCAAGCAACCTGGAAAGGCAAATCAGCGCTACAAAGAAGTCTCGCTTCCCATCGGTCAAAAGGGCCATGCTGAAAAAAGTGTCAAAACCAGAAATGCAGGACAGGCCATGGAGAAATGGGAGCCTTGCTACACTGATGGGCGGGATGTAAATTGCCAAGAGCCACTCTGGAGAAGTGTCCGGTGAGTCCTGAAACATCTGAAAAACACAGCTTAGAGAGCATAGGGCACTTCCACTCATGGGGGTATAAATTGGGAAAATGAAAAATCAGCAAGACACAAGCACCCCAAAGTTTAGGGCTGCTCTGTTGACCAGGACCTCCACTTCATTCCACCTTAAATATCCCAGGAAAGAGAAAAATGGATAAAGAAGTTGTGGTCCTTATGTACAATGGAATATCACTCAGCCATGAAATCAATGTCGTAAGGTTAGTAGCAGCATGATGAGTGGATTTAGGTACGACGATTCTAAGTGAAATAAGTCACACAGAAAAGGACACTTCTCATAAGGTATCACTGATAGAGGGAATGTAAAAACCGTTACACTTGAACTGAATTACAAAACAGAACAGAGTCACACATGCAGAAAACACACTATGGCTGCTTAACGGGAAAGGTGAGGTGGGGTGATACATAAAACAAGGGTATCAAATTAGCTCAGATACCGTTCCATAAACCCAATATGTAATAGACAAGACCTACTCCTTGCTCAGAGAACTGGACTCAACACGCCCTATTCACCGCACAAGAATATATCTGACTAATAATAATCGTAAAACCTATGTATTGATATCTCTCTGTTAGTGTGTCAAGTGGGTGTAAAGCGGCATAAACACAGCAGTGAAAAGCAGCTAAATCCCATTATGAAAATAAATTACTTTGAAAAACCCATGAAACAAAGACAGTGAAAGAGAGAGAAATTCTTACACAATGCGTTCAGGGGCTGTGATGCAACCTGGATTGACCATATCTAGACGCACAGCTGGATGAGACATAAGGGTGGACACTCTTGGGGCTGAGAGGTTTGGTGAGGTTGGGTGAGCAAACGCAGACCCTTTAAAGTAATACTGCGTGGTACCCATCGCATGGGTCCCAAATCTCCAGGTTCAAGGGCATCTTCCTACATCGAAAACATGCATGAGAAACCCAGAAGATGGTACACCGTGTGATGGGGAAAGGTTTCTAAAACGCACCTCATTTCTCATCTCCTTGTGCCCGGGTTCGCCATTCCAGCCGCTTTACTAGCAAGCTCCCTACTTGGAGCATCAGCACCTTTAACCTCCTGTTCCGTACAGGTTGCAATTTGTCCTGAGGATAAACGGGAAGACGTGGAACCAACGAGAGACTAGCTCTTGGTGTTGGGACAGGCACAAGTCACTCTATTTTCCCATCAGGAAGAAGAATTAACCACAGGCTCAGCCTGCCCCCCGGAACCAGAACAGGGCCTGAAGCCATTCTGCGATTTTGCGGCCAGCTCCCATAAAAACGAGTTGTAAAATGGAGGTTCAGGGCACTGCAATTCACAAACCTGCAGAGTTATAAATGATAACTCTCGTCCACAAATATATTGAGGGAAGGCAAAGAAGAGGATTTGAAATCAAGGCAGAATTGCAGGAAGCAGATTTCAGGAGGTAGATACGAATCGCCTTTAAAGCACATGAAAAGCGGCAAAACGTTGACAATGATGCCCTTGGCCAAAAAGGGCGTATGCGTTTTTTCCTGAATATATTCAGGAAAAAACGCATACGCCCTTTTTGGCCAACCAAGCAACCTGGAAAGGCAAATCAGCGCTACAAAGAAGTCTCGCTTCCCGTCGGTCAAAAGGGCCATGCTGAAAAAAGTGTCAAAACCAGAAATGCAGGACAGGCCATGGAGAAATGGGAGCCTTGCTACACTGATGGGCGGGATGTAAATTGCCAAGAGCCACTCTGGAGAAGTGTCCGGTGAGTCCTGAAACATCTGAAAAACACAGCTTAGAGAGCATAGGGCACTTCCACTCATGGGGGTATAAATTGGGAAAATGAAAAATCAGCAAGACACAAGCACCCCAAAGTTTAGGGCTGCTCTGTTGACCAGGACCTCCACTTCATTCCACGTTAAATATCCCAGGAAAGAGAAAAATGGATAAAGAAGTTGTGGTCCTTATGTACAATGGAATATCACTCAGCCATGAAATCAATGTCGTAAGGTTAGTAGCAGCATGATGAGTGGATTTAGGTACGACGATTCTAAGTGAAATAAGTCACACAGAAAAGGACACTTCTCATAAGGTATCACTGATAGAGGGAATGTAAAAACCGTTACACTTGAACTGAATTACAAAACAGAACAGAGTCACACATGCAGAAAACACACTATGGCTGCTTAACGGGAAAGGTGAGGTGGGGTGATACATAAAACAAGGGTATCAAATTAGCTCAGATACCGTTCCATAAACCCAATATGTAATAGAAAAGACCTACTCCTTGCTCAGAGAACTGGACTCAACACGCCCTATTCACCACACAAGAATATATCTGACTAATAATAATCGTAAAACCTATGTATTGATATCTCTCTGTTAGTGTGTCAAGTGGGTGTAAAGCGGCATAAACACAGCAGTGAAAAGCAGCTAAACCCCATTATAAAAATAAATTATTTTGAAACACCCATGAAACAAAGACAGTGAAAGAGAGAGAAATTCTTACACAATGCGTTCAGGGGCTGTGATGCAACCTGGATTGGCCATATCTAGACGCACAGCTGGATGAGACATAAGGGTGGACACTCTTGGGGCTGAGAGTTTTTGTGAGGTTGAGTGAGCAAATGCAGACCCTTTAAAGTAATACTGCGTGGTACCCATCGCATGGGTCCCAAATCTCAAGGTTCAAGGGCATCTTCCTACATCAAAAACATGCATGAGAAACCCAGAAGATCGTACACCGTGTGATGGGGAAAGGTTTCTAAAACGCACCTCATTTCTCATCTCCTTGTGCCCGGGTTCGCCATTCCAGCCGCTTTACTAGCAAGCTCCCTACTTGGAGCATCAGCACCTTTAACCTCCTGTTCCGTACAGGTTGCAATTTGTCCTGAGGATAAACGGGAAGACGTGGAACCAACGAGAGACTAGCTCTTGGTGTTGGGACAGGCACAGGTCACTCTATTTTCCCATCAGAAAGAAGAATTAACCACAGGCTCAGCCTGCCCCCCGGAACCAGAACAGGGCCTGAAGCCATTCTGCGATTTTGCGGCCAGCTCCCATAAAAACGAGTTGTAAAATGGAGGTTCAGGGCACTGCAATTCACAAACCTGCAGAGTTATAAATGATAACTCTCGTCCACAAATATATTGAGGGAAGGCAAAGAAGAGGATTTGAAATCAAGGCAGAATTGCAGGAAACAGATTTCAGGAGGTAGATACGAATCGCCTTTAAAGCACATGAAAAGCGGCAAAACGTTGACAATGATGCCCTTGGCCAAAAAGGGCGTATGCGTTTTTTCCTGAATATATTCAGGAAAAAACGCATACGCCCTTTTTGGCCAACCAAGCAACCTGGAAAGGCAAATCAGCGCTACAAAGAAGTCTCGCTTCCCGTCGGTCAAAAGGGCCATGCTGAAAAAAGTGTCAAAGCCAGAAATGCAGGACAGGCCATGGAGAAATGGGAGCCTTGCTACACTGATGGGCGGGATGTAAATTGCCAAGAGCCACTCTGGAGAAGTGTCCGGTGAGTCCTGAAACATCTGAAAAACACAGCTTAGAGCGCATAGGGCACATCCACTCATGGGGGTATAAATTGGGAAAATGAAAAATCAGCAAGACACAAGCACCCCAAAGTTTAGGGCTGCTCTGTTGACCAGGACCTCCACTTCATTCCACCTTAAATATCCCAGGAAAGAGAAAAATGGATAAAGAAGTTGTGGTCCTTATGTACAATGGAATATCACTCAGCCATGAAATCAATGTCGTAAGGTTAGTAGCAGCATGATGAGTGGATTTAGGTACGACGATTCTAAGTGAAATAAGTCACACAGAAAAGGACACTTCTCATAAGGTATCACTGATAGAGGGAATGTAAAAACCGTTACACTTGAACTGAATTACAAAACAGAACAGAGTCACACATGCAGAAAACACACTATGGCTGCTTAACGGGAAAGGTGAGGTGGGGTGATACATAAAACAAGGGTATCAAATTAGCTCAGATACCGTTCCATAAACCCAATATGTAATAGACAAGACCTACTCCTTGCTCAGAGAACTGGACTCAACACGCCCTATTCACCACACAAGAATATATCTGACTAATAATAATCGTAAAACCTATGTATTGATATCTCTCTGTTAGTGTGTCAAGTGGGTGTAAAGCGGCATAAACACAGCAGTGAAAAGCAGCTAAACCCCATTATAAAAATAAATTACTTTGAAACACCCATGCAACAAAGACAGTGAAAGAGAGAAAAATTCTTACACAATGCGTTCAGGGGCTGTGATGCAACCTGGATTGACCATATCTAGACGCACAGCTGGATGAGACATAAGGGTGGACACTCTTGGGGCTGAGAGGTTTGGTGAGGTTGGATGAGCAAACGCAGACCCTTTAAAGTAATACTGCGTGGTACCCATCGCATGGGTCCCAAATCTCCAGGTTCAAGGGCATCTTCCTACATCGAAAACATTCATGAGAAACCCAGCAGATGGTACACCGTGTGATGGGGAAAGGTTTCTAAAACGCACCTCATTTCTCATCTCCTTGTGCCCGGGTTCGCCATTCCAGCCGCTTTACTAGCAAGCTCCCTACTTGGAGCATCAGCACCTTTAACCTCCTGTTCCGTACAGGTTGCAATTTGTCCTGAGGATAAACGGGAAGACGTGGAACCAACGAGAGACTAGCTCTTGGTGTTGGGACAGGCACAAGTCACTCTATTTTCCCATCAGGAAGAAGAATTAACCACAGGCTCAGCCTGCCCCCCGGAACCAGAACAGGGCCTGAAGCCATTCTGCGATTTTGCGGCCAGCTCCCATAAAAACGAGTTGTAAAATGGAGGTTCAGGGCACTGCAATTCACAAACCTGCAGAGTTATAAATGATAACTCTCGTCCACAAATATATTGAGGGAAGGCAAAGAAGAGGATTTGAAATCAAGGCAGAATTGCAGGAAACAGATTTCAGGAGGTAGATACGAATCGCCTTTAAAGCACATGAAAAGCGGCAAAACGTTGACAATGATGCCCTTGGCCAAAAAGGGCGTATGCGTTTTTTCCTGAATATATTCAGGAAAAAACGCATACGCCCTTTTTGGCCAACCAAGCAACCTGGAAAGGCAAATCAGCGCTACAAAGAAGTCTCGCTTCCCATCGGTCAAAAGGGCCATGCTGAAAAAAGTGTCAAAGCCAGAAATGCAGGACAGGCCATGGAGAAATGGGAGCCTTGCTACACTGATGGGCGGGATGTAAATTGCCAAGAGCCAATCTGGAGAAGTGTCCCGTGAGTCCTGAAACATCTGAAAAACACAGCTTAGAGAGCATAGGGCACTTCCACTCATGGGGGTATAAATTGGGAAAATTAAAAATCAGCAAGACACAAGCACCCCAAAGTTTAGGGCTGCTCTGTTGACAAGGACCTCCACTTCATTCCACCTTAAATATCCCAGGAAAGAGAAAAATGGATAAAGAAGTTGTGGTCCTTATGTACAATGGAATATCACTCAGCCATGAAATCAATGTCGTAAGGTTAGTAGCAGCATGATGAGTGGATTTAGGTAAGACGATTCTAAGTGAAATAAGTCACACAGAAAGGACACTTCTCATAAGGTATCACTGATAGAGGGAATGTAAAAACCGTTACACTTGAACTGAATTACAAAACAGAACAGAGTCACACATGCAGAAAACACACTATGGCTGCTTAATGGGAAAGGTGAGGTGGGGTGATACATAAAACAAGGGTATCAAATTAGCTCAGATACCGTTCCATAAACCCAATATGTAATAGACAAGACTTACTCCTTGCTCAGAGAACTGGACTCAACACGCCCTATTCACCGCACAAGAATATATCTGACTAATAATAATCGTAAAACCTATGTATTGATATCTCTCTGTTAGTGTGTCAAGTGGGTGTAAAGCGGCATAAACACAGCAGTGAAAAGCAGCTAAACCCCATTATAAAAATAAATTACTTTGAAACACCCATGAAACAGTGAAAGAGAGAGAAATTCTTACACAATGCGTTCAGGGGCTGTGATGCAACCTGGATTGACCATATCTAGACACACAGCTGGATGAGACATAAGGGTGGACACTCTTGGGGCTGAGAGTTTTGGTGAGGTTGGGTGAGCAAACGCAGACCCTTTAAAGTAATACTGCGTGGTACCCATCGCATGGGTCCCAAATCTCCAGGTTCAAGGTTATCTTCCTACATCAAAAACATGCATGAGAAACCCAGAAGATGGTACACCGTGTGATGGGGAAAGGTTTCTAAAACGCACCTCATTTCTCATCTCCTTGTGCCCGGGTTCGCCATTCCAGCCGCTTTACTAGCAAGCTCCCTACTTGGAGCATCAGCACCTTTAACCTCCTGTTCCGTACAGGTTGCAATTTGTCTTGAGGATAAACGGGAAGACGTGGAACCAACGAGAGACTAGCTCTTGGTGTTGGGACAGGCACAGGTCACTCTATTTTCCCATCAGAAAGAAGAATTAACCACAGGCTCAGCCTGCCCCCCGGAACCAGAACAGGGCCTGAAGCCATTCTGCGATTTTGCGGCCAGCTCCCATAAAAACGAGTTGTAAAATGGAGGTTCAGGCCACTGCAATTCACAAACCTGCAGAGTTATAAATGATAACTCTCGTCCACAAATATATTGAGGGAAGGCAAAGAAGAGGATTTGAAATCAAGGCAGAATTGCAGGAAACAGATTTCAGGAGGTAGATACGAATCGCCTTTAAAGCACATGAAAAGCGGCAAAACGTTGACAATGATGCCCTTGGCCAAAAAGGGCGTATGCGTTTTTTCCTGAATATATTCAGGAAAAAACGCATACGCCCTTTTTGGCCAACCAAGCAACCTGGAAAGGCAAATCAGCGCTACAAAGAAGTCTCGCTTCCCGTCGGTCAAAAGGGCCATGCTGAAAAAAGTGTCAAAACCAGAAATGCACGACAGGCCATGGAGAAATGGGAGCCTTGCTACACTGATGGGCGGGATGGAAATTGCCAAGAGCCACTCTGGAGAAGTGTCCGGTGAGTCCTGAAACATCTGAAAAACACAGCTTAGAGAGCATAGGGCACATCCACTCATGGGGGTATAAATTGGGAAAATTAAAAATCAGCAAGACACAAGCACCCCAAAGTTTAGGGCTGCTCTGTTGACCAGGACCTCCACTTCATTCCACCTTAAATATCCCAGGAAAGAGAAAAATGGATAAAGAAGTTGTGGTCCTTATGTACAATGGAATATCACTCAGCCATGAAATCAATGTCGTAAGGTTAGTAGCAGCATGATGAGTGGATTTAGGTACGATGATTCTAAGTGAAATAAGTCACACAGAAAAGGACACTTCTCATAAGGTATCACTGATAGAGGGAATGTAAAAACCGTTACACTTGAACTGAATTACAAAACAGAACAGAGTCACACATGCAGAAAACACACTATGGCTGCTTAACGGGAAAGGTGAGGTGGGGTGATACATAAAACAAGGGTATCAAATTAGCTCAGATACCATTCCATAAACCCAATATGTAATAGACAAGACCTACTCCTTGCTCAGAGAACTGGACTCAACACGCCCTATTCACCACACAAGAATATATCTGACTAATAATAATCGTAAAACCTATGTATTGATATCTCTCTGTTAGTGTGTCAAGTGGGTGTAAAGCGGCATAAACACAGCAGTGAAAAGCAGCTAAACCCCATTATAAAAATAAATTACTTTGAAACACCCATGAAACAAAGACAGTGAAAGAGAGAGAAATTCTTACACAATGCGTTCAGGGGCTGTGATGCAACCTGGATTGACCATATCTAGACGCACAGCTGGATGAGACATAAGGGTGGACACTCTTGGGGCTGAGAGGTTTGGTGAGGTTGGATGAGCAAACGCAGACCCTTTAAAGTAATACTGCGTGGTACCCATCGCATGGGTCCCAAATCTCCAGGTTCAAGGGCATCTTCCTACATCGAAAACATTCATGAGAAACCCAGCAGATGGTACACCGTGTGATGGGGAAAGGTTTCTAAAACGCACCTCATTTCTCATCTCCTTGTGCCCGGGTTCGCCATTCCAGCCGCTTTACTAGCAAGCTCCCTACTTGGAGCATCAGCACCTTTAACCTCCTGTTCCGTACAGGTTGCAATTTGTCCTGAGGATAAACGGGAAGACGTGGAACCAACGAGAGACTAGCTCTTGGTGTTGGGACAGGCACAAGTCACTCTATTTTCCCATCAGGAAGAAGAATTAACCACAGGCTCAGCCTGCCCCCCGGAACCAGAACAGGGCCTGAAGCCATTCTGCGATTTTGCGGCCAGCTCCCATAAAAACGAGTTGTAAAATGGAGGTTCAGGGCACTGCAATTCACAAACCTGCAGAGTTATAAATGATAACTCTCGTCCACAAATATATTGAGGGAAGGCAAAGAAGAGGATTTGAAATCAAGGCAGAATTGCAGGAAACAGATTTCAGGAGGTAGATACGAATCGCCTTTAAAGCACATGAAAAGCGGCAAAACGCTGACAATGATGCCCTTGGCCAAAAAGGGCGTATGCGTTTTTTCCTGAATATATTCAGGAAAAAACGCATACGCCCTTTTTGGCCAACCAAGCAACCTGGAAAGGCAAATCAGCGCTACAAAGAAGTCTCGCTTCCCATCGGTCAAAAGGGCCATGCTGAAAAAAGTGTCAAAGCCAGAAATGCAGGACAGGCCATGGAGAAATGGGAGCCTTGCTACACTGATGGGCGGGATGTAAATTGCCAAGAGCCAATCTGGAGAAGTGTCCCGTGAGTCCTGAAACATCTGAAAAACACAGCTTAGAGAGCATAGGGCACTTCCACTCATGGGGGTATAAATTGGGAAAATTAAAAATCAGCAAGACACAAGCACCCCAAAGTTTAGGGCTGCTCTGTTGACCAGGACCTCCACTTCATTCCACCTTAAATATCCCAGGAAAGAGAAAAATGGATAAAGAAGTTGTGGTCCTTATGTACAATGGAATATCACTCAGCCATGAAATCAATGTCGTAAGGTTAGTAGCAGCATGATGAGTGGATTTAGGTACGACGATTCTAAGTGAAATAAGTCACACAGAAAAGGACACTTCTCATAAGGTATCACTGATAGAGGGAATGTAAAAACCGTTACACTTGAACTGAATTACAAAACAGAACAGAGTCACACATGCAGAAAACACACTATGGCTGCTTAACGGGAAAGGTGAGGTGGGGTGATACATAAAACAATGGTATCAAATTAGCTCAGATACCGTTCCATAAACCCAATATGTAATAGACAAGACTTACTCCTTGCTCAGAGAACTGGACTCAACACGCCCTATTCACCGCACAAGAATATATCTGACTAATAATAATCGTAAAACCTATGTATTGATATCTCTCTGTTAGTGTGTCAAGTGGGTGTAAAGCGGCATAAACACAGCAGTGAAAAGCAGCTAAACCCCATTATAAAAATAAATTACTTTGAAACACCCATGAAACAGTGAAAGAGAGAGAAATTCTTACACAATGCGTTCAGGGGCTGTGATGCAACCTGGATTGACCATATCTAGACGCACAGCTGGATGAGACATAAGGGTGGACACTCTTGGGGCTGAGAGGTTTGGTGAGGTTGGATGAGCAAACGCAGACCCTTTAAAGTAATACTGCGTGGTACCCATCGCATGGGTCCCAAATCTCCAGGTTCAAGGGCATCTTCCTACATCGAAAACATTCATGAGAAACCCAGCAGATGGTACACCGTGTGATGGGGAAAGGTTTCTAAAACGCACCTCATTTCTCATCTCCTTGTGCCCGGGTTCGCCATTCCAGCCGCTTTACTAGCAAGCTCCCTACTTGGAGCATCAGCACCTTTAACCTCCTGTTCCGTACAGGTTGCAATTTGTCCTGAGGATAAACGGGAAGACGTGGAACCAACGAGAGACTAGCTCTTGGTGTTGGGACAGGCACAAGTCACTCTATTTTCCCATCAGGAAGAAGAATTAACCACAGGCTCAGCCTGCCCCCCGGAACCAGAACAGGGCCTGAAGCCATTCTGCGATTTTGCGGCCAGCTCCCATAAAAACGAGTTGTAAAATGGAGGTTCAGGGCACTGCAATTCACAAACCTGCAGAGTTATAAATGATAACTCTCGTCCACAAATATATTGAGGGAAGGCAAAGAAGAGGATTTGAAATCAAGGCAGAATTGCAGGAAACAGATTTCAGGAGGTAGATACGAATCGCCTTTAAAGCACATGAAAAGCGGCAAAACGTTGACAATGATGCCCTTGGCCAAAAAGGGCGTATGCGTTTTTTCCTGAATATATTCAGGAAAAAACGCATACGCCCTTTTTGGCCAACCAAGCAACCTGGAAAGGCAAATCAGCGCTACAAAGAAGTCTCGCTTCCCATCGGTCAAAAGGGCCATGCTGAAAAAAGTGTCAAAGCCAGAAATGCAGGACAGGCCATGGAGAAATGGGAGCCTTGCTACACTGATGGGCGGGATGTAAATTGCCAAGAGCCAATCTGGAGAAGTGTCCCGTGAGTCCTGAAACATCTGAAAAACACAGCTTAGAGAGCATAGGGCACTTCCACTCATGGGGGTATAAATTGGGAAAATTAAAAATCAGCAAGACACAAGCACCCCAAAGTTTAGGGCTGCTCTGTTGACCAGGACCTCCACTTCATTCCACCTTAAATATCCCAGGAAAGAGAAAAATGGATAAAGAAGTTGTGGTCCTTATGTACAATGGAATATCACTCAGCCATGAAATCAATGTCGTAAGGTTAGTAGCAGCATGATGAGTGGATTTAGGTACGACGATTCTAAGTGAAATAAGTCACACAGAAAAGGACACTTCTCATAAGGTATCACTGATAGAGGGAATGTAAAAACCGTTACACTTGAACTGAATTACAAAACAGAACAGAGTCACACATGCAGAAAACACACTATGGCTGCTTAACGGGAAAGGTGAGGTGGGGTGATACATAAAACAAGGGTATCAAATTAGCTCAGATACCGTTCCATAAACCCAATATGTAATAGACAAGACTTACTCCTTGCTCAGAGAACTGGACTCAACACGCCCTATTCACCGCACAAGAATATATCTGACTAATAATAATCGTAAAACCTATGTATTGATATCTCTCTGTTAGTGTGTCAAGTGGGTGTAAAGCGGCATAAACACAGCAGTGAAAAGCAGCTAAACCCCATTATAAAAATAAATTACTTTGAAACACCCATGAAACAGTGAAAGAGAGAGAAATTCTTACACAATGCGTTCAGGGGCTGTGATGCAACCTGGATTGACCATATCTAGACGCACAGCTGGATGAGACATAAGGGTGGACACTCTTGGGGCTGAGAGTTTTGGTGAGGTTGGGTGAGCAAACGCAGACCCTTTAAAGTAATACTGCGTGGTACCCATCGCATGGGTCCCAAATCTCCAGGTTCAAGGTTATCTTCCTACATCAAAAACATGCATGAGAAACCCAGAAGATGGTACACCGTGTGATGGGGAAAGGTTTCTAAAACGCACCTCATTTCTCATCTCCTTGTGCCCGGGTTCGCCATTCCAGCCGCTTTACTAGCAAGCTCCCTACTTGGAGCATCAGCACCTTTAACCTCCTGTTCCGTACAGGTTGCAATTTGTCCTGAGGATAAAAGGGAAGACGTGGAACCAACGAGAGACTAGCTCTTGGTGTTGGGACAGGCACAGGTCACTCTATTTTCCCATCAGAAAGAAGAATTAACCACAGGCTCAGCCTGCCCCCCGGAACCAGAACAGGGCCGGAAGCCATTCTGCGATTTTGCGGCCAGCTCCCATAAAAACGAGTTGTAAAATGGAGGTTCAGGGCACTGCAATTCACAAACCTGCAGAGTTATAAATGATAACTCTCGTCCACAAATATATTGAGGGAAGGCAAAGAAGAGGATTTGAAATCAAGGCAGAATTGCAGGAAACAGATTTCAGGAGGTAGATACGAATCGCCTTTAAAGCACATGAAAAGCGGCAAAACGTTGACAATGATGCCCTTGGCCAAAAAGGGCGTATGCGTTTTTTCCTGAATATATTCAGGAAAAAACGCATACGCCCTTTTTGGCCAACCAAGCAACCTGGAAAGGCAAATCAGCGCTACAAAGAAGTCTCGCTTCCCATCGGTCAAAAGGGCCATGCTGAAAAAAGTGTCAAAACCAGAAATGCAGGACAGGCCATGGAGAAATGGGAGCCTTGCTACACTGATGGGCGGGATGTAAATTGCCAAGAGCCACTCTGGAGAAGTGTCCGGTGAGTCCTGAAACATCTGAAAAACACAGCTTAGAGAGCATAGGGCACTTCCACTCATGGGGGTATAAATTGGGAAAATGAAAAATCAGCAAGACACAAGCACCCCAAAGTTTAGGGCTGCTCTGTTGACCAGGACCTCCACTTCATTCCACCTTAAATATCCCAGGAAAGAGAAAAATGGATAAAGAAGTTGTGGTCCTTATGTACAATGGAATATCACTCAGCCATGAAATCAATGTCGTAAGGTTAGTAGCAGCATGATGAGTGGATTTAGGTACGACGATTCTAAGTGAAATAAGTCACACAGAAAAGGACACTTCTCATAAGGTATCACTGATAGAGGGAATGTAAAAACCGTTACACTTGAACTGAATTACAAAACAGAACAGAGTCACACATGCAGAAAACACACTATGGCTGCTTAACGGGAAAGGTGAGGTGGGGTGATACATAAAACAAGGGTATCAAATTAGCTCAGATACCGTTCCATAAACCCAATATGTAATAGACAAGACCTACTCCTTGCTCAGAGAACTGGACTCAACACGCCCTATTCACCGCACAAGAATATATCTGACTAATAATAATCGTAAAACCTATGTATTGATATCTCTCTGTTAGTGTGTCAAGTGGGTGTAAAGCGGCATAAACACAGCAGTGAAAAGCAGCTAAATCCCATTATGAAAATAAATTACTTTGAAAAACCCATGAAACAAAGACAGTGAAAGAGAGAGAAATTCTTACACAATGCGTTCAGGGGCTGTGATGCAACCTGGATTGACCATATCTAGACGCACAGCTGGATGAGACATAAGGGTGGACACTCTTGGGGCTGAGAGGTTTGGTGAGGTTGGGTGAGCAAACGCAGACCCTTTAAAGTAATACTGCGTGGTACCCATCGCATGGGTCCCAAATCTCCAGGTTCAAGGGCATCTTCCTACATCGAAAACATGCATGAGAAACCCAGAAGATGGTACACCGTGTGATGGGGAAAGGTTTCTAAAACGCACCTCATTTCTCATCTCCTTGTGCCCGGGTTCGCCATTCCAGCCGCTTTACTAGCAAGCTCCCTACTTGGAGCATCAGCACCTTTAACCTCCTGTTCCGTACAGGTTGCAATTTGTCCTGAGGATAAACGGGAAGACGTGGAACCAACGAGAGACTAGCTCTTGGTGTTGGGACAGGCACAGGTCACTCTATATTCCCATCAGAAAGAAGAATTAACCACAGGCTCAGCCTGCCCCCCGGAACCAGAACAGGGCCTGAAGCCATTCTGCGATTTTGCGGCCAGCTCCCATAAAAACGAGTTGTAAAATGGAGGTTCAGGGCACTGCAATTCACAAACCTGCAGAGTTATAAATGATAACTCTCGTCCACAAATATATTGAGGGAAGGCAAAGAAGAGGATTTGAAATCAAGGCAGAATTGCAGGAAACAGATTTCAGGAGGTAGATTCGAATCGCCTTTAAAGCACATGAAAAGCGGCAAAACGTTGACAATGATGCCCTTGGCCAAAAAGGGCGTATGCGTTTTTTCCTGAATATATTTAGGAAAAAACGCATACGCCCTTTTTGGCCAACCAAGCAACCTGGAAAGGCAAATCAGCGCTACAAAGAAGTCTCGCTTCCCATCGGTCAAAAGGGCCATGCTGAAAAAAGTGTCAAAACCAGAAATGCAGGACAGGCCATGGAGAAATGGGAGCCTTGCTACACTGATGGGCGGGATGTAAATTGCCAAGAGCCACTCTGGAGAAGTGTCCGGTGAGTGCTGAAACATCTGAAAAGCACAGCTTAGAGAGCATAGGGCACTTCCACTCATGGGGGTATAAATTGGGAAAATGAAAAATCAGCAAGACACAAGCACCCCAAAGTTTAGGGCTGCTCTGTTGACCAGGACCTCCACTTCATTCCACCTTAAATATCCCAGGAAAGAGAAACATGGATAAAGAAGTTGTGGTCCTTATGTACAATGGAATATCACTCAGCCATGAAATCAATGTCGTAAGGTTAGTAGCAGCATGATGAGTGGATTTAGGTACGACGATTCTAAGTGAAATAAGTCACACAGAAAAGGACACTTCTCATAAGGTATCACTGATAGAGGGAATGTAAAAACCGTTACACTTGAACTGAATTACAAAACAGAACAGAGTCACACATGCAGAAAACACACTATGGCTGCTTAACGGGAAAGGTGAGGTGGGGTGATACATAAAACAAGGGTATCAAATTAGCTCAGATACCGTTCCATAAACCCAATATGTAATAGACAAGACCTACTCCTTGCTCAGAGAACTGGACTCAACACGCCCTATTCACCACACAAGAATATATCTGACTAATAATAATCGTAAAACCTATGTATTGCTATCTCTCTGTTAGTGTGTCAAGTGGGTGTAAAGCGGCATAAACACAGCAGTGAAAAGCAGCTAAATCCCATTATGAAAATAAATTACTTTGAAAAACCCATGAAACAAAGACAGTGAAAGAGAGAGAAATTCTTACACAATGCGTTCAGGGGCTGTGATGCAACCTGGATTGACCATATCTAGACGCACAGCTGGATGAGACATAAGGGTGGACACTCTTGGGGCTGAGAGGTTTGGTGAGGTTGGGTGAGCAAACGCAGACCCTTTAAAGTAATACTGCGTGGTACCCATCGCATGGGTCCCAAATCTCCAGGTTCAAGGGCATCTTCCTACATCGAAAACATGCATGAGAAACCCAGAAGATGGTACACCGTGTGATGGGGAAAGGTTTCTAAAACGCACCTCATTTCTCATCTCCTTGTGCCCGGGTTCGCCATTCCAGCCGCTTTACTAGCAAGCTCCCTACTTGGAGCATCAGCACCTTTAACCTCCTGTTCCGTACAGGTTGCAATTTTTCCTGAGGATAAACGGGAAGACGTGGAACCAACGAGAGACTAGCTCTTGGTGTTGGAACAGGCACAGGTCACTCTATATTCCCATCAGAAAGAAGAATTAACCACAGGCTCAGCCTGCCCCCCGGAACCAAAACAGGGCCTGAAGCCATTCTGCGATTTTGCGGCCAGCTCCCATAAAAACGAGTTGTAAAATGGAGGTTCAGGGCACTGCAATTCACAAACCTGCAGAGTTATAAATGATAACTCTCGTCCACAAATATATTGAGGGAAGGCAAAGAAGAGGATTTGAAATCAAGGCAGAATTGCAGGAAACAGATTTCAGGAGGTAGATACGAATCGCCTTTAAAGCACATGAAAAGCGGCAAAACGTTGACAATGATGCCCTTGGCCAAAAAGGGCGTATGCGTTTTTTCCTGAATATATTCAGGAAAAAACGCATACGCCCTTTTTGGCCAACCAAGCAACCTGGAAAGGCAAATCAGCGCTACAAAGAAGTCTCGCTTCCCGTCGGTCAAAAGGGCCATGCTGAAAAAAGTGTCAAAACCAGAAATGCAGGACAGGCCATGGAGAAATGGGAGCCTTGCTACACTGATGGGCGGGATGTAAATTGCCAAGAGCCACTCTGGAGAAGTGTCCGGTGAGTCCTGAAACATCTGAAAAACACAGCTTAGAGCGCATAGGGCACATCCACTCATGGGGGTATAAATTGGGAAAATTAAAAATCAGCAAGACACAAGCACCCCAAAGTTTAGGGCTGCTCTGTTGACCAGGACCTCCACTTCATTCCACCTTAAATATCCCAGGAAAGAGAAAAATGGATAAAGAAGTTGTGGTCCTTATGTACAATGGAATATCACTCAGCCATGAAATCAATGTCGTAAGGTTAGTAGCAGCATGATGAGTGGATTTAGGTACGACGATTCTAAGTGAAATAAGTCACACAGAAAAGGACACTTCTCATAAGGTATCACTGATAGAGGGAATGTAAAAACCGTTACACTTGAACTGAATTACAAAACAGAACAGAGTCACACATGCAGAAAACACACTATGGCTGCTTAACGGGAAAGGTGAGGTGGGGTGATACATAAAACAAGGGTATCAAATTAGCTCAGATACCGTTCCATAAACCCAATATGTAATAGACAAGACCTACTCCTTGCTCAGAGAACTGGACTCAACACGCCCTATTCACCACACAAGAATATATCTGACTAATAATAATCGTAAAACCTATGTATTGATATCTCTCTGTTAGTGTGTCAAGTGGGTGTAAAGCGGCATAAACACAGCAGTGAAAAGCAGCTAAACCCCATTATAAAAATAAATTACTTTGAAACACCCATGCAACAAAGACAGTGAAAGAGAGAGAAATTCTTACACAATGCGTTCAGGGGCTGTGATGCAACCTGGATTGACCATATCTAGACGCACAGCTGGATGAGACATAAGGGTGGACACTCTTGGGGCTGAGAGGTTTGGTGAGGTTGGATGAGCAAACGCAGACCCTTTAAAGTAATACTGCGTGGTACCCATCGCATGGGTCCCAAATCTCCAGGTTCAAGGGCATCTTCCTACATCGAAAACATTCATGAGAAACCCAGCAGATGGTACACCGTGTGATGGGGAAAGGTTTCTAAAACGCACCTCATTTCTCATCTCCTTGTGCCCGGGTTCGCCATTCCAGCCGCTTTACTAGCAAGCTCCCTACTTGGAGCATCAGCACCTTTAACCTCCTGTTCCGTACAGGTTGCAATTTGTCCTGAGGATAAACGGGAAGACGTGGAACCAACGAGAGACTAGCTCTTGGTGTTGGGACAGGCACAAGTCACTCTATTTTCCCATCAGGAAGAAGAATTAACCACAGGCTCAGCCTGCCCCCCGGAACCAGAACAGGGCCTGAAGCCATTCTGCGATTTTGCGGCCAGCTCCCATAAAAACGAGTTGTAAAATGGAGGTTCAGGGCACTGCAATTCACAAACCTGCAGAGTTATAAATGATAACTCTCGTCCACAAATATATTGAGGGAAGGCAAAGAAGAGGATTTGAAATCAAGGCAGAATTGCAGGAAACAGATTTCAGGAGGTAGATACGAATCGCCTTTAAAGCACATGAAAAGCGGCAAAACGTTGACAATGATGCCCTTGGCCAAAAAGGGCGTATGCGTTTTTTCCTGAATATATTCAGGAAAAAACGCATACGCCCTTTTTGGCCAACCAAGCAACCTGGAAAGGCAAATCAGCGCTACAAAGAAGTCTCGCTTCCCATCGGTCAAAAGGGCCATGCTGAAAAAAGTGTCTAAGCCAGAAATGCAGGACAGGCCATGGAGAAATGGGAGCCTTGCTACACTGATGGGCGGGATGTAAATTGCCAAGAGCCAATCTGGAGAAGTGTCCCGTGAGTCCTGAAACATCTGAAAAACACAGCTTAGAGAGCATAGGGCACTTCCACTCATGGGGGTATAAATTGGGAAAATGAAAAATCAGCAAGACACAAGCACCCCAAAGTTTAGGGCTGCTCTGTTGACCAGGACCTCCACTTCATTCCACCTTAAATATCCCAGGAAAGAGAAAAATGGATAAAGAAGTTGTGGTCCTTATGTACAATGGAATATCACTCAGCCATGAAATCAATGTCGTAAGGTTAGTAGCAGCATGATGAGTGGATTTAGGTACGACGATTCTAAGTGAAATAAGTCACACAGAAAAGGACACTTCTCATAAGGTATCACTGATAGAGGGAATGTAAAAACCGTTACACTTGAACTGAATTACAAAACAGAACAGAGTCACACATGCAGAAAACACACTATGGCTGCTTAACGGGAAAGGTGAGGTGGGGTGATACATAAAACAAGGGTATCAAATTAGCTCAGATACCGTTCCATAAACCCAATATGTAATAGACAAGACTTACTCCTTGCTCAGAGAACTGGACTCAACACGCCCTATTCACCGCACAAGAATATATCTGACTAATAATAATCGTAAAACCTATGTATTGATATCTCTCTGTTAGTGTGTCAAGTGGGTGTAAAGCGGCATAAACACAGCAGTGAAAAGCAGCTAAACCCCATTATAAAAATAAATTACTTTGAAACACCCATGAAACAAAGACAGTGAAAGAGAGAGAAATTCTTACACAATGCGTTCAGGGGCTGTGATGCAACCTGGATTGACCATATCTAGACGCACAGCTGGATGAGACATAAGGGTGGACACTCTTGGGGCTGAGAGTTTTGGTGAGGTTGGGTGAGCAAACGCAGACCCTTTAAAGTAATACTGCGTGGTACCCATCGCATGGGTCCCAAATCTCCAGGTTCAAGGGCATCTTCCTACATCGAAAACATTCATGAGAAACCCAGCAGATGGTACACCGTGTGATGGGGAAAGGTTTCTAAAACGCACCTCATTTGTCATCTCCTTGTGCCCGGGTTCGCCATTCCAGCCGCTTTACTAGCAAGCTCCCTACTTGGAGCATCAGCACCTTTAACCTCCTGTTCCGTACAGGTTGCAATTTGTCCTGAGGATAAACGGGAAGACGTGGAACCAACGAGAGACTAGCTCTTGGTGTTGGGACAGGCACAGGTCACTCTATTTTCCCATCAGGAAGAAGAATTAACCACAGGCTCAGCCTGCCCCCCGGAACCAGAACAGGGCCTGAAGCCATTCTGCGATTTTGCGGCCAGCTCCCATAAAAACGAGTTGTAAAATGGAGGTTCAGGGCACTGCAATTCACAAACCTGCAGAGTTATAAATGATAACTCTCGTCCACAAATATATTGAGGGAAGGCAAAGAAGAGGATTTGAAATCAAGGCAGAATTGCAGGAAACAGATTTCAGGAGGTAGATACGAATCGCCTTTAAAGCACATGAAAAGCGGCAAAACGTTGACAATGATGCCCTTGGCCAAAAAGGGCGTATGCGTTTTTTCCTGAATATATTCAGGAAAAAACGCATACGCCCTTTTTGGCCAACCAAGCAACCTGGAAAGGCAAATCAGCGCTACAAAGAAGTCTCGCTTCCCATCGGTCAAAAGGGCCATGCTGAAAAAAGTGTCAAAACCAGAAATGCAGGACAGGCCATGGAGAAATGGGAGCCTTGCTACACTGATGGGCGGGATGTAAATTGCCAAGAGCCACTCTGGAGAAGTGTCCGGTGAGTCCTGAAACATCTGAAAAACACAGCTTAGAGAGCATAGGGCACTTCCACTCATGGGGGTATAAATTGGGAAAATTAAAAATCAGCAAGACACAAGCACCCCAAAGTTTAGGGCTGCTCTGTTGACCAGGACCTCCACTTCATTCCACCTTAAATATCCCAGGAAAGAGAAAAATGGATAAAGAAGTTGTGGTCCTTATGTACAATGGAATATCACTCAGCCATGAAATCAATGTCGTAAGGTTAGTAGCAGCATGATGAGTGGATTTAGGTACGACGATTCTAAGTGAAATAAGTCACACAGAAAAGGACACTTCTCATAAGGTATCACTGATAGAGGGAATGTAAAAACCGTTACACTTGAACTGAATTACAAAACAGAACAGAGTCACACATGCAGAAAACACACTATGGCTGCTTAACGGGAAAGGTGAGGTGGGGTGATACATAAAACAAGGGTATCAAATTAGCTCAGATACCGTTCCATAAACCCAATATGTAATAGAAAAGACCTACTCCTTGCTCAGAGAACTGGACTCAACACGCCCTATTCACCGCACAAGAATATATCTGACTAATAATAATCGTAAAACCTATGTATTGATATCTCTCTGTTAGTGTGTCAAGTGGGTGTAAAGCGGCATAAACACAGCAGTGAAAAGCAGCTAAATCCCATTATGAAAATAAATTACTTTGAAAAACCCATGAAACAAAGACAGTGAAAGAGAGAGAAATTCTTACACAATGCGTTCAGGGGCTGTGATGCAACCTGGATTGACCATATCTAGACGCACAGCTGGATGAGACATAAGGGTGGACACTCTTGGGGCTGAGAGGTTTGGTGAGGTTGGGTGAGCAAACGCAGACCCTTTAAAGTAATACTGCGTGGTACCCATCGCATGGGTCCCAAATCTCCAGGTTCAAGGGCATCTTCCTACATCGAAAACATGCATGAGAAACCCAGAAGATGGTACACCGTGTGATGGGGAAAGGTTTCTAAAACGCACCTCATTTCTCATCTCCTTGTGCCCGGGTTCGCCATTCCAGCCGCTTTACTAGCAAGCTCCCTACTTGGAGCATCAGCACCTTTAACCTCCTGTTCCGTACAGGTTGCAATTTGTCCTGAGGATAAACGGGAAGACGTGGAACCAACGAGAGACTAGCTCTTGGTGTTGGGACAGGCACAGGTCACTCTATTTTCCCATCAGGAAGAAGAATTAACCACAGGCTCAGCCTGCCCCCCGGAACCAGAACAGGGCCTGAAGCCATCCTGCACTTTTGCGGCCAGCTACCAAAAAAGCGAGTTGTAAAATGGAGGTTCAGGGCACTGCAATTCACAAACCTGCAGAGTTATAAATGATAACTCTCGTCCACAAATATATTGAGGGAAGGCAAAGAAGAGGATTTGAAATCAAGGCAGAATTGCAGGAAACAGATTTCAGGAGGTAGATACGAATCGCCTTTAAAGCACATGAAAAGCGGCAAAACGTTGACAATGATGCCCTTGGCCAAAAAGGGCGTATGCGTTTTTTCCTGAATATATTCAGGAAAAAACGCATACGCCCTTTTTGGCCAACCAAGCAACCTGGAAAGGCAAATCAGCGCTACAAAGAAGTCTCGCTTCCCATCGGTCAAAAGGGCCATGCTGAAAAAAGTGTCAAAACCAGAAATGCAGGACAGGCCATGGAGAAATGGGAGCCTTGCTACACTGATGGGCGGGATGTAAATTGCCAAGAGCCACTCTGGAGAAGTGTCCGGTGAGTCCTGAAACATCTGAAAAACACAGCTTAGAGAGCATAGGGCACTTCCACTCATGGGGGTATAAATTGGGAAAATTAAAAATCAGCAAGACACAAGCACCCCAAAGTTTAGGGCTGCTCTGTTGACCAGGACCTCCACTTCATTCCACCTTAAATATCCCAGGAAAGAGAAAAATGGATAAAGAAGTTGTGGTCCTTATGTACAATGGAATATCACTCAGCCATGAAATCAATGTCGTAACGTTAGTAGCAGCATGATGAGTGGATTTAGGTACGACGATTCTAAGTGAAATAAGTCACACAGAAAAGGACACTTCTCATAAGGTATCACTGATAGAGGGAATGTAAAAACCGTTACACTTGAACTGAATTACAACACAGAACAGAGTCACACATGCAGAAAACACACTATGGCTGCTTAACGGGAAAGGTGAGGTGGGGTGATACATAAAACAAGGGTATCAAATTAGCTCAGATACCGTTCCATAAACCCAATATGTAATAGACAAGACCTACTCCTTGCTCAGAGAACTGGACTCAACACGCCCTATTCACCGCACAAGAATATATCTGACTAATAATAATCATAAAACCTATGTATTGATATGTCTCTGTTAGTGTGTCAATTGGGTGTAAAGCGGCATAAACACAGCAGTGAAAAGCAGCTAAACCCCATTATAAAAATAAATTACTTTGAAACACCCATGAAACAAAGACAGTGAAAGAGAGAGAAATTCTTACACAATGCGTTCAGGGGCTGTGATGCAACCTGGATTGACCATATCTAGACGCACAGCTGGATGAGACATAAGGGTGGACACTCTTGGGGCTGAGAGGTTTGGTGAGGTTGGGTGAGCAAGCGCAGACCCTTTAAAGTAATACTGCGTTGTACCCATCACATGGGTCCCAAATCTCCAGGTTCAAGGGCATCTTCCTACATCAAAAACATGCATGAGATACCCAGGAGATGGTACACCGTGTGATGGAGAAAGGTTTCTAAAACGCACCTCATTTCTCATCTCCTTGTGCCCGGGTTCGCCATTCCAGCCGCTTTACTAGCAAGCTCCCTACTTGGAGCATCAGCACCTTTAACCTCCTGTTCCGTACAGGTTGCAATTTGTCCTGAGGATAAAAGGGAAGACGTGGAACCAACGAGAGACTAGCTCTTGGTGTTGGGACAGGCACAGGTCACTCTATTTTCCCATCAGGAAGAAGAATTAACCACAGGCTCAGCCTGCCCCCCGGAACCAGAACAGGGCCTGAAGCCATTCTGCGATTTTGCGGCCAGCTCCCATAAAAACGAGTTGTAGAATGGAGGTTCAGGGCACTGCAATTCACAAACCTGCAGAGTTATAAATGATAACTCTCGTCCACAAATATATTGAGGGAAGGCAAAGAAGAGGATTTGAAATCAAGGCAGAATTGCAGGAAACAGATTTCAGGAGGTAGATACGAATCGCCTTTAAAGCACATGAAAAGCGGCAAAACGTTGACAATGATGCCCTTGGCCAAAAAGGGCGTATGCGTTTTTTCCTAAATATATTCAGGAAAAAACGCATACGCCCTTTTTGGCCAACCAAGCAACCTGGAAAGGCAAATCAGCGCTACAAAGAAGTCTCGCTTCCCGTCGGTCAAAAGGGCCATGCTGAAAAAAGTGTCAAAACCAGAAATGCAGGACAGGCCATGGAGAAATGGGAGCCTTGCTACACTGATGGGTGGGATGTAAATTGCCAACAGCCACTCTGGAGAAGTGTCCGGTGAGTCCTGAAACATCTGAAAAACACAGCTTAGAGAGCATAGGGCACTTCCACTCATGGGGGTATAAATTGGGAAAATTAAAAATCAGCAAGACACAAGCACCCCAAAGTTTAGGGCTGCTCTGTTGACCAGGACCTCCACTTCATTCCACCTTAAATATCCCAGGAAAGAGAAAAATGGATAAAGAAGTTGTGGTCCTTATGTACAATGGAATATCACTCAGCCATGAAATCAATGTCGTAAGGTTAGTAGAAGCATGATGAGTGGATTTAGGTACGACGATTCTAAGTGAAATAAGTCACACAGAAAAGGACACTTCTCATAAGGTATCACTGATAGAGGGAATGTAAAAACCGTTACACTTGAACTGAATTACAAAACAGAACAGAGTCACACATGCAGAAAACACACTATGGCTGCTTAACGGGAAAGGTGAGGTGGGGTGATACATAAAACAAGGGTATCAAATTAGCTCAGATACCGTTCCATAAACCCAATATGTAATAGACAAGACCTACTCCTTGCTCAGAGAACTGGACTCAACACGCCCTATTCACCGCACAAGAATATATCTGACTAATAATAATCGTAAAACCTATGTATTGATATCTCTCTGTTAGTGTGTCAAGTGGGTGTAAAGCGGCATAAACACAGCAGTGAAAAGCAGCTAAACCCCATTATAAAAATAAATTACTTTGAAACACCCATGAAACAAAGACAGTGAAAGAGAGAGAAATTCTTACACAATGCATTCAGGGGCTGTGATGCAACCTGGATTGACCATATCTAGACGCACAGCTGGATGAGACATAAGGGTGGACACTCTTGGGGCTGAGAGGTTTGGTGAGGTTGGGTGAGCAAATGCAGACCCTTTAAAGTAATACTGCGTGGTACCCATCGCATGGGTCCCAAATCTCCAGGTTCAAGGGCATCTTCCTACATCAAAAACATGCATGAGAAACCCAGAAGATGGTACACCGTGTGATGGGGAAAGGTTTCTAAAACGCACCTCATTTCTCATCTCATTGTGCCCGGGTCCGCCATTCCAGCCGCTTTACTAGCAAGCTCCCTACTTGGAGCATCAGCACCTTTAACCTCCTGTTCCATACAGGTTGCAATCTGTCCTGAGGATAAACGGGAAGACGTGGAACCAACGAGAGACTAGCTCTTGGTGTTGGGACAGGCACAGTTCACTCTATATTCCCATCAGAAAGAAGAATTAACCACAGGCTCAGCCTGCCCCCCGGAACCAGAACAGGGCCTGAAGCCATCCTGCACTTTTGCGGCCAGCTACCAAAAAAGCGAGTTGTAAAATGGAGGTTCAGGGCACTGCAATTCACAAACCTGCAGAGTTATAAATGATAACTCTCGTCCACAAATATATTGAGGGAAGGCAAAGAAGAGGATTTGAAATCAAGGCAGAATTGCAGGAAACAGATTTCAGGAGGTAGATACGAATCGCCTTTAAAGCACATGAAAAGCGGCAAAACGTTGACAATGATGCCCTTGGCCAAAAAGGGCGTATGCGTTTTTTCCTGAATATATTCAGGAAAAAACGCATACGCCCTATTTGGCCAACCAAGCAACCTGGAAAGGCAAATCAGCGCTACAAAGAAGTCTCGCTTCCCATCGGTCAAAAGGGCCATGCTGAAAAAAGTGTCAAAACCAGAAATGCAGGACAGGCCATGGAGAAATGGGAGCCTTGCTACACTGATGGGCGGGATGTAAATTGCCAACAGCCACTCTGGAGAAGTGTCCGGTGAGTCCTGAAACATCTGAAAAACACAGCTTAGAGAGCATAGGGCACTTCCACTCATGGGGGTATAAATTGGGAAAATTAAAAATCAGCAAGACACAAGCACCCCAAAGTTTAGGGCTGCTCTGTTGACCAGGACCTCCACTTCATTCCACCTTAAATATCCCAGGAAAGAGAAACATGGATAAAGAAGTTGTGGTCCTTATGTACAATGGAATATCACTCAGCCATGAAATCAATGTCATAAGGTTAGTAGCAGCATGATGAGTGGATTTAGGTACGACGATTCTAAGTGAAATAAGTCACACAGAAAAGGACACTTCTCATAAGGTATCACTGATAGAGGGAATGTAAAAACCGTTACACTTGAACTGAATTACAAAACAGAACAGAGTCACACATGCAGAAAACACACTATGGCTGCTTAACGGGAAAGGTGAGGTGGGGTGATACATAAAACAAGGGTATCAAATTAGCTCAGATACCGTTCCATAAACCCAATATGTAATAGACAAGACCTACTCCTTGCTCAGAGAACTGGACTCAACACGCCCTATTCACCACACAAGAATATATCTGACTAATAATAATCGTAAAACCTATGTATTGATATCTCTCTGTTAGTGTGTCAAGTGGGTGTAAAGCGGCATAAACACAGCAGTGAAAAGCAGCTAAACCCCATTATAAAAATAAATTACTTTGAAACACCCATGAAACAAAGACAGTGAAAGAGAGAGAAATTCTTACACAATGCGTTCAGGGGCTGTGATGCAACCTGGATTGACCATATCTAGACGCACAGCTGGATGAGACATAAGGGTGGACACTCTTGGGGCTGAGAGGTTTGGTGAGGTTGGGTGAGCAAACGCAGACCCTTTAAAGTAATACTGCGTGGTACCCATCACATGGGTCCCAAATCTCCAGGTTCAAGGGCATCTTCCTACATCGAAAACATGCATGAGAAACCCAGAAGATGGTACACCGTGTGATGGGGAAAGGTTTCTAAAACGCACCTCATTTCTCATCTCCTTGTGCCCGGGTTCGCCATTCCAGCCACTTTACTAGCAAGCTCCCTACTTGGAGCATCAGCACCTTTAACCTCCTGTTCCATACAGGTTGCAATCTGTCCTGAGGACAAACGGGAAGACGTGGAACCAACGAGAGACTAGCTCTTGGTGTTGGGACAGGCACAGGTCACTCTATTTTCCCATCAGAAAGAAGAATTAACCAGAGGCTCAGCCTGCCCCCCGGAACCAGAACAGGGCCTGAAGCCATTCTGTGATTTTGCGGCCAGCTCCCATAAAAACGAGTTGTAAAATGGAGGTTCAGGGCACTGCAATTCACAAACCTGCAGAGTTATAAATGATAACTCTCGTCCACAAATATATTGAGGGAAGGCAAAGAAGAGGATTTGAAATCAAGGCAGAATTGCAGGAAACAGATTTCAGGAGATAGATACGAATCGCCTTTAAAGCACATGAAAAGCGGCAAAACGTTGACAATGATGCCCTTGGCCAAAAAGGGCGTATGCGTTTTTTCCTGAATATATTCAGGAAAAAACGCATACGCCCTTTTTGGCCAACCAAGCAACCTGGAAAGGCAAATCAGCGCTACAAAGAAGTCTCGCTTCCCATCGGTCAAAAGGGCCATGCTGAAAAAAGTGTCAAAACCAGAAATGCAGGACAGGCCATGGAGAAATGGGAGCCTTGCTACACTGATGGGCGGGATGTAAATTGCCAACAGCCACTCTGGAGAAGTGTCCGGTGAGTCCTGAAACATCTGAAAAACACAGCTTAGAGAGCATAGGGCACTTCCACTCATGGGGGTATAAATTGGGAAAATGAAAAATCAGCAAGACACAAGCACCCCAAAGTTTAGGGCTGCTCTGTTGACCAGGACCTCCACTTCATTCCACCTTAAATATCCCAGGAAAGAGAAACATGGATAAAGAAGTTGTGGTCCTTATGTACAATGGAATATCACTCAGCCATGAAATCAATGTCGTAAGTTTAGTAGCAGCATGATGAGTGGATTTAGGTACGACGATTCTAAGTGAAATAAGTCACACAGAAAAGGACACTTCTCATAAGGTATCACTGATAGAGGGAATGTAAAAACCGTTACACTTGAACTGAATTACAACACAGAAGAGAGTCACACATGCAGAAAACACACTATGGCTGCTTAACGGGAAAGGTGAGGTGGGGTGATACATAAAACAAGGGTATCAAATTAGCTCAGATACCGTTCCATAAACCCAATATGTAATAGACAAGACCTACTCCTTGCTCAGAGAACTGGACTCAACACGCCCTATTCACCGCACAAGAATATATCTGACTAATAATAATCGTAAAACCTATGTATTGATATCTCTCTGTTAGTGTGTCAAGTGGGTGTAAAGCGGCATAAACACAGCAGTGAAAAGCAGCTAAACCCCATTATAAAAATAAATTACTTTGAAACACCCATGAAACAAAGACAGTGAAAGAGAGAGAAATTCGTACACAATGCATTCAGGGGCTGTGATGCAACCTGGATTGACCATATCTAGACCCACAGCTGGATGAGACATAAGGGTGGACACTCTTGGGGCTGAGAGGTTTGGTGAGGTTGGGTGAGCAAACGCAGACCCTTTAAAGTAATACTGCGTGGTACCCATCGCATGGGTCCCAAATCTCCAGGTTCAAAGGCATCTTCCTACATCAAAAACATGCATGAGAAACCCAGAAGATGGTACACCGTGTGATGGGGAAAGGTTTCTAAAACGCACCTCATTTCTCATCTCCTTGTGCCCGGGTTCGCCATTCCAGCCGCTTTACTAGCAAGCTCCCTACTTGGAGCATCAGCACCTTTAACCTCCTGTTCCATACAGGTTGCAATCTGTTCTGAGGATAAACGGGAAGACGTGGAACCAACGAGAGACTAGCTCTTGGTGTTGGGACAGGTACAGGTCACTCTATATTCCCATCAGAAAGAAGAATTAACCAGAGGCTCAGCCTGCCCCCCGGAACCAGAACAGGGCCTGAAGCCATTCTGTGATTTTGCGGCCAGCTCCCATAAAAACGAGTTGTAAAATGGAGGTTCAGGGCACTGCAATTCACAAACCTTCAGAGTTATAAATGATAACTCTCGTCCACAAATATATTGAGGGAAGGCAAAGAAGAGGATTTGGAATCAAGGCAGAATTGCAGGAAACAGATTTCAGGAGGTAGATACGAATCGCCTTTAAAGCACATGAAAAGCGGCAAAACGTTGACAATGATGCCCTTGGCCAAAAAGGGCGTATGCGTTTTTTCCTGAATATATTCAGGAAAAAACGCATACGCCCTTTTTGGCCAACCAAGCAATCTGGAAAGGCAAATCAGCGCTACAAATAAGTCTCGCTTCCCATCGGTCAAAAGGGCCATGCTGAAAAAAGTGTCAAAACCAGAAATGCAGGACAGGCCATGGAGAAATGGGAGCCTTGCTACACTGATGGGCGGGATGTAAATTGCCAAGAGCCACTCTGGAGAAGTGTCCGGTGAGTCCTGAAACATCTGAAAAACACATCTTGAGAGCATAGGGCACTTCCACTCATGGGGGTATAAATTGGGAAAATTAAAACTCAGCAAGACACAAGCACCCCAAAGTTTAGGGCTGCTCTGTTGACCAGGACCTCCACTTCATTCCACCTTAAATATCCCAGGAAAGAGAAAAATGGATAAAGAAGTTGTGGTCCTTATGTACAATGGAATATCACTCAGCCATGAAATCAATGTCGTAACGTTAGTAGCAGCATGATGAGTGGATTTAGGTACGACGATTCTAAGTGAAATAAGTCACACAGAAAAGGACACTTCTCATAAGGTATCACTGATAGAGGGAATGTAAAAACCGTTACACTTGAACTGAATTACAAAACAGAACAGAGTCACACATGCAGAAAACACACTATGGCTGCTTAACGGGAAAGGTGAGGTGGGGTGATACATAAAACAAGGGTATCAAATTAGCTCAGATACCGTTCCATAAACCCAATATGTAATAGACAAGACCTACTCCTTGCTCAGAGAACTGGACTCAACACGCCCTATTCACCACACAAGAATATATCTGACTAGTAATAATCGTAAAACCTATGTATTGATATCTCTCTGTTAGTGTGTCAAGTGGGTGTAAAGCGGCATAAACACAGCAGTGAAAAGCAGCTAAACCCCATTATAAAAATAAATTACTTTGAAACACCCATGAAACAAAGACAGTGAAAGAGAGAGAAATTCTTACACAATGCGTTCAGGGGCTGTGATGCAACCTTTATTGACCATATCTAGACGCACAGCTGGATGAGACATAAGGGTGGACACTCTTGGGGCTGAGAGGTTTGGTGAGGTTGGGTGAGCAAACGCAGACCCTTTAAAGTAATACTGCGTGGTACCCATCGCATGGGTCCCAAATCTCCAGGTTCAAGGGCATCTTCCTACATCGAAAACATGCATGAGAAACCCAGAAGATGGTACACCGTGTGATGGGGAAAGGTTTCTAAAATGCACCTCATTTCTCATCTCCTTGTGCCCGGGTTCGCCATTCCAGCCGCTTTACTAGCAAGCTCCCTACTTGGAGCATCAGCACCTTTAACCTCCTGTTCCGTACAGGTTGCAATTTGTCCTGAGGATAAACGGGAAGCCGTGGAACCAACGAGAGACTAGCTCTTGGTGTTGGGACAGGCACAGGTCACTCTATTTTCCCATCAGAAAGAAGAATTAACCACAGTCTCAGTCTGCCTCCCGGAACCAGAACAGGGCCTGAAGCCATTCTGCGATTTTGCGGCCAGCTCCCATAAAAACGAGTTGTAAAATGGAGGTTCAGGGCACTGCAATTCACAAACCTGCAGAGTTATAAATGATAACTCTCGTCCACAAATATATTGAGGGAAGGCAAAGAAGAGGATTTGAAATCAAGGCAGAATTGCAGGAAACAGATTTCAGGAGGTAGATACGAATCGCCTTTAAAGCACATGAAAAGCGGCAAAACGTTGACAATGATGCCCTTGGCCAAAAAGGGCGTATGCGTTTTTTCCTGAATATATTCAGGAAAAAACGCATACGCCCTTTTTGGCCAACCAAGCAACCTGGAAAGGCAAATCAGCGCTACAAAGAAGTCTCGCTTCCCATCGGTCAAAAGGGCCATGCTGAAAAAAGTGTCAAAGCCAGAAATGCAGGACAGGCCATGGAGAAATGGGAGCCTTGCTACACTGATGGGCGGGATGTAAATTGCCAAGAGCCACTCTGGAGAAGTGTCCGGTGAGTCCTGAAACATCTGAAAAACACAGCTTAGAGAGCATAGGGCACTTCCACTCATGGGGGTATAAATTGGGAAAATTAAAAATCAGCAAGACACAAGCACCCCAAAGTTTAGGGCTGCTCTGTTGACCAGGACCTCCACTTCATTCCACCTTAAATATCCCAGGAAAGAGAAAAATGGATAAAGAAGTTGTGGTCCTTATGTACAATGGAATATCACTCAGCCATGAAATCAATGTCGTAAGGTTAGTAGCAGCATGATGAGTGGATTTAGGTACGACGATTCTAAGTGAAATAAGTCACACAGAAAAGGACACTTCTCATAAGGTATCACTGATAGAGGGAATGTAAAAACCGTTACACTTGAACTGAATTACAAAACAGAACAGAGTCACACATGCAGAAAACACACTATGGCTGCTTAACGGGAAAGGTGAGGTGGGGTGATACATAAAACAAGGGTATCAAATTAGCTCAGATACCGTTCCATAAACCCAATATGTAATAGACAAGACTTACTCCTTGCTCAGAGAACTGGACTCAACACGCCCTATTCACCGCACAAGAATATATCTGACTAATAATAATCGTAAAACCTATGTATTGATATCTCTCTGTTAGTGTGTCAAGTGGGTGTAAAGCGGCATAAACACAGCAGTGAAAAGCAGCTAAACCCCATTATAAAAATAAATTACTTTGAAACACCCATGAAACAGTGAAAGAGAGAGAAATTCTTACACAATGCGTTCAGGGGCTGTGATGCAACCTGGATTGACCATATCTAGACGCACAGCTGGATGAGACATAAGGGTGGACACTCTTGGGGCTGAGAGTTTTGGTGAGGTTGGGTGAGCAAACGCAGACCCTTTAAAGTAATACTGCGTGGTACCCATCGCATGGGTCCCAAATCTCCAGGTTCAAGGTTATCTTCCTACATCAAAAACATGCATGAGAAACCCAGAAGATGGTACACCGTGTGATGGGGAAAGGTTTCTAAAACGCACCTCATTTCTCATCTCCTTGTGCCCGGGTTCGCCATTCCAGCCGCTTTACTAGCAAGCTCCCTACTTGGAGCATCAGCACCTTTAACCTCCTGTTCCGTACAGGTTGCAATTTGTCCTGAGGATAAAAGGGAAGACGTGGAACCAACGAGAGACTAGCTCTTGGTGTTGGGACAGGCACAGGTCACTCTATTTTCCCATCAGAAAGAAGAATTAACCACAGGCTCAGCCTGCCCCCCGGAACCAGAACAGGGCCGGAAGCCATTCTGCGATTTTGCGGCCAGCTCCCATAAAAACGAGTTGTAAAATGGAGGTTCAGGGCACTGCAATTCACAAACCTGCAGAGTTATAAATGATAACTCTCGTCCACAAATATATTGAGGGAAGGCAAAGAAGAGGATTTGAAATCAAGGCAGAATTGCAGGAAACAGATTTCAGGAGGTAGATACGAATCGCCTTTAAAGCACATGAAAAGCGGCAAAACGTTGACAATGATGCCCTTGGCCAAAAAGGGCGTATGCGTTTTTTCCTGAATATATTTAGGAAAAAACGCATACGCCCTTTTTGGCCAACCAAGCAACCTGGAAAGGCAAATCAGCGCTACAAAGAAGTCTCGCTTCCCATCGGTCAAAAGGGCCATGCTGAAAAAAGTGTCAAAACCAGAAATGCAGGACAGGCAATGGAGAAATGGGAGCCTTGCTACACTGATGGGCGGGATGTAAATTGCCAAGAGCCACTCTGGAGAAGTGTCCGGTGAGTCCTGAAACATCTGAAAAACACAGCTTAGAGAGCATAGGGCACTTCCACTCATGGGGGTATAAATTGGGAAAATTAAAAATCAGCAAGACACAAGCACCCCAAAGTTTAGGGCTGCTCTGTTGACCAGGACCTCCACTTCATTCCACCTTAAATATCCCAGGAAAGAGAAAAATGGATAAAGAAGTTGTGGTCCTTATGTACAATGGAATATCACTCAGCCATGAAATCAATGTCGTAAGGTTAGTAGCAGCATGATGAGTGGATTTAGGTACGACGATTCTAAGTGAAATAAGTCACACAGAAAAGGACACTTCTCATAAGGTATCACTGATAGAGGGAATGTAAAAACCGTTACACTTGAACTGAATTACAAAACAGAACAGAGTCACACATGCAGAAAACACACTATGGCTGCTTAACGGGAAAGGTGAGGTGGGGTGATACATAAAACAAGGGTATCAAATTAGCTCAGATACCGTTCCATAAACCCAATATGTAATAGACAAGACCTACTCCTTGCTCAGAGAACTGGACTCAACACGCCCTATTCACCGCACAAGAATATATCTGACTAATAATAATCGTAAAACCTATGTATTGATATCTCTCTGTTAGTGTGTCAAGTGGGTGTAAAGCGGCATAAACACAGCAGTGAAAAGCAGCTAAATCCCATTATGAAAATAAATTACTTTGAAAAACCCATGAAACAAAGACAGTGAAAGAGAGAGAAATTCTTACACAATGCGTTCAGGGGCTGTGATGCAACCTGGATTGACCATATCTAGACGCACAGCTGGATGAGACATAAGGGTGGACACTCTTGGGGCTGAGAGGTTTGGTGAGGTTGGGTGAGCAAACGCAGACCCTTTAAAGTAATACTGCGTGGTACCCATCGCATGGGTCCCAAATCTCCAGGTTCAAGGGCATCTTCCTACATCGAAAACATGCATGAGAAACCCAGAAGATGGTACACCGTGTGATGGGGAAAGGTTTCTAAAACGCACCTCATTTCTCATCTCCTTGTGCCCGGGTTCGCCATTCCAGCCGCTTTACTAGCAAGCTCCCTACTTGGAGCATCAGCACCTTTAACCTCCTGTTCCGTACAGGTTGCAATTTGTCCTGAGGATAAACGGGAAGACGTGGAACCAACGAGAGACTAGCTCTTGGTGTTGGGACAGGCACAGGTCACTCTATATTCCCATCAGAAAGAAGAATTAACCACAGGCTCAGCCTGCCCCCCGGAACCAGAACAGGGCCTGAAGCCATTCTGCGATTTTGCGGCCAGCTCCCATAAAAACGAGTTGTAAAATGGAGGTTCAGGGCACTGCAATTCACAAACCTGCAGAGTTATAAATGATAACTCTCGTCCACAAATATATTGAGGGAAGGCAAAGAAGAGGATTTGAAATCAAGGCAGAATTGCAGGAAACAGATTTCAGGAGGTAGATTCGAATCGCCTTTAAAGCACATGAAAAGCGGCAAAACGTTGACAATGATGCCCTTGGCCAAAAAGGGCGTATGCGTTTTTTCCTGAATATATTTAGGAAAAAACGCATACGCCCTTTTTGGCCAACCAAGCAACCTGGAAAGGCAAATCAGCGCTACAAAGAAGTCTCGCTTCCCATCGGTCAAAAGGGCCATGCTGAAAAAAGTGTCAAAACCAGAAATGCAGGACAGGCCATGGAGAAATGGGAGCCTTGCTACACTGATGGGCGGGATGTAAATTGCCAAGAGCCACTCTGGAGAAGTGTCCGGTGAGTGCTGAAACATCTGAAAAACACAGCTTAGAGAGCATAGGGCACTTCCACTCATGGGGGTATAAATTGGGAAAATGAAAAATCAGCAAGACACAAGCACCCCAAAGTTTAGGGCTGCTCTGTTGACCAGGACCTCCACTTCATTCCACCTTAAATATCCCAGGAAAGAGAAAAATGGATAAAGAAGTTGTGGTCCTTATGTACAATGGAATATCACTCAGCCATGAAATCAATGTCGTAAGGTTAGTAGCAGCATGATGAGTGGATTTAGGTACGACGATTCTAAGTGAAATAAGTCACACAGAAAAGGACACTTCTCATAAGGTATCACTGATAGAGGGAATGTAAAAACCGTTACACTTGAACTGAATTACAAAACAGAACAGAGTCACACATGCAGAAAACACACTATGGCTGCTTAACGGGAAAGGTGAGGTGGGGTGATACATAAAACAAGGGTATCAAATTAGCTCAGATACCGTTCCATAAACCCAATATGTAATAGACAAGACCTACTCCTTGCTCAGAGAACTGGACTCAACACGCCCTATTCACCACACAAGAATATATCTGACTAATAATAATCGTAAAACCTATGTATTGCTATCTCTCTGTTAGTGTGTCAAGTGGGTGTAAAGCGGCATAAACACAGCAGTGAAAAGCAGCTAAATCCCATTATGAAAATAAATTACTTTGAAAAACCCATGAAACAAAGACAGTGAAAGAGAGAGAAATTCTTACACAATGCGTTCAGGGGCTGTGATGCAACCTGGATTGACCATATCTAGACGCACAGCTGGATGAGACATAAGGGTGGACACTCTTGGGGCTGAGAGGTTTGGTGAGGTTGGGTGAGCAAACGCAGACCCTTTAAAGTAATACTGCGTGGTACCCATCGCATGGGTCCCAAATCTCCAGGTTCAAGGGCATCTTCCTACATCGAAAACATGCATGAGAAACCCAGAAGATGGTACACCGTGTGATGGGGAAAGGTTTCTAAAACGCACCTCATTTCTCATCTCCTTGTGCCCGGGTTCGCCATTCCAGCCGCTTTACTAGCAAGCTCCCTACTTGGAGCATCAGCACCTTTAACCTCCTGTTCCGTACAGGTTGCAATTTGTCCTGAGGATAAACGGGAAGACGTGGAACCAACGAGAGACTAGCTCTTGGTGTTGGAACAGGCACAGGTCACTCTATATTCCCATCAGAAAGAAGAATTAACCACAGGCTCAGCCTGCCCCCCGGAACCAAAACAGGGCCTGAAGCCATTCTGCGATTTTGCGGCCAGCTCCCATAAAAACGAGTTGTAAAATGGAGGTTCAGGGCACTGCAATTCACAAACCTGCAGAGTTATAAATGATAACTCTCGTCCACAAATATATTGAGGGAAGGCAAAGAAGAGGATTTGAAATCAAGGCAGAATTGCAGGAAACAGATTTCAGGAGGTAGATACGAATCACCTTTAAAGCACATGAAAAGCGGCAAAACGTTGACAATGATGCCCTTGGCCAAAAAGGGCGTATGCGTTTTTTCCTGAATATATTCAGGAAAAAACGCATACGCCCTTTTTGGCCAACCAAGCAACCTGGAAAGGCAAATCAGCGCTACAAAGAAGTCTCGCTTCCCGTCGGTCAAAAGGGCCATGCTGAAAAAAGTGTCAAAACCAGAAATGCAGGACAGGCCATGGAGAAATGGGAGCCTTGCTACACTGATGGGCGGGATGTAAATTGCCAAGAGCCACTCTGGAGAAGTGTCCGGTGAGTCCTGAAACATCTGAAAAACACAGCTTAGAGCGCATAGGGCACATCCACTCATGGGGGTATAAATTGGGAAAATTAAAAATCAGCAAGACACAAGCACCCCAAAGTTTAGGGCTGCTCTGTTGACCAGGACCTCCACTTCATTCCACCTTAAATATCCCAGGAAAGAGAAAAATGGATAAAGAAGTTGTGGTCCTTATGTACAATGGAATATCACTCAGCCATGAAATCAATGTCGTAAGGTTAGTAGCAGCATGATGAGTGGATTTAGGTACGACGATTCTAAGTGAAATAAGTCACACAGAAAAGGACACTTCTCATAAGGTATCACTGATAGAGGGAATGTAAAAACCGTTACACTTGAACTGAATTACAAAACAGAACAGAGTCACACATGCAGAAAACACACTATGGCTGCTTAACGGGAAAGGTGAGGTGGGGTGATACATAAAACAAGGGTATCAAATTAGCTCAGATACCGTTCCATAAACCCAATATGTAATAGACAAGACCTACTCCTTGCTCAGAGAACTGGACTCAACACGCCCTATTCACCACACAAGAATATATCTGACTAATAATAATCGTAAAACCTATGTATTGATATCTCTCTGTTAGTGTGTCAAGTGGGTGTAAAGCGGCATAAACACAGCAGTGAAAAGCAGCTAAACCCCATTATAAAAATAAATTACTTTGAAACACCCATGCAACAAAGACAGTGAAAGAGAGAGAAATTCTTACACAATGCGTTCAGGGGCTGTGATGCAACCTGGATTGACCATATCTAGACGCACAGCTGGATGAGACATAAGGGTGGACACTCTTGGGGCTGAGAGGTTTGGTGAGGTTGGATGAGCAAACGCAGACCCTTTAAAGTAATACTGCGTGGTACCCATCGCATGGGTCCCAAATCTCCAGGTTCAAGGGCATCTTCCTACATCGAAAACATTCATGAGAAACCCAGCAGATGGTACACCGTGTGATGGGGAAAGGTTTCTAAAACGCACCTCATTTCTCATCTCCTTGTGCCCGGGTTCGCCATTCCAGCCGCTTTACTAGCAAGCTCCCTACTTGGAGCATCAGCACCTTTAACCTCCTGTTCCGTACAGGTTGCAATTTGTCCTGAGGATAAACGGGAAGACGTGGAACCAACGAGAGACTAGCTCTTGGTGTTGGGACAGGCACAAGTCACTCTATTTTCCCATCAGGAAGAAGAATTAACCACAGGCTCAGCCTGCCCCCCGGAACCAGAACAGGGCCTGAAGCCATTCTGCGATTTTGCGGCCAGCTCCCATAAAAACGAGTTGTAAAATGGAGGTTCAGGGCACTGCAATTCACAAACCTGCAGAGTTATAAATGATAACTCTCGTCCACAAATATATTGAGGGAAGGCAAAGAAGAGGATTTGAAATCAAGGCAGAATTGCAGGAAACAGATTTCAGGAGGTAGATACGAATCGCCTTTAAAGCACATGAAAAGCGGCAAAACGTTGACAATGATGCCCTTGGCCAAAAAGGGCGTATGCGTTTTTTCCTGAATATATTCAGGAAAAAACGCATACGCCCTTTTTGGCCAACCAAGCAACCTGGAAAGGCAAATCAGCGCTACAAAGAAGTCTCGCTTCCCATCGGTCAAAAGGGCCATGCTGAAAAAAGTGTCTAAGCCAGAAATGCAGGACAGGCCATGGAGAAATGGGAGCCTTGCTACACTGATGGGCGGGATGTAAATTGCCAAGAGCCAATCTGGAGAAGTGTCCCGTGAGTCCTGAAACATCTGAAAAACACAGCTTAGAGAGCATAGGGCACTTCCACTCATGGGGGTATAAATTGGGAAAATGAAAAATCAGCAAGACACAAGCACCCCAAAGTTTAGGGCTGCTCTGTTGACCAGGACCTCCACTTCATTCCACCTTAAATATCCCAGGAAAGAGAAACATGGATAAAGAAGTTGTGGTCCTTATGTACAATGGAATATCACTCAGCCATGAAATCAATGTCGTAAGGTTAGTAGCAGCATGATGAGTGGATTTAGGTACGACGATTCTAAGTGAAATAAGTCACACAGAAAAGGACACTTCTCATAAGGTATCACTGATAGAGGGAATGTAAAAACCGTTACACTTGAACTGAATTACAAAACAGAACAGAGTCACACATGCAGAAAACACACTATGGCTGCTTAACGGGAAAGGTGAGGTGGGGTGATACATAAAACAAGGGTATCAAATTAGCTCAGATACCGTTCCATAAACCCAATATGTAATAGACAAGACTTACTCCTTGCTCAGAGAACTGGACTCAACACGCCCTATTCACCGCACAAGAATATATCTGACTAATAATAATCGTAAAACCTATGTATTGATATCTCTCTGTTAGTGTGTCAAGTGGGTGTAAAGCGGCATAAACACAGCAGTGAAAAGCAGCTAAACCCCATTATAAAAATAAATTACTTTGAAACACCCATGAAACAAAGACAGTGAAAGAGAGAGAAATTCTTACACAATGCGTTCAGGGGCTGTGATGCAACCTGGATTGACCATATCTAGACGCACAGCTGGATGAGACATAAGGGTGGACACTCTTGGGGCTGAGAGTTTTGGTGAGGTTGGGTGAGCAAACGCAGACCCTTTAAAGTAATACTGCGTGGTACCCATCGCATGGGTCCCAAATCTCCAGGTTCAAGGGCATCTTCCTACATCGAAAACATTCATGAGAAACCCAGCAGATGGTACACCGTGTGATGGGGAAAGGTTTCTAAAACGCACCTCATTTGTCATCTCCTTGTGCCCGGGTTCGCCATTCCAGCCGCTTTACTAGCAAGCTCCCTACTTGGAGCATCAGCACCTTTAACCTCCTGTTCCGTACAGGTTGCAATTTGTCCTGAGGATAAACGGGAAGACGTGGAACCAACGAGAGACTAGCTCTTGGTGTTGGGACAGGCACAGGTCACTCTATTTTCCCATCAGGAAGAAGAATTAACCACAGGCTCAGCCTGCCCCCCGGAACCAGAACAGGGCCTGAAGCCATTCTGCGATTTTGCGGCCAGCTCCCATAAAAACGAGTTGTAAAATGGAGGTTCAGGGCACTGCAATTCACAAACCTGCAGAGTTATAAATGATAACTCTCGTCCACAAATATATTGAGGGAAGGCAAAGAAGAGGATTTGAAATCAAGGCAGAATTGCAGGAAACAGATTTCAGGAGGTAGATACGAATCGTCTTTAAAGCACATGAAAAGCGGCAAAATGTTGACACTGATGCCCTTGGCCAAAAAGGGCGTATGCGTTTTTTCCTGAATATATTCAGGAAAAAACGCATACGCCCTTTTTGGCCAACCAAGCAACCTGGAAAGGCAAATCAGCGCTACAAAGAAGTCTCGCTTCCCATCGGTCAAAAGGGCCATGCTGAAAAAAGTGTCAAAACCAGAAATGCAGGACAGGCCATGGAGAAATGGGAGCCTTGCTACACTGATGGGCGGGATGTAAATTGCCAACAGCCACTCTGGAGAAGTGTCCGGTGAGTCCTGAAACATCTGAAAAACACAGCTTAGAGAGCATAGGGCACTTCCACTCATGGGGGTATAAATTGGGAAAATGAAAAATCAGCAAGACACAAGCACGCCAAAGTTTAGGGCTGCTCTGTTGACCAGGACCTCCACTTCATTCCACCTTAAATATCCCAGGAAAGAGAAACATGGATAAAGAAGTTGTGGTCCTTATGTACAATGGAATATCACTCAGCCATGAAATCAATGTCGTAAGGTTAGTAGCAACATGATGAGTGGATTTAGGTACGACGATTCTAAGTGAAATAAGTCACACAGAAAAGGACACTTCTCATAAGGTATCACTGATAGAGGGAATGTAAAAACCGTTACACTTGAACTGAATTACAACACAGAACAGAGTCACACATGCAGAAAACACACTATGGCTGCTTAACGGGAAAGGTGAGGTGGGGTGATACATAAAACAAGGGTATCAAATTAGCTCAGATACCGTTCCATAAACCCAATATGTAATAGACAAGACCTACTCCTTGCTCAGAGAACTGGACTCAACACGCCCTATTCACCGCACAAGAATATATCTGACTAATAATAATCGTAAAACCTATGTATTAGATATCTCTCTGTTAGTGTGTCAAGTGGGTGTAAAGCGGCATAAACACAGCAGTGAAAAGCAGCTAAATCCCATTATGAAAATAAATTACTTTGAAAAACCCATGAAACAAAGACAGTGAAAGAGAGAGAAATTCTTACACAATGCGTTCAGGGGCTGTGATGCAACCTGGATTGACCATATCTAGACGCACAGCTGGATGAGACATAAGGGTGGACACTCTTGGGGCTGAGAGGTTTGGTGAGGTTGGGTGAGCAAACGCAGACCCTTTAAAGTAATACTGCGTGGTACCCATCGCATGGGTCCCAAATCTCCAGGTTCAAGGGCATCTTCCTACATCGAAAACATGCATGAGAAACCCAGAAGATGGTACACCGTGTGATGGGGAAAGGTTTCTAAAACGCACCTCATTTCTCATCTCCTTGTGCCCGGGTTCGCCATTCCAGCCGCTTTACTAGCAAGCTCCCTACTTGGAGCATCAGCACCTTTAACCTCCTGTTCCGTACAGGTTGCAATTTGTCCTGAGGATAAACGGGAAGACGTGGAACCAACGAGAGACTAGCTCTTGGTGTTGGGACAGGCACAGGTCACTCTATTTTCCCATCAGGAAGAAGAATTAACCACAGGCTCAGCCTGCCCCCCGGAACCAGAACAGGGCCTGAAGCCATCCTGCACTTTTGCGGCCAGCTACCAAAAAAGCGAGTTGTAAAATGGAGGTTCAGGGCACTGCAATTCACAAACCTGCAGAGTTATAAATGATAACTCTCGTCCACAAATATATTGAGGGAAGGCAAAGAAGAGGATTTGAAATCAAGGCAGAATTGCAGGAAACAGATTTCAGGAGGTAGATACGAATCGCCTTTAAAGCACATGAAAAGCGGCAAAACGTTGACAATGATGTCCTTGGCCAAAAAGGTCGTATGCGTTTTTTCCTAAATATATTCAGGAAAAAACGCATACGCCCTTTTTGGCCAACCAAGCAACCTGGAAAGGCAAATCAGCGCTACAAAGAAGTCTCGCTTCCCGTCGGTCAAAAGGGCCATGCTGAAAAAAGTGTCAAAACCAGAAATGCAGGACAGGCCATGGAGAAATGGGAGCCTTGCTACACTGATGGGCGGGATGTAAATTGCCAAGAGCCACTCTGGAGAAGTGTCCGGTGAGTCCTGAAACATCTGAAAAACACAGCTTAGAGAGCATAGGGCACTTCCACTCATGGGGGTATAAATTGGGAAAATGAAAAATCAGCAAGACACAAGCACCCCAAAGTTTAGGGCTGCTCTGTTGACCAGGACCTCCACTTCATTCCACCTTAAATATCCCAGGAAAGAGAAACATGGATAAAGAAGTTGTGGTCCTTATGTACAATGGAATATCACTCAGCCATGAAATCAATGTCGTAAGGTTAGTAGCAGCATGATGAGTGGATTTAGGTACGACGATTCTAAGTGAAATAAGTCACACAGAAAAGGACACTTCTCATAAGGTATCACTGATAGAGGGAATGTAAAAACCGTTACACTTGAACTGAATTACAAAACAGAACAGAGTCACACATGCAGAAAACACACTATGGCTGCTTAACGGGAAAGGTGAGGTGGGGTGATACATAAAACAAGGGTATCAAATTAGCTCAGATACCGTTCCATAAACCCAATATGTAATAGACAAGACCTACTCCTTGCTCAGAGAACTGGACTCAACACGCCCTATTCACCGCACAAGAATATATCTGACTAATAATAATCGTAAAACCTATGTATTGATATCTCTCTGTTAGTGTGTCAAGTGGGTGTAAAGCGGCATAAACACAGCAGTGAAAAGCAGCTAAATCCCATTATGAAAATAAATTACTTTGAAAAACCCATGAAACAAAGACAGTGAAAGAGAGAGAAATTCTTACACAATGCGTTCAGGGGCTGTGATGCAACCTGGATTGACCATATCTAGACGCACAGCTGGATGAGACATAAGGGTGGACACTCTTGGGGCTGAGAGGTTTGGTGAGGTTGGGTGAGCAAACGCAGACCCTTTAAAGTAATACTGCGTGGTACCCATCGCATGGGTCCCAAATCTCCAGGTTCAAGGGCATCTTCCTACATCGAAAACATGCATGAGAAACCCAGAAGATGGTACACCGTGTGATGGGGAAAGGTTTCTAAAACGCACCTCATTTCTCATCTCCTTGTGCCCGGGTTCGCCATTCCAGCCGCTTTACTAGCAAGCTCCCTACTTGGAGCATCAGCACCTTTAACCTCCTGTTCCGTACAGGTTGCAATTTGTCCTGAGGATAAACGGGAAGACGTGGAACCAACGAGAGACTAGCTCTTGGTGTTGGGACAGGCACAGGTCACTCTATTTTCCCATCAGGAAGAAGAATTAACCACAGGCTCAGCCTGCCCCCCGGAACCAGAACAGGGCCTGAAGCCATCCTGCACTTTTGCGGCCAGCTACCAAAAAAGCGAGTTGTAAAATGGAGGTTCAGGGCACTGCAATTCACAAACCTGCAGAGTTATAAATGATAACTCTCGTCCACAAATATATTGAGGGAAGGCAAAGAAGAGGATTTGAAATCAAGGCAGAATTGCAGGAAACAGATTTCAGGAGGTAGATACGAATCGCCTTTAAAGCACATGAAAAGCGGCAAAACGTTGACAATGATGCCCTTGGCCAAAAAGGGCGTATGCGTTTTTTCCTGAATATATTCAGGAAAAAACGCATACGCCCTTTTTGGCCAACCAAGCAACCTGGAAAGGCAAATCAGCGCTACAAAGAAGTCTCGCTTCCCATCGGTCAAAAGGGCCATGCTGAAAAAAGTGTCAAAACCAGAAATGCAGGACAGGCCATGGAGAAATGGGAGCCTTGCTACACTGATGGGCGGGATGTAAATTGCCAAGAGCCACTCTGGAGAAGTGTCCGGTGAGTCCTGAAACATCTGAAAAACACAGCTTAGAGAGCATAGGGCACTTCCACTCATGGGGGTATAAATTGGGAAAATTAAAAATCAGCAAGACACAAGCACCCCAAAGTTTAGGGCTGCTCTGTTGACCAGGACCTCCACTTCATTCCACCTTAAATATCCCAGGAAAGAGAAAAATGGATAAAGAAGTTGTGGTCCTTATGTACAATGGAATATCACTCAGCCATGAAATCAATGTCGTAACGTTAGTAGCAGCATGATGAGTGGATTTAGGTACGACGATTCTAAGTGAAATAAGTCACACAGAAAAGGACACTTCTCATAAGGTATCACTGATAGAGGGAATGTAAAAACCGTTACACTTGAACTGAATTACAACACAGAACAGAGTCACACATGCAGAAAACACACTATGGCTGCTTAACGGGAAAGGTGAGGTGGGGTGATACATAAAACAAGGGTATCAAATTAGCTCAGATACCGTTCCATAAACCCAATATGTAATAGACAAGACCTACTCCTTGCTCAGAGAACTGGACTCAACACGCCCTATTCACCGCACAAGAATATATCTGACTAATAATAATCATAAAACCTATGTATTGATATGTCTCTGTTAGTGTGTCAATTGGGTGTAAAGCGGCATAAACACAGCAGTGAAAAGCAGCTAAACCCCATTATAAAAATAAATTACTTTGAAACACCCATGAAACAAAGACAGTGAAAGAGAGAGAAATTCTTACACAATGCGTTCAGGGGCTGTGATGCAACCTGGATTGACCATATCTAGACGCACAGCTGGATGAGACATAAGGGTGGACACTCTTGGGGCTGAGAGGTTTGGTGAGGTTGGGTGAGCAAGCGCAGACCCTTTAAAGTAATACTGCGTTGTACCCATCACATGGGTCCCAAATCTCCAGGTTCAAGGGCATCTTCCTACATCAAAAACATGCATGAGATACCCAGGAGATGGTACACCGTGTGATGGGGAAAGGTTTCTAAAACGCACCTCATTTCTCATCTCCTTGTGCCCGGGTTCGCCATTCCAGCCGCTTTACTAGCAAGCTCCCTACTTGGAGCATCAGCACCTTTAACCTCCTGTTCCGTACAGGTTGCAATTTGTCCTGAGGATAAAAGGGAAGACGTGGAACCAACGAGAGACTAGCTCTTGGTGTTGGGACAGGCACAGGTCACTCTATTTTCCCATCAGGAAGAAGAATTAACCACAGGCTCAGCCTGCCCCCCGGAACCAGAACAGGGCCTGAAGCCATTCTGCGATTTTGCGGCCAGCTCCCATAAAAACGAGTTGTAGAATGGAGGTTCAGGGCACTGCAATTCACAAACCTGCAGAGTTATAAATGATAACTCTCGTCCACAAATATATTGAGGGAAGGCAAAGAAGAGGATTTGAAATCAAGGCAGAATTGCAGGAAACAGATTTCAGGAGGTAGATACGAATCGCCTTTAAAGCACATGAAAAGCGGCAAAACGTTGACAATGATGCCCTTGGCCAAAAAGGGCGTATGCGTTTTTTCCTAAATATATTCAGGAAAAAACGCATACGCCCTTTTTGGCCAACCAAGCAACCTGGAAAGGCAAATCAGCGCTACAAAGAAGTCTCGCTTCCCGTCGGTCAAAAGGGCCATGCTGAAAAAAGTGTCAAAACCAGAAATGCAGGACAGGCCATGGAGAAATGGGAGCCTTGCTACACTGATGGGTGGGATGTAAATTGCCAACAGCCACTCTGGAGAAGTGTCCGGTGAGTCCTGAAACATCTGAAAAACACAGCTTAGAGAGCATAGGGCACTTCCACTCATGGGGGTATAAATTGGGAAAATTAAAAATCAGCAAGACACAAGCACCCCAAAGTTTAGGGCTGCTCTGTTGACCAGGACCTCCACTTCATTCCACCTTAAATATCCCAGGAAAGAGAAAAATGGATAAAGAAGTTGTGGTCCTTATGTACAATGGAATATCACTCAGCCATGAAATCAATGTCGTAAGGTTAGTAGAAGCATGATGAGTGGATTTAGGTACGACGATTCTAAGTGAAATAAGTCACACAGAAAAGGACACTTCTCATAAGGTATCACTGATAGAGGGAATGTAAAAACCGTTACACTTGAACTGAATTACAAAACAGAACAGAGTCACACATGCAGAAAACACACTATGGCTGCTTAACGGGAAAGGTGAGGTGGGGTGATACATAAAACAAGGGTATCAAATTAGCTCAGATACCGTTCCATAAACCCAATATGTAATAGACAAGACCTACTCCTTGCTCAGAGAACTGGACTCAACACGCCCTATTCACCGCACAAGAATATATCTGACTAATAATAATCGTAAAACCTATGTATTGATATCTCTCTGTTAGTGTGTCAAGTGGGTGTAAAGCGGCATAAACACAGCAGTGAAAAGCAGCTAAACCCCATTATAAAAATAAATTACTTTGAAACACCCATGAAACAAAGACAGTGAAAGAGAGAGAAATTCTTACACAATGCATTCAGGGGCTGTGATGCAACCTGGATTGACCATATCTAGACGCACAGCTGGATGAGACATAAGGGTGGACACTCTTGGGGCTGAGAGGTTTGGTGAGGTTGGGTGAGCAAATGCAGACCCTTTAAAGTAATACTGCGTGGTACCCATCGCATGGGTCCCAAATCTCCAGGTTCAAGGGCATCTTCCTACATCAAAAACATGCATGAGAAACCCAGAAGATGGTACACCGTGTGATGGGGAAAGGTTTCTAAAACGCACCTCATTTCTCATCTCATTGTGCCCGGGTCCGCCATTCCAGCCGCTTTACTAGCAAGCTCCCTACTTGGAGCATCAGCACCTTTAACCTCCTGTTCCATACAGGTTGCAATCTGTCCTGAGGATAAACGGGAAGACGTGGAACCAACGAGAGACTAGCTCTTGGTGTTGGGACAGGCACAGTTCACTCTATATTCCCATCAGAAAGAAGAATTAACCACAGGCTCAGCCTGCCCCCCGGAACCAGAACAGGGCCTGAAGCCATCCTGCACTTTTGCGGCCAGCTACCAAAAAAGCGAGTTGTAAAATGGAGGTTCAGGGCACTGCAATTCACAAACCTGCAGAGTTATAAATGATAACTCTCGTCCACAAATATATTGAGGGAAGGCAAAGAAGAGGATTTGAAATCAAGGCAGAATTGCAGGAAACAGATTTCAGGAGGTAGATACGAATCGCCTTTAAAGCACATGAAAAGCGGCAAAACGTTGACAATGATGCCCTTGGCCAAAAAGGGCGTATGCGTTTTTTCCTGAATATATTCAGGAAAAAACGCATACGCCCTATTTGGCCAACCAAGCAACCTGGAAAGGCAAATCAGCGCTACAAAGAAGTCTCGCTTCCCATCGGTCAAAAGGGCCATGCTGAAAAAAGTGTCAAAACCAGAAATGCAGGACAGGCCATGGAGAAATGGGAGCCTTGCTACACTGATGGGCGGGATGTAAATTGCCAACAGCCACTCTGGAGAAGTGTCCGGTGAGTCCTGAAACATCTGAAAAACACAGCTTAGAGAGCATAGGGCACTTCCACTCATGGGGGTATAAATTGGGAAAATTAAAAATCAGCAAGACACAAGCACCCCAAAGTTTAGGGCTGCTCTGTTGACCAGGACCTCCACTTCATTCCACCTTAAATATCCCAGGAAAGAGAAACATGGATAAAGAAGTTGTGGTCCTTATGTACAATGGAATATCACTCAGCCATGAAATCAATGTCATAAGGTTAGTAGCAGCATGATGAGTGGATTTAGGTACGACGATTCTAAGTGAAATAAGTCACACAGAAAAGGACACTTCTCATAAGGTATCACTGATAGAGGGAATGTAAAAACCGTTACACTTGAACTGAATTACAAAACAGAACAGAGTCACACATGCAGAAAACACACTATGGCTGCTTAACGGGAAAGGTGAGGTGGGGTGATACATAAAACAAGGGTATCAAATTAGCTCAGATACCGTTCCATAAACCCAATATGTAATAGACAAGACCTACTCCTTGCTCAGAGAACTGGACTCAACACGCCCTATTCACCACACAAGAATATATCTGACTAATAATAATCGTAAAACCTATGTATTGATATCTCTCTGTTAGTGTGTCAAGTGGGTGTAAAGCGGCATAAACACAGCAGTGAAAAGCAGCTAAACCCCATTATAAAAATAAATTACTTTGAAACACCCATGAAACAAAGACAGTGAAAGAGAGAGAAAATCTTACACAATGCGTTCAGGGGCTGTGATGCAACCTGGATTGACCATATCTAGACGCACAGCTGGATGAGACATAACGGTGGACACTCTTGGGGCTGAGAGGTTTGGTGAGGTTGGGTGAGCAAACGCAGACCCTTTAAAGTAATACTGCGTGGTACCCATCACATGGGTCCCAAATCTCCAGGTTCAAGGGCATCTTCCTACATCAAAAACATGCATGAGAAACCCAGAAGATGGTACACCGTGTGATGGGGAAAGGTTTCTAAAACGCACCTCATTTCTCATCTCCTTGTGCCCGGGTTCGCCATTCCAGCCACTTTACTAGCAAGCTCCCTACTTGGAGCATCAGCACCTTTAACCTCCTGTTCCATACAGGTTGCAATCTGTCCTGAGGACAAACGGGAAGACGTGGAAGCAACGAGAGACTAGCTCTTGGTGTTGGGACAGGCACAGGTCACTCTATTTTCCCATCAGAAAGAAGAATTAACCAGAGGCTCAGCCTGCCCCCCGGAACCAGAACAGGGCCTGAAGCCATTCTGTGATTTTGCGGCCAGCTCCCATAAAAACGAGTTGTAAAATGGAGGTTCAGGGCACTGCAATTCACAAACCTGCAGAGTTATAAATGATAACTCTCGTCCACAAATATATTGAGGGAAGGCAAAGAAGAGGATTTGAAATCAAGGCAGAATTGCAGGAAACAGATTTCAGGAGATAGATACGAATCGCCTTTAAAGCACATGAAAAGCGGCAAAACGTTGACAATGATGCCCTTGGCCAAAAAGGGCGTATGCGTTTTTTCCTGAATATATTCAGGAAAAAACGCATACGCCCTTTTTGGCCAACCAAGCAACCTGGAAAGGCAAATCAGCGCTACAAAGAAGTCTCGCTTCCCATCGGTCAAAAGGGCCATGCTGAAAAAAGTGTCAAAACCAGAAATGCAGGACAGGCCATGGAGAAATGGGAGCCTTGCTACACTGATGGGCGGGATGTAAATTGCCAAGAGCCAATCTGGAGAAGTGTCCCGTGAGTCCTGAAACATCTGAAAAACACAGCTTAGAGAGCATAGGGCACTTCCACTCATGGGGGTATAAATTGGGAAAATGAAAAATCAGCAAGACACAAGCACCCCAAAGTTTAGGGCTGCTCTGTTGACCAGGACCTCCACTTCATTCCACCTTAAATATCCCAGGAAAGAGAAACATGGATAAAGAAGTTGTGGTCCTTATGTACAATGGAATATCACTCAGCCATGAAATCAATCTCGTAAGGTTAGTAGCAGCATGATGAGTGGATTTAGGTACGACGATTCTAAGTGAAATAAGTCACACAGAAAAGGACACTTCTCATAAGGTATCACTGATAGAGGGAATGTAAAAACCGTTACACTTGAACTGAATTACAAAACAGAACAGAGTCACACATGCAGAAAACACACTATGGCTGCTTAACGGGAAAGGTGAGGTGGGGTGATACATAAAACAAGGGTATCAAATTAGCTCAGATACCGTTCCATAAACCCAATATGTAATAGACAAGACCTACTCCTTGCTCAGAGAACTGGACTCAACACGCCCTATTCACCACACAAGAATATATCTGACTAGTAATAATCGTAAAACCTATGTATTGATATCTCTCTGTTAGTGTGTCAAGTGGGTGTAAAGCGGCATAAACACAGCAGTGAAAAGCAGCTAAACCCCATTATAAAAATAAATTACTTTGAAACACCCATGAAACAAAGACAGTGAAAGAGAGAGAAATTCTTACACAATGCGTTCAGGGGCTGTGATGCAACCTTTATTGACCATATCTAGACGCACAGCTGGATGAGACATAAGGGTGGACACTCTTGGGGCTGAGAGGTTTGGTGAGGTTGGGTGAGCAAACGCAGACCCTTTAAAGTAATACTGCGTGGTACCCATCGCATGGGTCCCAAATCTCCAGGTTCAAGGGCATCTTCCTACATCGAAAACATGCATGAGAAACCCAGAAGATGGTACAGCGTGTGATGGGGAAAGGTTTCTAAAATGCACCTCATTTCTCATCTCCTTGTGCCCGGGTTCGCCATTCCAGCCGCTTTACTAGCAAGCTCCCTACTTGGAGCATCAGCACCTTTCACCTCCTGTTCCGTACAGGTTGCAATTTGTCCTGAGGATAAACGGGAAGCCGTGGAACCAACGAGAGACTAGCTCTTGGTGTTGGGACAGGCACAGGTCACTCTATTTTCCCATCAGAAAGAAGAATTAACCACAGTCTCAGTCTGCCTCCCGGAACCAGAACAGGGCCTGAATCCATTCTGCGATTTTGCAGACAGCTCCCATAAAAACGAGTTGTAAAATGGAGGTTCAGGGCACTGCAATTCACAAACCTGCAGAGTTATAAATGATAACTCTCGTCCACAAATATATTGAGGGAAGGCAAAGAAGAGGATTTGAAATCAAGGCAGAATTGCAGGAAAGAGATTTCAGGAGGTAGATACGAATCGCCTTTAAAGCACATGAAAAGCGGCAAAACGTTGACAATGATACCCTTGGCCAAAAAGGGCGTATGCGTTTTTTCCTGAATATATTCAGGAAAAAACGCATACGCCCTTTTTGGCCAACCAAGCAACCTGGAAAGGCAAATCAGCGCTACAAAGAAGTCTCGCTTCCCATCGGTCAAAAGGGCCATGCTGAAAAAAGTGTCAAAACCAGAAATGCAGGACAGGCCATGGAGAAATGGGAGCCTTGCTACACTGATGGGCGGGATGTAAATTGCCAAGAGCCACTCTGGAGAAGTGTCCGGTGAGTCCTGAAACATCTGAAAAACACAGCTTGAGAGCATAGGGCACTTCCACTCATGGGGGTATAAATTGGGAAAATTAAAAATCAGCAAGACACAAGCACCCCAAAGTTTAGGGCTGCTCTGTTGACCAGGACCTGCACTTCATTCCACCTTAAATATCCCAGGAAAGAGAAACATGGATAAAGAAGTTGTGCTCCTTATGTACAATGGAATATCACTCAGCCATGAAATCAATGTCGTAAGGTTAGTAGCAGCATGATGAGTGGATTTAGGTACGACGATTCTAAGTGAAATAAGTCACACAGAAAAGGACACTTCTCATAAGGTATCACTGATAGAGGGAATGTAAAAACCGTTACACTTGAACTGAATTACAAAACAGAACAGAGTCACACATGCAGAAAACACACTATGGCTGCTTAACGGGAAAGGTGAGGTGGGGTGATACATAAAACAAGGGTATCAAATTAGCTCAGATACCGTTCCATAAACCCAATATGTAATAGACAAGACCTACTCCTTGGTCAGAGAACTGGACTCAACACGCCCTATTCACCGCACAAGAATATATCTGACTAATAATAATCATAAAACCTATGTATTGATATCTCTGTGTTAGTGTGTCAAGTGGGTGTAAAGCGGCATAAACACAGCAGTGAAAAGCAGCTAAACCCCATTATAAAAATAAATTACTTTGAAACACCCATGAAACAAAGACAGTGAAAGAGAGAGAAATTCTTACACAATGCGTTCAGGGGCTTTGATGCAACCGTTATTGACCATATCTAGACGCACAGCTGGATGAGACATAGGGTGGACACTGTTGGGGCTGAGAGGTTTGGTGAGGTTGGGTGAGCAAACGCAGACCCTTTAAAGTAATACTGCGTGGTACCCATCACATGGGTCCCAAATCTCCAGGTTCAAAGGCATCTTCCTACATCAAAAACATGCATGAGAAACCCAGAAGATGGTACACCGTGTGATGGGGAAAGGTTTCTAAAACGCACCTCATTTCTCATCTCCTTGTGCCCGGGTTCGCCATTCCAGCCGCTTTACTAGCAAGCTCCCTACTTGGAGCATCAGCACCTTTAACCTCCTGTTCCATACAGGTTGCAATTTGTCCTGAGGACAAACGGGAAGACGTGGAAACAACGAGAGACTAACTCTTGGTGTTGGGACAGGCACAGGTCACTCTATTTTCCCATCAGGAAGAAGAATTAACCACAGGCTCATCCTGCCCCCCGGAACCAGAACAGGGCCGGAAGCCATTCTGCGATTTTGCGGCCAGCTCCCATAAAAACGAGTTGTAAAATGGAGGTTCAGGGCACTGCAATGCACAAACCTGCAGAGTTATAAATGATAACTCTCGTCCACAAATATATTGAGGGAAGGCAAAGAAGAGGATTTGAAATCAAGGCAGAATTGCAGGAAACAGATTTCAGGAGGTAGATACGAATCGCCTTTAAAGCACCTGAAAAGTGGCAAAACGTTGACAATGATGCCCTTGGCCAAAAAGGGCGTATGCGTTTTTTCCTGAATATATTTAGGAAAAAACGCATACGCCCTTTTTGGCCAACCAAGCAACCTGGAAAGGCAAATCAGCGCTACAAAGAAGTCTCGCTTCCCATCGGTCAAAAGGGCCATGCTGAAAAAAGTGTCAAAACCAGAAATGCAGGAAAGGCCATGGAGAAATGGGAGCCTTGCTACACTGATGGGCGGGATGTAAATTGCCAAGAGCCACTCTGGAGAAGTGTCCGGTGAGTCCTGAAACATCTGAAAAACACAGTTTGAGAGCATAGGGCACTTCCACTCATGGGGGTATAAATTGGGAAAATGAAAAAATCAGCAAGACACAAGCACCCCAAAGTTTAGGGCTGCTCTGTTGACCAGGACCTCCACTTCATTCCACCTTAAATATCCCAGGAATGAGAAAAATGGATAAAGAAGTTGTGGTCCTTATGTACAATGGAATATCACTCAGCCAAGAAATCAATGTCGTAAGGTTAGTAGCAGCATGATGAGTGGATTTAGGTACGACGATTCTAAGTGAAATAAGTCACACAGAAAAGGACACTTCTCATAAGGTATCACTGATAGAGGGAATGTAAAAACCGTTACACTTGAACTGAATTACAAAACAGAACAGAGTCACACATGCAGAAAACACACTATGGCTGCTTAACGGGAAAGGTGAGGTGGGGTGATACATAAAACAAGGGTATCAAATTAGCTCAGATACCGTTCCGTAAACCCAATATGTAATAGACAAGACCTACTCCTTGCTCAGAGAACTGGACTCAACACGCCCTATTCACCACACAAGAATATATCTGACTAGTAATAATCGTAAAACCTATGTATTGATATCTCTCTGTTAGTGTGTCAAGTGGGTGTAAAGCGGCATAAACACAGCAGTGAAAAGCAGCTAAACCCCATTATAAAAATAAATTACTTTGAAACACCCATGAAACAAAGACAGTGAAAGAGAGAGAAATTCTTACACAATGCGTTCAGGGGCTGTGATGCAACCTGGATTGACCATATCTAGATGCACAGCTGGATGAGACATAAGGGTGGACACTCTTGGGGCTGAGAGGTTTGGTGAGGTTGGGTGAGCAAACGCAGACCCTTTAAAGTAATACTGCGTGGTACCCATCGCATGGGTCCCAAATCTCCAGGTTCAAGGGCATCTTCCTACATCGAAAACATGCATGAGAAACCCAGAAGATGGTACACCGTGTGATGGGGAAAGGTTTCTAAAATGCACCTCATTTCTCATCTCCTTGTGCCCGGGTTCGCCATTCCAGCCGCTTTACTAGCAAGCTCCCTACTTGGAGCATCAGCACCTTTAACCTCCTGTTCCGTACAGGTTGCAATTTGTCCTGAGGATAAACGGGAAGACGTGGAACCAACGAGAGACTAGCTCTTGGTGTTGGGACAGGCACAGGTCACTCTATTTTCCCATCAGAAAGAAGAATTAACCACTGGCTCAGCCTGCCCCCCGGAACCAGAACAGGGCCTGAAGCCATTCTGCGATTTTGCGGCCAGCTCCCATAAAAACGAGTTGTAAAATGGAGGTTCAGGGCACTGCAATTCACAAACCTGCAGAGTTATAAATGATAACTCTCGTCCACAAATATATTGAGGGAAGGCAAAGAAGAGGATTTGAAATCAAGGCAGAATTGCAGGAAACAGATTTCAGGAGGTAGATACGAATCGCCTTTAAAGCACATGAAAAGCGGCAAAACGTTGACAATGATGCCCTTGGCCAAAAAGGGCGTATGCGTTTTTTCCTGAATATATTTAGGAAAAAACGCGTACGCCCTTTTTGGCCAACCAAGCAACCTGGAAAGGCAAATCAGCACTACAAAGAAGTCTCGCTTCCCATCGGTCAAAAGGGCCATGCTGAAAAATGTGTCAAAACCAGAAATGCAGGACAGGCCATGGAGAAATGGGAGCCTTGCTACACTGATGGGCGGGATGTAAATTGCCAAGAGCCACTCTGGAGAAGTGTCCGGTGAGTCCTGAAACATCTGAAAAACACAGCTTAGAGAGCATAGGGCACTTCCACTCATGGGGGTATAAATTGGGAAAATGAAAAATCAGCAAGACACAAGTACCCCAAAGTTTAGGGCTGCTCTGTTGACCAGGACCTCCACTTCATTCCACCTTAAATATCCCAGGAAAGAGACAAACGGATAAAGAAGTTGTGGTCCTTATGTACAATGGAATATCACTCAGCCATGAAATCAATGTCGTAAGGTTAGTAGCAGCATGATGAGTGGATTTAGGTACGACGATTCTAAGTGAAATAAGTCACACAGAAAAGGACACTTCTCATAAGGTATCACTGATAGAGGGAATGTAAAAACCGTTACACTTGAACTGAATTACAAAACAGAACAGAGTCACACATGCAGAAAACACACTATGGCTGCTTAACGGGAAAGGTGAGGTGGGGTGATACATAAAACAAGGGTTTCAAATTAGCTCAGATACCGTTCCATAAACCCAATATGTAATAGACAAGACCTACTCCTTGCTCAGAGAACTGGACTCAACATGCCCTATTCACCGCACAAGAATATATCTGACTAGTAATAATCGTAAAACCTATGTATTGATATCTCTCTGTTAGTGTGTCAAGTGGGTGTAAAGCGGCATAAACACAGCAGTGTAAAGCAGCTAAATCCCATTATGAAAATAAATTACTTTGAAAAACCCATGAAACAAAGACAGTGAAAGAGAGAGAAATTCTTACACAATGCGTTCAGGGGCTGTGATGCAACCTGGATTGACCATATCTAGACGCACAGCTGGATGAGACATAAGGGTGGACACTCTTGGGGCTGAGAGGTTTGGTGAGGTTGGGTGAGCAAACGCAGACCCTTTCAAGTAATACTGCGTGGTACCCATCACATGGGTCCCAAATCTCCAGGTTCAAGGGCACCTTCCTACATCAAAAACATGCATGAGAAACCCAGAAGATGGTACACCGTGTGATGGGGAAAGGTTTCTAAAACGCACCTCATTTCTCATCTCCTTGTGCCCGGGTTCGCCATTCCAGCCGCTTTACTAGCAAGCTCCCTACATGGAGCATCAGCACCTTTAACCTCCTGTTCCATACAGGTTGCAATTTGTCCTGAGGATAAACGGGAAGACGTGGAACCAACGAGAGACTAGCTCTTGGTGTTGGGACAGGCACAGGTCACTCTCTTTTCCCATCAGAAAGAAGAATTAACCACAGGCTCAGCCTGCCCCCCGGAACCAGAACAGGGCCTGAAGCCATTCTGCGATTTTGCGGCCAGCTCCCATAAAAACGAGTTGTAAAATGTAGGTTCAGGGCACTGCAATTCACAAACCTGCAGAGTTATAAATGATAACTCTCGTCCACAAATATATTGAGGGAAGGCAAAGAAGAGGATTTGAAATCAAGGCAGAATTTCAGGAAACAGATTTCAGGAGGTAGATACGAATCGCCTTTAAAGCACATGAAAAGTGGCAAAACGTTGACAATGATGCCCTTCGCCAAAAAGGGCGTATGCGTTTTTTCCTGAATATATTCAGGAAAAAACGCATACGCCCTTTTTGGCCAAACAAGAAACCTGGAAAGGCAAATCAGCGCTACAAAGAAGTCTCGCTTCCCATCGGTCAAAAGGGCCATGCTGAAAAAAGTGTCAAAACCAGAAATGCAGGACAGGCCATGGAGAAATGGGAGCCTTGCTACACTGATGGGCGGGATGAAAATTACCAAGAGCCACTCTGGAGAAGTGTCCGGTGACTCCTGAAACATCTAAAAAACACAGCTTAGAGAGCATAGGGCACTTCCACTCATGGGGGTATAAATTGGGAAAATGAAAAATCAGCAAGACACAAGCACCCCAAAGTTTAGGGCTGCTCTGTTGACCAGGACCTCCACTTCATTCCACCTTAAATATCCCAGGAAAGAGAAAAATGGATAAAGAAGTTGTGGTCCTTATGTACAATGGAATATCACTCAGCCATGAAATCAATGTTGTAAGGTTAGTAGCAGCATGATGAGTGGATTTAGGTACGACGATTCTAAGTGAAATAAGTCACACAGAAAAGGACACTTCTCATAAGGTATCACTGATAGAGGGAATGTAAAAACCGTTACACTTGAACTGAATTACAAAACAGAACAGAGTCACACATGCAGAAAACACACTATGGCTGCTTAACGGGAAAGGTGAGGTGGGGTGATACATAAAACAAGGGTTTCAAATTAGCTCAGATACCGTTCCATAAACCCAATATGTAATAGACAAGACCTACTCCTTGCTCAGAGAACTGGACTCAACACGCCCTATTCACCGAACAAGAATATATCTGACTAGTAATAATCGTAAAACCTATGTATTGATATCTCTCTGTTAGTGTGTCAAGTGGGTGTAAAGCGGCATAAACACAGCAGTGAAAAGCAGCTAAATCCCATTATGAAAATAAATTACTTTGAAAAACCCATGAAACAAAGACAGTGAAAGAGAGAGAAATTCTTACAAAATGCGTTCAGGGGCTGTGATGTAACCTGGATTGACCATATCTAGACGCACAGCTGGATGAGACATAAGGGTGGACACTCTTGGGGCTGAGAGGTTTGGTGAGGTTGGGTGAGCAAACGCAGACCCTTTAAAGTAATACTGCGTGGTACCCATCGCATGGGTCCCAAATCTCCAGGTTCAAGGGCATCTTCCTACATCGAAAACATGCATGAGAAACCCAGAAGATGGTACACCGTGTGATGGGGAAAGGTTTCTAAAACGCACCTCATTTCTCATCTCCTTGTGCCCGGGTTCGCCTTTCCAGCCGCTTTACTAGCAATCTCCCTACTTGGAGCATCAGCACCTTTCACCTCCTGTTCCGTACAGGTTGCAATTTGTCCTGAGGATAAACGGGAAGACGTGGAACCAACGAGAGACTAGCTCTTGGTGTTGGGACAGGCACAGGTCACTCTATTTTCCCATCAGAAAGAAGAATTAACCACAGGCTCAGCCTGCCCCCCGGAACCAGAACAGGGCCTGAAGCCATTCTGCGATTTTGCGGCCAGCTCCCATAAAAATGAATTGTAAAATGGAGGTTCAGGGCACTGCAATTCACAAACCTGCAGAGTTATAAATGATAACTCTCGTCCACAAATATATTGAGGGAAGGCAAAGAAGAGGATTTGAAATCAAGGCAGAATTGCAGGAAACAGATTTCAGGAGGTAGATACGAATCGCCTTTAAAGCACATGAAAAGCGGCAAAACGTTGACAATGATGCCCTTGGCCAAAAAGGGCGTATGCGTTTTTTCCTGAATATATTCAGGAAAAAACGCATACGCCCTTTTTGGCCAACCAAGCAACCTGGAAAGGCAAATCAGCGCTACAAAGAAGTCTCGCTTCCCATCGGTCAAAAGGGCCATGCTGAAAAAAGTGTCAAAACCAGAAATGCAGGACAGGCCATGGAGAAATGGGAGCCTTGCTACACTGATGGGCGGGATGTAAATTGCCAAGAGCCACTCTGGAGAAGTGTCCGGTGAGTCCTGAAACATCTGAAAAACACAGCTTGAGAGCATAGGGCACTTCCACTCATGGGGGTATAAATTGGGAAAATTAAAAATCAGCAAGACACAAGCACCCCAAAGTTTAGGGCTGCTCTGTTGACAAGGACCTCCACTTCATTCCACCTTAAATATCCCAGGAAAGAGAAAAATGGGTAAAGAAGTTGTGGTCCTTATGTACAATGGAATATCACTCAGCCATGAAATCAATGTCATAAGGCTAGTAGCAGCATGATGAGTGGATTAAGGTATGACGATTCTAAGTGAAATAAGTCACACAGAAAAGGACACTTCTCATAAGGTATCACTGATAGAGGGAATGTAAAAACCGTTACACTTGAACTGAATTACAAAACAGAACAGAGTCACACATGCAGAAAACACACTATGGCTGCTTAACGAGAAAGGTGAGGTGGGATGTTACATAAAACAAGGGTTTCAAATTAGCTCAGATACCGTTCCATAAACCCAATATGTAATAGACAAGACCTACTCCTTGCTCAGAGAACTGGACTCAACACGCCCTATTCACCGCACAAGAATATATCTGACTAGTAATAATCTTAAAACCTATGTATTGATATCTCTCTGTTAGTGTGTCAAGTGGGTGTAAAGCGGCATAAACACAGCAGTGAAAAGCAGCTAAACCCCATTATAAAAATAAATTACTTTGAAAACCCATGAAACAAAGACAGTGAAAGAGAGAGAAATTCTTACACAATGCGTTCAGGGGCTGTGATGCAACCTGGATTGACCATATCTAGACCCACAACTGGATGAGACATAAGGGTGGACACTCTTGGGGCTGAGAGGTTTGGTGAGGTTGGGTGAGCAAACGCAGACCCTTTCAAGTAATACTGCGTGGTACCCATCGCATGGGTCCCAAATCTCCAGGTTCAAGGGCATCTTCCTACATCGAAAACATGCATGAGAAACCCAGAAGATGGTACACCGTGTGATGGGGAAAGGTTTCTAAAACGCACCTCATTTCTCATCTCCTTGTGCCCGGGTTCGCCATTCCAGCCACTTTACTAGCAAGCTCCCTACTTGGAGCATCAGCACCTTTAACCTCCTGTTCCGTACAGGTTGCAATTTGTCCTGAGGATGAACGGGAAGACGGGGAACCAGTGAGAGACTGGCTCTTGGTGTTGGGAAAGGCACAGGTCACTCTATTTTCCCATCAGGAAGAAGAATTAACCACAGGCTCCTCCCGCCCCCCGGAAACAGAACAGGGCCGAAGCCATCCTGCGCTTTTGCGGCCAGCTCCCAAAAACACGAGTTGTAAAATGGAGGCTCAGGGCACTGCAATTCACAAACCTGCAGAGTTATAAATGATAACTCTCGTCCACAAATATATTGAGGGAAGGCAACGAAGAGGATTTGAAATCAAGGCAGAATTGCAGGAAACAGATTTCAGGAGGTAGATTCGAATCGTCTTTAAAGCACATGAAAAGCGGCAAAACGTTGACAATGATGCCCTTGGCCAAAAAGGGCGTATGCGTTTTTTCCTGAATATATTCAGGAAAAAACGCATACGCCCTTTTTGGCCAACCAAGCAACCTGGAAAGGCAAATCAGCGCTACAAAGAAGTCTCGCTTCCCATCGGTCAAAAGGGCCATGCTGAAAAAAGTGTCAAAACCAGAAATGCAGGACAGGCCATGGAGAAATGGGAGCCTTGCTACACTGATGGGCGGGATGTAAATTGCCAAGAGCCACTCTGGAGAAGTGTCCGGTGAGTCCTGAAACATCTGAAAAACACAGCTTAGAGAGCATAGGGCACTTCCACTCATGGGGGTATAAATTGGGAAAATTAAAAATCAGCAAGACACAAGCACCCCAAAGTTTAGGGCTGCTCTGTTGACAAGGACCTCCACTTCATTCCACCTTAAATATCCCAGGAATGAGAAAAATGGGTAAAGAAGTTGTGGTCCTTATGTACAATGGAATATCACTCAGCCATGAAATCAATGTCATAAGGCTAGTAGCAGCATGATGAGTGGATTAAGGTATGACGATTCTAAGTGAAATAAGTCACACAGAAAAGGACACTTCTCATAAGGTATCACTGATAGAGGGAATGTAAAAACCGTTACACTTGAACTGAATTACAAAACAGAACACAGTCACACATGCAGAAAACACACTATGGCTGCTTAACGAGAAAGGTGAGGTGGGGTGTTACATAAAACAAGGGTTTCAAATTAGCTCAGATACCGTTCTATAAACCCAATATGTAATAGACAAGACCTACTCCTTGCTCAGAGAACTGGACTCAACACGCCCTATTCACCGCACAAGAATATATCTGACTAGTAATAATCTTAAAACCTATGTATTGATATCTCTCTGTTAGTGTGTCAAGTGGGTGTAAAGCGGCATAAACACAGCAGTGAAAAGCAGCTAAACCCCATTATAAAAATAAATTACTTTGAAAAACCCATGAAACAAAGACAGTGAAAGAGAGAGAAATTCTTACACAATGCGTTCAGGGGCTGTGATGCAACCTGGATTGACCATATCTAGACCCACAGCTGGATGAGACATAAGGGTGGACACTCTTGGGGCTGAGAGGTTTGGTGAGGTTGGGTGAGCAAACGCAGACCCTTTCAAGTAATATTGCGTGGTACCCATCGCATGGGTCCCAAATCTCCAGGTTCAAGGGCATCTTCCTACATCGAAAACATGCATGAGAAACCCAGAAGATGGTACACCGTGTGATGGGGAAAGGTTTCTAAAACGCACCTCATTTCTCATCTCCTTGTGCCCGGGTTCGCCATTCCAGCCGCTTTACTAGCAATCTCCCTACTTGGAGCATCAGCACCTTTAACCTCCTGTTCCGTACAGGTTGCAATTTGTCCTGAGGATGAACGGGAAGACGGGGAACCAGTGAGAGACTGGCTCTTGGTGTTAGGAAAGGCACAGGTCACTCTATTTTCCCATCAGGAAGACGAATTAACCACAGGCTCCTCCCGCCCCCCGGAACCAGAACAGGGCCGAAGGCATACTGCGCTTTTGCGGCCAGCTCCCAAAAACACGAGTTGTAAAATGGAGGCTCAGGGCACTGCAATTCACAAACCTGCAGAGTTACAAATGATAACTCTCGTCCACAAATATATTGAGGGAAGGCAACGAAGAGGATTTGAAATCAAGGCAGAATTGCAGGAAACAGATTTCAGGAGGTAGATTCGAATCGCCTTTAAAGCACATGAAAAGCGGCAAAACGTTGACAATGATGCCCTTGGCCAAAAAGGGCGTATGCGTTTTTTCCTGAATATATTCAGGAAAAAACGCATACGCCCTTTTTGGCCAACCAAGCAACCTGGAAAGGCAAATCAGCGCTACAAAGAAGTCTCGCTTCCCATCGGTCAAAAGGGCCATGCTGAAAAAAGTGTCAAAACCAGAAATGCAGGACAGGCCATGGAGAAATGGGAGCCTTGCTACACTGATGGGTGGGATGTAAATTGCCAACAGCCACTCTGGAGAAGTGTACGGTGAGTACTGAAACAACTAAAAAAGACAGCTTAGAGAGCATAGGGCACTTCCACTCACGGGGGTATAAATTGGGAAAATGAAAAATCTGCAAGACACAAGCACCCCAAAGTTTAGGGCTGCTCTGTTGACAAGGACCTCCACTTCATTCCACCTTAAATATCCCAGGAAAGAGAAAAATGGGTAAAGAAGTTGTGGTCCTTATGTACAATGGAATATCACTCAGCCATGAAATCAATGTCATAAGGCTACTAGCAGCATGATGAGTGGATTAAGGTATGACGATTCTAAGTGAAATAAGTCACACAGAAAAGGACACTTCTCATAAGGTACCACTGATAGAGGGAATGTAAAAACCGTTACACTTGAACTGAATTACAAAACAGAACAGAGTCACACATGCAGAAAACACACTATGGCGGCTTAACGGGAAAGGTGAGGTGGGGTGATACATAAAACAAGGGTTTCAAATTAGCTCAGATACCGTTCCATAAACCCAATATGTAATAGACAAGACCTACTCCTTGCTCAGAGAACTGGACTCAACACGCCCTATTCACCGCACAAGAATATATCTGACTACTAATAATTTTAAAAGCTATGTATTGATATCTCTCTATTAGTGTGTCAAGTGGGTGTAAAGCGGCATAAACACAGCAGTGAAAAGCAGCTAAACCCCATTATAAAAATAAATTACTTTGAAAACCCATGAAACAAAGACAGTGAAAGAGAGAGAAATTCTTACACAATGCGTTCAGGGGCTATGATGCAACCTGGATTGACCATATCTAGACCCACAGCTGGATGAGACATAAGGGTGGACACTCTTGGGGCTGAGAGGTTTGGTGAGGTTGGGTGAGCAAACGCAGACCCTTTCAAGTAATACTGCGTGGTACCCATCGCATGGGTCCCAAATCTCCAGGTTCAAGGGCATCTTCCTACATCGAAAACATGCATGAGAAACCCAGAAGATGGTACACCGTGTGATGGGGAAAGGTTTCTAAAACGCACCTCATTTCTCATCTCCTTGTGCCCGGGTTCGCCATTCCAGCCGCTTTACTAGCAATCTCCCTACTTGGAGCATCAGCACCTTTAACCTCCTGTTCCGTACAGGTTGCAATTTGTCCTGAGGATGAACGGGAAGACGGGGTACCAGTGAGAGACTGGCTCTTGGTGTTGGGACAGGCACAGGTCACTCTATTTTCCCATCAGAAAGAAGAATTAACCACAGGCTCAGCCTGCCCCCCGGAACCAGAACAGGGCCTGAAGCCATTCTGCGATTTTGCGGCCAGCTCCCATAAAAACGAGTTGTAAAATGGAGGTTCAGGGCACTGCAATTCACAAACCTGCAGAGTTATAAATGATAACTCTCGTCCACAAATATATTGAGGGAAGGCAAAGAAGAGGATTTGAAATCAAGGCAGAATTGCAGGAAACAGATTTCAGGAGGTAGATACGAATCGCCTTTAAAGCACATGAAAAGTGGCAAAACGTTGACAATGATGCCCTTCGCCAAAAAGGGCGTATGCGTTTTTTCCTGAATATATTTAGGAAAAAACGCATACGCCCTTTTTGGCCAACCAAGCAACCTGGAAAGGCAAATCAGCGCTACAAAGAAGTCTCGCTTCCCATCGGTCAAAAGGGCCATGCTGAAAAAAGTGTCAAAACCAGAAATGCAGGACAGGCCATGGAGAAATGGGAGCCTTGCTACACTGATGGGCGGGATGTAAATTGCCAAGAGCCACTCTGGAGAAGTGTCCGGTGACTCCTGAAACATCTAAAAAACACAGCTTAGAGAGCATAGGGCACTTCCACTCATGGGGTTATAAATTGGGAAAATTAAAAATCAGCAAGACACAAGCACCCCAAAGTTTAGGGCTGCTCTGTTGACCAGGACCTCCACTTCATTCCACCTTAAATATCCCAGGAAAGAGAAAAATGGATAAAGAAGTTGTGGTCCTTAGGTACAATGGAATATCACTCAGCCATGAAATCAATGTCGTAAGGTTAGTAGCAGCATGATGAGTGGATTTAGGTACGACAATTCTAAGTGAAATAAGTCACACAGAAAAGGACACTTCTCATAAGGTATCACTGATAGAGGGAATGTAAAAACCGTTACACTTGAACTGAATTACAAAACAGAACAGAGTCACACATGCAGAAAACACACTATGGCTGCTTAACGGGAAAGGTGAGGTGGGGTGATACATAAAACAAGGGTTTCAAATTAGCTCAGATACCGTTCCATAAACCCAATATGTAATAGACAAGACCTACTCCTTGCTCAGAGAACTGGACTCAACACGCCCTATTCACCGCACAAGAATATATCTGACTAGTAATAATTGTAAAACCTATGTATTGATATCTCTCTGTTAGTGTGTCAAGTGGGTGTAAAGAGGCATAAACACAGCAGTGAAAAGCAGCTAAACCCCATTATGAAAATAAATTACTTTGAAAAACCCATGAAACAAAGACAGTGAAAGAGAGAGAAATTCTTACACAATGCGTTCAGGGGCTGTGATGTAACCTGGATTGACCATATCTAGACGCACAGCTGGATGAGACATAAGGGTGGACACTCTTGGGGCTGAGAGTTTTGGTGAGGTTGGGTGAGCAAACGCAGACCCTTTAAAGTAATACTGCGTGGTACCCATCGCATGGGTCCCAAATCTCCAGGTTCAAGGGCATCTTCTTACATCGAAAACATGCATGAGAAACCCAGAAGATGGTACACCGTGTGATGGGGAAAGGTTTCTAAAACGCACCTCATTTCTCATCTCCTTGTGCCCGGGTTCGCCTTTCCAGCCGATTTACTAGCAATCTCCCTACTTGGAGCATCAGCACCTTTCACCTCCTGTTCCGTACAGGTTGCAATTTGTCCTGACGATAAACGGGAAGACGTGGAACCAACGAGAGACTAGCTCTTGGTGTTGGGACAGGCACAGGTCACTCTATTTTCCCATCAGAAAGAAGAATTAACCACAGGCTCAGCCTGCCCCCCGGAACCAGAACAGGGCCTGAAGCCATTCTGCGATTTTGCGGCCAGCTCCCATAAAAACGAATTGTAAAATGGAGGTTCAGGGCACTGCAATTCACAAACCTGCAGAGTTATAAATGATAACTCTCGTCCACAAATATATTGAGGGAAGGCAGAGAAGAGGATTTGAAATCAAGGCAGAATTGCAGGAAACAGATTTCAGGAGGTAGATACGAATCGCCTTTAAAGCACATGAAAAGCGGCAAAACGTTGACAATGATGCCCTTGGCCAAAAAGGGCGTATGCGTTTTTTCCTGAATATATTCAGGAAAAAACGCATACGCCCTTTTTGGCCAACCAAGCAACCTGGAAAGGCAAATCAGCGCTACAAAGAAGTCTCGCTTCCCATCGGTCAAAAGGGCCATGCTGAAAAAAGTGTCAAAACCAGAAATGCAGGACAGGCCATGGAGAAATGGGAGCCTTGCTACACTGATGGGCGGGATGTAAATTGCCAAGAGCCACTCTGGAGAAGTGTCCGGTGAGTCCTGAAACATCTGAAAAACACAGCTTGAGAGCATAGGGCACTTCCACTCATGGGGGTATAAATTGGGAAAATGAAAAATCAGCAAGACACAAGCACCCCAAAGTTTAGGGCTGCTCTGTTGACCAGGACCTCCACTTCATTCCACCTTAAATATCCCAGGAAAGAGAAAAATGGATAAAGAAGTTGTGGTCCTTATGTACAATGGAATATCACTCAGCCATGAAATCAATGTTGTAAGGTTAGTAGCAGAATGATGAGTGGATTTAGGTACGACGATTCTAAGTGAAATAAGTCACACAGAAAAGGACACTTCTCATAAGGTATCACTGATAGAGGGAATGTAAAAACCGTTACACTTGAACTGAATTACAAAACAGAACAGAGTCACACATGCAGAAAACACACTATGGCTGCTTAACGGGAAAGGTGAGGTGGGGTGATACAGAAAACAAGGGTATCAAATTAGCTCAGATACCGTTCCATAAACCCAATATGTAATAGACAAGACCTACTCCTTGCTCAGAGAACTGGACTCAACACGCCCTATTCACCACACAAGAATATATCTGACTAGTAATAATCGTAAAACCTATGTATTGATATCTCTCTGTTAGTGTGTCAAGTGGGTGTAAAGCGGCATAAACACAGCAGTGAAAAGCAGCTAAACCCCATTATAAAAATAAATTACTTTGAAACACCCATGAAACAAAGACAGTGAAAGAGAGAGAAATTCTTACACAATGCGTTCAGGGGCTGTGATGCAACCTTTATTGACCATATCTAGACCCACAGCTGGATGAGACATAAGGGTGGACACTCTTGGGGCTGAGAGGTTTGGTGAGGTTGGGTGAGCAAACGCAGACCCTTTAAAGTAATACTGCGTGGTACCCATCGCATGGGTCCCAAATCTCCAGGTTCAAGGGCATCTTCCTACATCAAAAACATGCATGAGAAACCCAGAAGATGGTACACCGTGTGATGGGGAAAGGTTTCCAAAACGCACCTCATTTCTCATCTCCTTGTGCCCGGGTTCGCCATTCCAGCCGCTTTACTAGCAAGCTCCCTACTTGGAGCATCAGCACCTTTAACCTCCTGTTCCGTACAGGTTGCAATTTGTCCTGAGGATAAACGGGAAGACGTGGAACCAACGAGAGACTAGCTCTTGGTGTTGGGACAGGCACAGGTCACTCTATTTTCCCATCAGAAAGAAGAATTAACCACAGGCTCAGCCTGCCCCCCGGAACCAGAACAGGGCCTGAAGCCATTCTGCGATTTTGCGGCCAGCTCCCATAAAAACGAGTTGTAAAATGGAGGTTCAGGGCACTGCAATTCACAAACCTGCAGAGTTATAAATGATAACTCTCGTCCACAAATATATTGAGGGAAGGCAAAGAAGAGGATTTGAAATCAAGGCAGAATTGCAGGAAACAGATTTCAGGAGGTAGATACGAATCGCCTTTAAAGCACATGAAAAGCGGCAAAACGTTGACAATGATGCCCTTGGCCAAAAAGGGCGTATGCGTTTTTTCCTGAATATATTCAGGAAAAAACGCATACGCCCTTTTTGGCCAACCAAGCAACCTGGAAAGGCAAATCAGTGCTACAAAGAAGTCTCGCTTCCCATCGGTCAAAAGGGCCATGCTGAAAAAAGTGTCAAAACCAGAAATGCAGGACAGGCCATGGAGAAATGGGAGCCTTGCTACACTGATGGGTGGGATGTAAATTGCCAACAGCCACTCTGGAGAAGTGTACGGTGAGTACTGAAACAACTAAAAAACACAGCTTAGAGAGCATAGGGCACTTCCACTCATGGGGGTATAAATTGGGAAAATGAAAAATCAGCAAGACACAAGCACCCCAAAGTTTAGGGCTGCTCTGTTGACAAGGACCTCCACTTCATTCCACCTTAAATATCCCAGGAAAGAGAAAAATGGGTAAAGAAGTTGTGGTCCTTATGTACAATGGAATATCACTCAGCCATGAAATCAATGTCATAAGGCTACTAGCAGCATGATGAGTGGATTAAGGTATGACGATTCTAAGTGAAATAAATCACACAGAAAAGGACACTTCTCATAAGGTACCACTGATAGAGGGAATGTAAAAACCGTTACACTTGAACTGAATTACAAAACAGAACAGAGTCACACATGCAGAAAACACACTATGGCGGCTTAACGGGAAAGGTGAGGTGGGGTGATACATAAAACAAGGGTTTCAAATTAGCTCAGATACCGTTCCATAAACCCAATATGTAATAGACAAGACCTACTCCTTGCTCAGAGAACTGGACTCAACACGCCCTATTCACCGCACAAGAATATATCTGACTACTAATAATTTTAAAAACTATGTATTGATATCTCTCTGTTAGTGTGTCAAGTGGGTGTAAAGCGGCATAAACACAGCAGTGAAAAGCAGCTAAACCCCATTATAAAAATAAATTACTTTGAAAAACCCATGAAACAAAGACAGTGAAAGAGAGAGAAATTCTTACACAATGCGTTCAGGGGCTGTGATGCAACCTGGATTGACCATATCTAGACACACAGCTGGATGAGACATAAGGGTGGACACTCTTGGGGCTGAGAGGTTTGGTGAGGTTGGGTGAGCAAACGCAGACCCTTTCAAGTAATACTGCGTGGTACCCATCGCATGGGTCCCAAATCTCCAGGTTCAAGGGCATCTTCCTACATCGAAAACATGCATGAGAAACCCAGAAGATGGTACACCGTGTGATGGGGAAAGGTTTCTAAAACGCACCTCATTTCTCATCTCCTTGTGCCCGGGTTCGCCATTCCAGCCGCTTTACTAGCAATCTCCCTACTTGGAGCATCAGCACCTTTAACCTCCTGTTCCGTACAGGTTGCAATTTGTCCTGAGGATGAACGGGAAGATGGGGAACCAGTGAGAGACTGGTTCTTGGTGTTGGGACAGGCACAGGTCACTCTATTTTCCCATCAGAAAGAAGAATTAACCACAGGCTCAGCCTGCCCCCCGGAACCAGAACAGGGCCTGAAGCCATTCTGCGATTTTGCGGCCAGCTCCCATAAAAACGAGTTGTAAAATGGAGGTTCAGGGCACTGCAATTCACAAACCTGCAGAGTTATAAATGATAACTCTCGTCCACAAATATATTGAGGGAAGGCAAAGAAGAGGATTTGAAATCAAGGCAGAATTGCAGGAAACAGATTTCAGGAGGTAGATACGAATCGCCTTTAAAGCACATGAAAAGTGGCAAAACGTTGACAATGATGCCCTTCGCCAAAAAGGGCGTATGCGTTTTTTCCTGAATATATTTAGGAAAAAACGCATACGCCCTTTTTGGCCAACCAAGCAACCTGGAAAGGCAAATCAGCGCTACAAAGAAGTCTCGCTTCCCATCGGTCAAAAGGGCCATGCTGAAAAAAGTGTCAAAACCAGAAATGCAGGACAGGCCATGGAGAAATGGGAGCCTTGCTACACTGATGGGCGGGATGTAAATTGCCAAGAGCCACTCTGGAGAAGTGTCCGGTGACTCCTGAAACATCTAAAAAACGCAGCTTAGAGAGCATAGGGCACTTCCACTCATGGGGGTATAAATTGGGAAAATTAAAAATCAGCAAGACACAAGCACCCCAAAGTTTAGGGCTGCTCTGTTGACCAGGACCTCCACTTCATTCCACCTTAAATATCCCAGGAAAGAGAAAAATGGATAAAGAAGTTGTGGTCCTTATGTACAATGGAATATCACTCAGCCATGAAATCAATGTCGTAAGGTTAGTAGCAGCATGATGAGTGGATTTAGGTACGACAATTCTAAGTAAAATAAGTCACACAGAAAAGGACACTTCTCATAAGGTATCACTGATAGAGGGAATGTAAAAACCGTTACACTTGAACTGAATTACAAAACAGAACAGAGTCACACATGCAGAAAACACACTATGGCTGCTTAACGGGAAAGGTGAGGTGGGGTGATACATAAAACAAGGGTTTCAAATTAGCTCAGATACCGTTCCATAAACCCAATATGTAATAGACAAGACCTACTCCTTGCTCAGAGAACTGGACTCAACACGCCCTATTCACCGCACAAGAATATATCTGACTAGTAATAATCGTAAAACCTATGTATTGATATCTCTCTGTTAGTGTGTCAAGTGGGTGTAAAGCGGCATAAACACAGCAGTGAAAAGCAGCTAAATCCCATTATGAAAATAAATTACTTTGAAAAACCCATGAAACAAAGACAGTGAAAGAGAGAGAAATTCTTACACAATGCGTTCAGGGGCTGTGATGCAACCTGGATTGACCATATCTAGACGCACAGCTGGATGAGACATAAGGGTGGACACTCTTGGGGCTGAGAGGTTTGGTGAGGTTGGGTGAGCAAACGCAGACCCTTTAAAGTAATACTGCGTGGTACCCATCGCATGGGTCCCAAATCTCCAGGTTCAAGGGCATCTTCCTACATTGAAAACATGCATGAGAAACCCAGAAGATGGTACACCGTGTGATGGGGAAAGGTTTCTAAAACGCACCTCATTTCTCATCTCCTTGTGCCCGGGTTCGCCATTCCAGCCGCTTTACTAGCAATCTCCCTACTTGGAGCATCAGCACCTTTCACCTCATGTTCCGTACAGGTTGCAATTTGTCCTGAGGATAAACGGGAAGACGTGGAACCAACGAGAGACTAGCTCTTGGTGTTGGGACAGGCACAGGTCACTCTATTTTCCCATCAGAAAGAAGAATTAACCACAGGCTCAGCCTGCCCCCCGGAACCAGAACAGGGCCTGAAGCCATTCTGCGATTTTGCGGCCAGCTTCCATAAAAACGAGTTGTAAAATGGAGGTTCAGGGCACTGCAATTCACAAACCTGCAGAGTTATAAATGATAACTCTCGTCCACAAATATATTGAGGGAAGGCAAAGAAGAGGATTTGAAATCAAGGCAGAATTGCAGGAAACAGATTTCAGGAGGTAGATACGAATCGCCTTTAAAGCACATGAAAAGCGGCAAAACGTTGACAATGATGCCCTTGGCCAAAAAGGGCGTATGCATTTTTTCCTGAATATATTCAGGGAAAAACGCATACGCCCTTTTTGGCCAACCAAGCAACCTGGAAAGGCAAATCAGCGCTACAAAGAAGTCTCGCTTCCCATCGGTCAAAAGGGCCATGCTGAAAAAAGTGTCAAAACCAGAAATGCAGGACAGGCCATGGAGAAATGGGAGCCTTGCTACACTGATGGGCGGGATGTAAATTGCCAAGAGCCACTCTGGAGAAGTGTCCGGTGAGTCCTGAAACATCTGAAAAACACAGCTTGAGAGCATAGGGCACTTCCACTCATGGGGGTATGAATTGGGAAAATGAAAAATCAGCAAGACACAAGCACCCCAAAGTTTAGGGCTGCTCTGTTGACCAGGACCTCCACTTCATTCCACCTTAAATATCCCAGGAAAGAGAAAAATGGATAAAGAAGTTGTGGTCCTTATGTACAATGGAATATCACTCAGCCATGAAATCAATGTCATAAGGCTACTAGCAGCATGATGAGTGGATTAAGGTATGACGATTCTAAGTGAAATAAATCACACAGAAAAGGACACTTCTCATAAGGTACCACTGATAGAGGGAATGTAAAAACCGTTACACTTGAACTGAATTACAAAACAGAACAGAGTCACACATGCAGAAAACACACTATGGCGGCTTAACGGGAAAGGTGAGGTGGGGTGATACATAAAACAAGGGTTTCAAATTAGCTCAGATACCGTTCCATAAACCCAATATGTAATAGACAAGACCTACTCCTTGCTCAGAGAACTGGACTCAACACGCCCTATTCACCGCACAAGAATATATCTGACTACTAATAATTTTAAAAACTATGTATTGATATCTCTCTGTTAGTGTGTCAAGTGGGTGTAAAGCGGCATAAACACAGCAGTGAAAAGCAGCTAAACCCCATTATAAAAATAAATTACTTTGAAAAACCCATGAAACAAAGACAGTGAAAGAGAGAGAAATTCTTACACAATGCGTTCAGGGGCTGTGATGCAACCTGGATTGACCATATCTAGACACACAGCTGGATGAGACATAAGGGTGGACACTCTTGGGGCTGAGAGGTTTGGTGAGGTTGGGTGAGCAAACGCAGACCCTTTCAAGTAATACTGCGTGGTACCCATCGCATGGGTCCCAAATCTCCAGGTTCAAGGGCATCTTCCTACATCGAAAACATGCATGAGAAACCCAGAAGATGGTACACCGTGTGATGGGGAAAGGTTTCTAAAACGCACCTCATTTCTCATCTCCTTGTGCCCGGGTTCGCCATTCCAGCCGCTTTACTAGCAATCTCCCTACTTGGAGCATCAGCACCTTTAACCTCCTGTTCCGTACAGGTTGCAATTTGTCCTGAGGATGAACGGGAAGATGGGGAACCAGTGAGAGACTGGTTCTTGGTGTTGGGACAGGCACAGGTCACTCTATTTTCCCATCAGAAAGAAGAATTAACCACAGGCTCAGCCTGCCCCCCGGAACCAGAACAGGGCCTGAAGCCATTCTGCGATTTTGCGGCCAGCTCCCATAAAAACGAGTTGTAAAATGGAGGTTCAGGGCACTGCAATTCACAAACCTGCAGAGTTATAAATGATAACTCTCGTCCACAAATATATTGAGGGAAGGCAAAGAAGAGGATTTGAAATCAAGGCAGAATTGCAGGAAACAGATTTCAGGAGGTAGATACGAATCGCCTTTAAAGCACATGAAAAGTGGCAAAACGTTGACAATGATGCCCTTCGCCAAAAAGGGCGTATGCGTTTTTTCCTGAATATATTTAGGAAAAAACGCATACGCCCTTTTTGGCCAACCAAGCAACCTGGAAAGGCAAATCAGCGCTACAAAGAAGTCTCGCTTCCCATCGGTCAAAAGGGCCATGCTGAAAAAAGTGTCAAAACCAGAAATGCAGGACAGGCCATGGAGAAATGGGAGCCTTGCTACACTGATGGGCGGGATGTAAATTGCCAAGAGCCACTCTGGAGAAGTGTCCGGTGACTCCTGAAACATCTAAAAAACGCAGCTTAGAGAGCATAGGGCACTTCCACTCATGGGGGTATAAATTGGGAAAATTAAAAATCAGCAAGACACAAGCACCCCAAAGTTTAGGGCTGCTCTGTTGACCAGGACCTCCACTTCATTCCACCTTAAATATCCCAGGAAAGAGAAAAATGGATAAAGAAGTTGTGGTCCTTATGTACAATGGAATATCACTCAGCCATGAAATCAATGTCGTAAGGTTAGTAGCAGCATGATGAGTGGATTTAGGTACGACAATTCTAAGTAAAATAAGTCACACAGAAAAGGACACTTCTCATAAGGTATCACTGATAGAGGGAATGTAAAAACCGTTACACTTGAACTGAATTACAAAACAGAACAGAGTCACACATGCAGAAAACACACTATGGCTGCTTAACGGGAAAGGTGAGGTGGGGTGATACATAAAACAAGGGTTTCAAATTAGCTCAGATACCGTTCCATAAACCCAATATGTAATAGACAAGACCTACTCCTTGCTCAGAGAACTGGACTCAACACGCCCTATTCACCGCACAAGAATATATCTGACTAGTAATAATCGTAAAACCTATGTATTGATATCTCTCTGTTAGTGTGTCAAGTGGGTGTAAAGCGGCATAAACACAGCAGTGAAAAGCAGCTAAATCCCATTATGAAAATAAATTACTTTGAAAAACCCATGAAACAAAGACAGTGAAAGAGAGAGAAATTCTTACACAATGCGTTCAGGGGCTGTGATGCAACCTGGATTGACCATATCTAGACGCACAGCTGGATGAGACATAAGGGTGGACACTCTTGGGGCTGAGAGGTTTGGTGAGGTTGGGTGAGCAAACGCAGACCCTTTAAAGTAATACTGCGTGGTACCCATCGCATGGGTCCCAAATCTCCAGGTTCAAGGGCATCTTCCTACATTGAAAACATGCATGAGAAACCCAGAAGATGGTACACCGTGTGATGGGGAAAGGTTTCTAAAACGCACCTCATTTCTCATCTCCTTGTGCCCGGGTTCGCCATTCCAGCCGCTTTACTAGCAATCTCCCTACTTGGAGCATCAGCACCTTTCACCTCATGTTCCGTACAGGTTGCAATTTGTCCTGAGGATAAACGGGAAGACGTGGAACCAACGAGAGACTAGCTCTTGGTGTTGGGACAGGCACAGGTCACTCTATTTTCCCATCAGAAAGAAGAATTAACCACAGGCTCAGCCTGCCCCCCGGAACCAGAACAGGGCCTGAAGCCATTCTGCGATTTTGCGGCCAGCTTCCATAAAAACGAGTTGTAAAATGGAGGTTCAGGGCACTGCAATTCACAAACCTGCAGAGTTATAAATGATAACTCTCGTCCACAAATATATTGAGGGAAGGCAAAGAAGAGGATTTGAAATCAAGGCAGAATTGCAGGAAACAGATTTCAGGAGGTAGATACGAATCGCCTTTAAAGCACATGAAAAGCGGCAAAACGTTGACAATGATGCCCTTGGCCAAAAAGGGCGTATGCATTTTTTCCTGAATATATTCAGGGAAAAACGCATACGCCCTTTTTGGCCAACCAAGCAACCTGGAAAGGCAAATCAGCGCTACAAAGAAGTCTCGCTTCCCATCGGTCAAAAGGGCCATGCTGAAAAAAGTGTCAAAACCAGAAATGCAGGACAGGCCATGGAGAAATGGGAGCCTTGCTACACTGATGGGCGGGATGTAAATTGCCAAGAGCCACTCTGGAGAAGTGTCCGGTGAGTCCTGAAACATCTGAAAAACACAGCTTGAGAGCATAGGGCACTTCCACTCATGGGGGTATGAATTGGGAAAATGAAAAATCAGCAAGACACAAGCACCCCAAAGTTTAGGGCTGCTCTGTTGACCAGGACCTCCACTTCATTCCACCTTAAATATCCCAGGAAAGAGAAAAATGGATAAAGAAGTTGTGGTCCTTATGTACAATGGAATATCACTCAGCCATGAAATCAATGTTGTAAGGTTAGTAGCAGAATGATGAGTGGATTTAGGTACGACGATTCTAAGTGAAATAAGTCACACAGAAAAGGACACTTCTCATAAGGTATCACTGATAGAGGGAATGTAAAAACCGTTACACTTGAACTGAATTACAAAACAGAACAGAGTCACACATGCAGAAAACACACTATGGCTGCTTAACGGGAAAGGTGAGGTGGGGTGATACAGAAAACAAGGGTATCAAATTAGCTCAGATACCGTTCCATAAACCCAATATGTAATAGACAAGACCTACTCCTTGCTCAGAGAACTGGACTCAACACGCCCTATTCACCACACAAGAATATATCTGACTAGTAATAATCGTAAAACCTATGTATTGATATCTCTCTGTTAGTGTGTCAAGTGGGTGTAAAGCGGCATAAACACAGCAGTGAAAAGCAGCTAAACCCCATTATAAAAATAAATTACTTTGAAACACCCATGAAACAAAGACAGTGAAAGAGAGAGAAATTCTTACACAATGCGTTCAGGGGCTGTGATGCAACCTTTATTGACCATATCTAGACCCACAGCTGGATGAGACATAAGGGTGGACACTCTTGGGGCTGAGAGGTTTGGTGAGGTTGGGTGAGCAAACGCAGACCCTTTAAAGTAATACTGCGTGGTACCCATCGCATGGGTCCCAAATCTCCAGGTTCAAGGGCATCTTCCTACATCAAAAACATGCATGAGAAACCCAGAAGATGGTACACCGTGTGATGGGGAAAGGTTTCCAAAACGCACCTCATTTCTCATCTCCTTGTGCCCGGGTTCGCCATTCCAGCCGCTTTACTAGCAAGCTCCCTACTTGGAGCATCAGCACCTTTAACCTCCTGTTCCGTACAGGTTGCAATTTGTCCTGAGGATAAACGGGAAGACGTGGAACCAACGAGAGACTAGCTCTTGGTGTTGGGACAGGCACAGGTCACTCTATTTTCCCATCAGAAAGAAGAATTAACCACAGGCTCAGCCTGCCCCCCGGAACCAGAACAGGCCCTGAAGCCATTCTGCGATTTTGCGGCCAGCTCCCATAAAAACGAGTTGTAAAATGGAGGTTCAGGGCACTGCAATTCACAAACCTGCAGAGTTATAAATGATAACTCTCGTCCACAAATATATTGAGGGAAGGCAAAGAAGAGGATTTGAAATCAAGGCAGAATTGCAGGAAACAGATTTCAGGAGGTAGATACGAATCGCCTTTAAAGCACATGAAAAGCGGCAAAACGTTGACAATGATGCCCTTGGACAAAAAGGGCGTATGCGTTTTTTCCTGAATATATTCAGGAAAAAACGCATACGCCCTTTTTGGCCAACCAAGCAACCTGGAAAGGCAAATCAGCGCTACAAAGAAGTCTCGCTTCCCATCGGTCAAAAGGGCCATGCTGAAAAAAGTGTCAAAACCAGAAATGCAGGACAGGCCATGGAGAAATGGGAACCTTGCTACACTGATGGGCGGGATGTAAATTGCCAAGAGCCACTCTGGAGAAGTGTCCGGTGAGTCCTGAAACATCTGAAAAACACAGCTTGAGAGCATAGGGCACTTCCACTCATGGGGGTATAAATTGGGAAAATTAAAAATCAGCAAGACACAAGCACCCCAAAGTTTAGGGCTGCTCTGTTGACAAGGACCTCCACTTCATTCCACCTTAAATATCCCAGGAAAGAGAAAAATGGGTAAAGAAGTTGTGGTCCTTATGTACAATGGAATATCACTCAGCCATGAAATCAATGTCATAAGGCTACTAGCAGCATGATGAGTGGATTAAGGTATGACGATTCTAAGTGAAATAAGTCACACAGAAAAGGACACTTCTCATAAGGTATCACTGATAGAGGGAATGTAAAAACCGTTACACTTGAACTGAATTACAAAACAGAACAGAGTCACACATGCAGAAAACACACTATGGCGGCTTAACGGGAAAGGTGAGGTGGGGTGATACATAAAACAAGGGTTTCAAATTAGCTCAGATACCGTTCCATAAACCCAATATGTAATAGACAAGACCTACTCCTTGCTCAGAGAACTGGACTCAACACGCCCTATTCACCGCACAAGAATATATCTGACTAGTAATAATCTTAAAACCTATGTATTGATATCTCTCTGTTAGTGTGTCAAGTGGGTGTAAAGCGGCATAAACACAGCAGTGAAAAGCAGCTAAACCCCATTATAAAAATAAATTACTTTGAAAAACCCATGAAAGAAAGACAGTGAAAGAGAGAGAAATTCTTACACAATGCGTTCAGGGGCTGTGATGCAACCTGGATTGACCATATCTAGACCCACAGCTGGATGAGACATAAGGGTGGACACTCTTGGGGCTGAGAGGTTTGGTGAGGTTGGGTGAGCAAACGCAGACCCTTTCAAGTAATACTGCGTGGTACCCATCGCATGGGTCCCAAATCTCCAGGTTCAAGGGCATCTTCCTACATCGAAAACATGCATGAGAAACCCAGAAGATGGTACACCGTGTGATGGGGAAAGGTTTCTAAAACGCACCTCATTTCTCATCTCCTTTTGCCCGGGTTCGCCATTCCAGCCGCTTTACTAGCAAGCTCCCTACTTGGAGCATCAGCACCTTTAACCTCCTGTTCCGTACAGGTTGCAATTTGTCCTGAGGATGAACGGGAAGACGGGGAACCAGTGAGAGACTGGCTCTTGGTGTTGGGAAAGGCACAGGTCACTCTATTTTCCCATCAGGAAGAAGAATTAACCACAGGCTCCTCCCGCCCCCCGGAAACAGAACAGGGCCGAAGCCATCCTGCGCTTTTGCGGCCAGCTCCCAAAAACACGAGTTGTAAAATGGAGGCTCAGGGCACTGCAATTCACAAACCTGCAGAGTTATAAATGATAACTCTCGTCCACAAATATATTGAGGGAAGGCAACGAAGAGGATTTGAAATCAAGGCAGAATTGCAGGAAACAGATTTCAGGAGGTAGATTCGAATCGCCTTTAAAGCACATGAAAAGCGGCAAAACGTTGACAATGATGCCCTTGGCCAAAAAGGGCGTATGCGTTTATTCCTGAATATATTCAGGAAAAAACGCATACGCCCTTTTTGGCCAACCAAGCAACCTGGAAAGGCAAATCAGCGCTACAAAGAAGTCTCGCTTCCCATCGGTCAAAAGGGCCATGCTGAAAAAAGTGTCAAAACCAGAAATGCAGGACAGGCCATGGAGAAATGGGAGCCTTGCTACACTGATGGGCGGGATGTAAATTCCCAACAGCCACTCTGGAGAAGTGTACGGTGAGTACTGAAACAACTAAAAAACACAGCTTAGAGAGCATAGGGCACTTCCACTCATGGGGGTATAAATTGGGAAAATGAAAAATCAGCAAGACACAAGCACCCCAAAGTTTAGGGCTGCTCTGTTGACAAGGACCTCCACTTCATTCCACCTTAAATATCCCAGGAAAGAGAAAAATGGGTAAAGAAGTTGTGGTCCTTATGTACAATGGAATATCACTCAGCCATGAAATCAATGTCATAAGGCTACTAGCAGCATGATGAGTGGATTAAGGTATGACGATTCTAAGTGAAATAAGTCACACAGAAAAGGACACTTCTCATAAGGTATCACTGATAGAGGGAATGTAAAAACCGTTACACTTGAACTGAATTACAAAACAGAACAGAGTCACACATGCAGAAAACACACTATGGCGGCTTAACGAGAAAGGTGAGGTGGGGTGTTACATAAAACAAGGGTATCAAATTAGCTCAGATACCGTTCTATAAACCCAATATGTAATAGACAAGACCTACTCCTTGCTCAGAGAACTGGACTCAACACGCCCTATTCACCGCACAAGAATATATCTGACTAGTAATAATCTTAAAACCTATGTATTGATATCTCTCTGTTAGTGTGTCAAGTGGGTGTAAAGCGGCATAAACACAGCAGTGAAAAGCAGCTAAACCCCATTATAAAAATAAATTACTTTGAAAAACCCATGAAACAAAGACAGTGAAAGAGAGAGAAATTCTTACACAATGCGTTCAGGGGCTGTGATGCAACCTGGATTGACCATATCTAGACCCACAGCTGGATGAGACATAAGGGTGGACACTCTTGGGGCTGAGAGGTTTGGTGAGGTTGGGTGAGCAAACGCAGACCCTTTCAAGTAATACTGCGTGGTACCCATCGCATGGGTCCCAAATCTCCAGGTTCAAGGGCATCTTCCTACATCAAAAACATGCATGAGAAACCCAGAAGATGGTACACCGTGTGATGGGGAAAGGTTTCCAAAACGCACCTCATTTCTCATCTCCTTGTGCCCGGGTTCGCCATTCCAGCCGCTTTACTAGCAAGCTCCCTACTTGGAGCATCAGCACCTTTAACCTCCTGTTCCGTACAGGTTGCAATTTGTCCTGAGGATAAACGGGAAGACGTGGAACCAACGAGAGACTAGCTCTTGGTGTTGGGACAGGCACAGGTCACTCTATTTTCCCATCAGAAAGAAGAATTAACCACAGGCTCAGCCTGCCCCCCGGAACCAGAACAGGGCCTGAAGCCATTCTGCGATTTTGCGGCCAGCTCCCATAAAAACGAGTTGTAAAATGGAGGTTCAGGGCACTGCAATTCACAAACCTGCAGAGTTATAAATGATAACTCTCGTCCACAAATATATTGAGGGAAGGCAAAGAAGAGGATTTGAAATCAAGGCAGAATTGCAGGAAACAGATTTCAGGAGGTAGATACGAATCGCCTTTAAAGCACATGAAAAGCGGCAAAACGTTGACAATGATGCCCTTGGCCAAAAAGGGCGTATGCGTTTTTTCCTGAATATATTCAGGAAAAAACGCATACGCCCTTTTTGGCCAACCAAGCAACCTGGAAAGGCAAATCAGTGCTACAAAGAAGTCTCGCTTCCCATCGGTCAAAAGGGCCATGCTGAAAAAAGTGTCAAAACCAGAAATGCAGGACAGGCCATGGAGAAATGGGAGCCTTGCTACACTGATGGGTGGGATGTAAATTGCCAACAGCCACTCTGGAGAAGTGTACGGTGAGTACTGAAACAACTAAAAAACACAGCTTAGAGAGCATAGGGCACTTCCACTCATGGGGGTATAAATTGGGAAAATGAAAAATCAGCAAGACACAAGCACCCCAAAGTTTAGGGCTGCTCTGTTGACAAGGACCTCCACTTCATTCCACCTTAAATATCCCAGGAAAGAGAAAAATGGGTAAAGAAGTTGTGGTCCTTATGTACAATGGAATATCACTCAGCCATGAAATCAATGTCATAAGGCTACTAGCAGCATGATGAGTGGATTAAGGTATGACGATTCTAAGTGAAATAAATCACACAGAAAAGGACACTTCTCATAAGGTACCACTGATAGAGGGAATGTAAAAACCGTTACACTTGAACTGAATTACAAAACAGAACAGAGTCACACATGCAGAAAACACACTATGGCGGCTTAACGGGAAAGGTGAGGTGGGGTGATACATAAAACAAGGGTTTCAAATTAGCTCAGATACCGTTCCATAAACCCAATATGTAATAGACAAGACCTACTCCTTGCTCAGAGAACTGGACTCAACACGCCCTATTCACCGCACAAGAATATATCTGACTACTAATAATTTTAAAAACTATGTATTGATATCTCTCTGTTAGTGTGTCAAGTGGGTGTAAAGCGGCATAAACACAGCAGTGAAAAGCAGCTAAACCCCATTATAAAAATAAATTACTTTGAAAAACCCATGAAACAAAGACAGTGAAAGAGAGAGAAATTCTTACACAATGCGTTCAGGGGCTGTGATGCAACCTGGATTGACCATATCTAGACACACAGCTGGATGAGACATAAGGGTGGACACTCTTGGGGCTGAGAGGTTTGGTGAGGTTGGGTGAGCAAACGCAGACCCTTTCAAGTAATACTGCGTGGTACCCATCGCATGGGTCCCAAATCTCCAGGTTCAAGGGCATCTTCCTACATCGAAAACATGCATGAGAAACCCAGAAGATGGTACACCGTGTGATGGGGAAAGGTTTCTAAAACGCACCTCATTTCTCATCTCCTTGTGCCCGGGTTCGCCATTCCAGCCGCTTTACTAGCAATCTCCCTACTTGGAGCATCAGCACCTTTAACCTCCTGTTCCGTACAGGTTGCAATTTGTCCTGAGGATGAACGGGAAGATGGGGAACCAGTGAGAGACTGGTTCTTGGTGTTGGGACAGGCACAGGTCACTCTATTTTCCCATCAGAAAGAAGAATTAACCACAGGCTCAGCCTGCCCCCCGGAACCAGAACAGGGCCTGAAGCCATTCTGCGATTTTGCGGCCAGCTCCCATAAAAACGAGTTGTAAAATGGAGGTTCAGGGCACTGCAATTCACAAACCTGCAGAGTTATAAATGATAACTCTCGTCCACAAATATATTGAGGGAAGGCAAAGAAGAGGATTTGAAATCAAGGCAGAATTGCAGGAAACAGATTTCAGGAGGTAGATACGAATCGCCTTTAAAGCACATGAAAAGTGGCAAAACGTTGACAATGATGCCCTTCGCCAAAAAGGGCGTATGCGTTTTTTCCTGAATATATTTAGGAAAAAACGCATACGCCCTTTTTGGCCAACCAAGCAACCTGGAAAGGCAAATCAGCGCTACAAAGAAGTCTCGCTTCCCATCGGTCAAAAGGGCCATGCTGAAAAAAGTGTCAAAACCAGAAATGCAGGACAGGCCATGGAGAAATGGGAGCCTTGCTACACTGATGGGCGGGATGTAAATTGCCAAGAGCCACTCTGGAGAAGTGTCCGGTGACTCCTGAAACATCTAAAAAACGCAGCTTAGAGAGCATAGGGCACTTCCACTCATGGGGGTATAAATTGGGAAAATTAAAAATCAGCAAGACACAAGCACCCCAAAGTTTAGGGCTGCTCTGTTGACCAGGACCTCCACTTCATTCCACCTTAAATATCCCAGGAAAGAGAAAAATGGATAAAGAAGTTGTGGTCCTTATGTACAATGGAATATCACTCAGCCATGAAATCAATGTCGTAAGGTTAGTAGCAGCATGATGAGTGGATTTAGGTACGACAATTCTAAGTAAAATAAGTCACACAGAAAAGGACACTTCTCATAAGGTATCACTGATAGAGGGAATGTAAAAACCGTTACACTTGAACTGAATTACAAAACAGAACAGAGTCACACATGCAGAAAACACACTATGGCTGCTTAACGGGAAAGGTGAGGTGGGGTGATACATAAAACAAGGGTTTCAAATTAGCTCAGATACCGTTCCATAAACCCAATATGTAATAGACAAGACCTACTCCTTGCTCAGAGAACTGGACTCAACACGCCCTATTCACCGCACAAGAATATATCTGACTAGTAATAATCGTAAAACCTATGTATTGATATCTCTCTGTTAGTGTGTCAAGTGGGTGTAAAGCGGCATAAACACAGCAGTGAAAAGCAGCTAAATCCCATTATGAAAATAAATTACTTTGAAAAACCCATGAAACAAAGACAGTGAAAGAGAGAGAAATTCTTACACAATGCGTTCAGGGGCTGTGATGCAACCTGGATTGACCATATCTAGACGCACAGCTGGATGAGACATAAGGGTGGACACTCTTGGGGCTGAGAGGTTTGGTGAGGTTGGGTGAGCAAACGCAGACCCTTTAAAGTAATACTGCGTGGTACCCATCGCATGGGTCCCAAATCTCCAGGTTCAAGGGCATCTTCCTACATTGAAAACATGCATGAGAAACCCAGAAGATGGTACACCGTGTGATGGGGAAAGGTTTCTAAAACGCACCTCATTTCTCATCTCCTTGTGCCCGGGTTCGCCTTTCCAGCCGCTTTACTAGCAATCTCCCTACTTGGAGCATCAGCACCTTTCACCTCATGTTCCGTACAGGTTGCAATTTGTCCTGAGGATAAACGGGAAGACGTGGAACCAACGAGAGACTAGCTCTTGGTGTTGGGACAGGCACAGGTCACTCTATTTTCCCATCAGAAAGAAGAATTAACCACAGGCTCAGCCTGCCCCCCGGAACCAGAACAGGGCCTGAAGCCATTCTGCGATTTTGCGGCCAGCTTCCATAAAAACGAGTTGTAAAATGGAGGTTCAGGGCACTGCAATTCACAAACCTGCAGAGTTATAAATGATAACTCTCGTCCACAAATATATTGAGGGAAGGCAAAGAAGAGGATTTGAAATCAAGGCAGAATTGCAGGAAACAGATTTCAGGAGGTAGATACGAATCGCCTTTAAAGCACATGAAAAGCGGCAAAACGTTGACAATGATGCCCTTGGCCAAAAAGGGCGTATGCATTTTTTCCTGAATATATTCAGGGAAAAACGCATACGCCCTTTTTGGCCAACCAAGCAACCTAGAAAGGCAAATCAGCGCTACAAAGAAGTCTCGCTTCCCATCGGTCAAAAGGGCCATGCTGAAAAAAGTGTCAAAACCAGAAATGCAGGACAGGCCATGGAGAAATGGGAGCCTTGCTACACTGATGGGCGGGATGTAAATTGCCAAGAGCCACTCTGGAGAAGTGTCCGGTGAGTCCTGAAACATCTGAAAAACACAGCTTGAGAGCATAGGGCACTTCCACTCATGGGGGTATGAATTGGGAAAATGAAAAATCAGCAAGACACAAGCACCCCAAAGTTTAGGGCTGCTCTGTTGACCAGGACCTCCACTTCATTCCACCTTAAATATCCCAGGAAAGAGAAAAATGGATAAAGAAGTTGTGGTCCTTATGTACAATGGAATATCACTCAGCCATGAAATCAATGTTGTAAGGTTAGTAGCAGAATGATGAGTGGATTTAGGTACGACGATTCTAAGTGAAATAAGTCACACAGAAAAGGACACTTCTCATAAGGTATCACTGATAGAGGGAATGTAAAAACCGTTACACTTGAACTGAATTACAAAACAGAACAGAGTCACACATGCAGAAAACACACTATGGCTGCTTAACGGGAAAGGTGAGGTGGGGTGATACAGAAAACAAGGGTATCAAATTAGCTCAGATACCGTTCCATAAACCCAATATGTAATAGACAAGACCTACTCCTTGCTCAGAGAACTGGACTCAACACGCCCTATTCACCACACAAGAATATATCTGACTAGTAATAATCGTAAAACCTATGTATTGATATCTCTCTGTTAGTGTGTCAAGTGGGTGTAAAGCGGCATAAACACAGCAGTGAAAAGCAGCTAAACCCCATTATAAAAATAAATTACTTTGAAACACCCATGAAACAAAGACAGTGAAAGAGAGAGAAATTCTTACACAATGCGTTCAGGGGCTGTGATGCAACCTTTATTGACCATATCTAGACCCACAGCTGGATGAGACATAAGGGTGGACACTCTTGGGGCTGAGAGGTTTGGTGAGGTTGGGTGAGCAAACGCAGACCCTTTAAAGTAATACTGCGTGGTACCCATCGCATGGGTCCCAAATCTCCAGGTTCAAGGGCATCTTCCTACATCAAAAACATGCATGAGAAACCCAGAAGATGGTACACCGTGTGATGGGGAAAGGTTTCCAAAACGCACCTCATTTCTCATCTCCTTGTGCCCGGGTTCGCCATTCCAGCCGCTTTACTAGCAAGCTCCCTACTTGGAGCATCAGCACCTTTAACCTCCTGTTCCGTACAGGTTGCAATTTGTCCTGAGGATAAACGGGAAGACGTGGAACCAACGAGAGACTAGCTCTTGGTGTTGGGACAGGCACAGGTCACTCTATTTTCCCATCAGAAAGAAGAATTAACCACAGGCTCAGCCTGCCCCCCGGAACCAGAACAGGCCCTGAAGCCATTCTGCGATTTTGCGGCCAGCTCCCATAAAAACGAGTTGTAAAATGGAGGTTCAGGGCACTGCAATTCACAAACCTGCAGAGTTATAAATGATAACTCTCGTCCACAAATATATTGAGGGAAGGCAAAGAAGAGGATTTGAAATCAAGGCAGAATTGCAGGAAACAGATTTCAGGAGGTAGATACGAATCGCCTTTAAAGCACATGAAAAGCGGCAAAACGTTGACAATGATGCCCTTGGCCAAAAAGGGCGTATGCGTTTTTTCCTGAATATATTCAGGAAAAAACGCATACGCCCTTTTTGGCCAACCAAGCAACCTGGAAAGGCAAATCAGCGCTACAAAGAAGTCTCGCTTCCCATCGGTCAAAAGGGCCATGCTGAAAAAAGTGTCAAAACCAGAAATGCAGGACAGGCCATGGAGAAATGGGAGCCTTGCTACACTGATGGGCGGGATGTAAATTGCCAAGAGCCACTCTGGAGAAGTGTCCGGTGAGTCCTGAAACATCTGAAAAACACAGCTTGAGAGCATAGGGCACTTCCACTCATGGGGGTATAAATTGGGAAAATTAAAAATCAGCAAGACACAAGCACCCCAAAGTTTAGGGCTGCTCTGTTGACAAGGACCTCCACTTCATTCCACCTTAAATATCCCAGGAAAGAGAAAAATGGGTAAAGAAGTTGTGGTCCTTATGTACAATGGAATATCACTCAGCCATGAAATCAATGTCATAAGGCTACTAGCAGCATGATGAGTGGATTAAGGTATGACGATTCTAAGTGAAATAAGTCACACAGAAAAGGACACTTCTCATAAGGTATCACTGATAGAGGGAATGTAAAAACCGTTACACTTGAACTGAATTACAAAACAGAACAGAGTCACACATGCAGAAAACACACTATGGCGGCTTAACGGGAAAGGTGAGGTGGGGTGATACATAAAACAAGGGTTTCAAATTAGCTCAGATACCGTTCCATAAACCCAATATGTAATAGACAAGACCTACTCCTTGCTCAGAGAACTGGACTCAACACGCCCTATTCACCGCACAAGAATATATCTGACTAGTAATAATCTTAAAACCTATGTATTGATATCTCTCTGTTAGTGTGTCAAGTGGGTGTAAAGCGGCATAAACACAGCAGTGAAAAGCAGCTAAACCCCATTATAAAAATAAATTACTTTGAAAAACCCATGAAAGAAAGACAGTGAAAGAGAGAGAAATTCTTACACAATGCGTTCAGGGGCTGTGATGCAACCTGGATTGACCATATCTAGACCCACAGCTGGATGAGACATAAGGGTGGACACTCTTGGGGCTGAGAGGTTTGGTGAGGTTGGGTGAGCAAACGCAGACCCTTTCAAGTAATACTGCGTGGTACCCATCGCATGGGTCCCAAATCTCCAGGTTCAAGGTTATCTTCCTACATCAAAAACATGCATGAGAAACCCAGAAGATGGTACACCGTGTGATGGGGAAAGGTTTCTAAAACGCACCTCATTTCTCATCTCCTTGTGCCCGGGTTCGCCATTCCAGCCGCTTTACTAGCAAGCTCCCTACTTGGAGCATCAGCACCTTTAACCTCCTGTTCCGTACAGGTTGCAATTTGTCCTGAGGATAAACGGGAAGACGTGGAACCAACGAGAGACTAGCTCTTGGTGTTGGGACAGGCACAGGTCACTCTATTTTCCCATCAGAAAGAAGAATTAACCACAGGCTCAGCCTGCCCCCCGGAACCAGAACAGGGCCTGAAGCCATTCTGCGATTTTGCGGCCAGCTCCCATAAAAACGAGTTGTAAAATGGAGGTTCAGGGCACTGCAATTCACAAACCTGCAGAGTTATAAATGATAACTCTCGTCCACAAATATATTGAGGGAAGGCAAAGAAGAGGATTTGAAATCAAGGCAGAATTGCAGGAAACAGATTTCAGGAGGTAGATACGAATCGCCTTTAAAGCACATGAAAAGCGGCAAAACGTTGACAATGATGCCCTTGGCCAAAAAGGGCGTATGCGTTTTTTCCTGAATATATTTAGGAAAAAACGCATACGCCCTTTTTGGCCAACCAAGCAACCTGGAAAGGCAAATCAGCGCTACAAAGAAGTCTCGCTTCCCATCGGTCAAAAGGGCCATGCTGAAAAAAGTGTCAAAACCAGAAATGCAGGACAGGCCATGGAGAAATGGGAGCCTTGCTACACTGATGGGCGGGATGTAAATTGCCAACAGCCACTCTGGAGAAGTGTCCGGTGAGTCCTGAAACATCTGAAAAACACAGCTTAGAGAGCATAGGGCACTTCCACTCATGGGGGTATAAATTGGGAAAATTAAAAATCAGCAAGACACAAGCACCCCAAAGTTTAGGGCTGCTCTGTTGACCAGGACCTCCACTTCATTCCACGTTAAATATCCCAGGAAAGAGAAAAATGGATAAAGAAGTTGTGGTCCTTATGTACAATGGAATATCACTCAGCCATGAAATCAATGTCGTAAGGTTAGTAGCAGCATGATGAGTGGATTTAGGTACGACGATTCTAAGTGAAATAAGTCACACAGAAAAGGACACTTCTCATAAGGTATCACTGATAGAGGGAATGTAAAAACCGTTCCACTTGAACTGAATTACAAAACAGAACAGAGTCACACATGCAGAAAACACACTATGGCTGCTTAACGGGAAAGGTGAGGTGGGGTGATACATAAAACAAGGGTATCAAATTAGCTCAGATACCGTTCCATAAACCCAATATGTAATAGACAAGACCTACTCCTTGCTCAGAGAACTGGACTCAACACGCCCTATTCACCGCACAAGAATATATCTGACTAATAATAATCGTAAAACCTATGTATTGATATCTCTCTGTTAGTGGGTCAAGTGGGTGTAAAGCGGCATAGACACAGTAGTGAAAAGCAGCTAAATCCCATTATGAAAATAAATTACTTTGAAAAACCCATGAAACAAAGACAGTGAAAGAGAGAGAAATTCTTACACAATGCGTTCAGGGGCTGTGATGCAACCTGGATTGACCATATCTAGACGCACAGCTGGATGAGACATAAGGGTGGACACTCTTGGGGCTGAGAGGTTTGGTGAGGTTGGGTGAGCAAACGCAGACCCTTTAAAGTAATACTGCGTGGTACCCATCGCATGGGTCCCAAATCTCCAGGTTCAAGGGCATCTTCCTACATCGAAAACATGCATGAGAAACCCAGAAGATGGTACACCGTGTGATGGGGAAAGGTTTCTAAACCGCACCTCATTTCTCATCTCCTTGTGCCCGGGTTCGCCATTCCAGCCGCTTTACTAGCAAGCTCCCTACTTGGAGCATCAGCACCTTTAACCTCCTGTTCCGTACAGGTTGCAATTTGTCCTGAGGATAAACGGGAAGACGTGGAACCAACGAGAGACTAGCTCTTGGTGTTGGGACAGGCACAGGTAACTCTATTTTCCCATCAGAAAGAAGAATTAACCACAGGCTCAGCCTGCCCCCCGGAACCAGAACAGGGCCTGAAGCCATCCTGCACTTTTGCGGCCAGCTACCAAAAAAGCGAGTTGTAAAATGGAGGTTCAGGGCACTGCAATTCACAAACCTGCAGAGTTATAAATGATAACTCTCGTCCACAAATATATTGAGGGAAGGCAAAGAAGAGGATTTGAAATCAAGGCAGAATTGCAGGAAACAGATTTCAGGAGGTAGATACGAATCGCCTTTAAAGCACATGAAAAGCGGCAAAACGTTGACAATGATGCCCTTGGCCAAAAAGGGCGTATGCGTTTTTTCCTGAATATATTCAGGAAAAAACGCATACGCCCTTTTTGGCCAACCAAGCAACCTGGAAAGGCAAATCAGCGCTACAAAGAAGTCTCGCTTCCCATCGGTCAAAAGGGCCATGCTGAAAAAAGTGTCAAAGCCAGAAATGCAGGACAGGCCATGGAGAAATGGGAGCCTTGCTACACTGATGGGCGGGATGTAAATTGCCAAGAGCCAATCTGGAGAAGTGTCCCGTGAGTCCTGAAACATCTGAAAAACACAGCTTAGAGAGCATAGGGCATTTCCACTCATGGGGGTATAAATTGGGAAAATTAAAAATCAGCAAGACACAAGCACCCCAAAGTTTAGGGCTGCTCTGTTGACCAGGACCTCCACTTCATTCCACCTTAAATATCCCAGGAAAGAGAAAAATGGATAAAGAAGTTGTGGTCCTTATGTACAATGGAATATCACTCAGCCATGAAATCAATGTCGTAAGGTTAGTAGCAGCATGATGAGTGGATTTAGGCACGACGATTCTAAGTGAAATAAGTCACACAGAAAAGGACACTTCTCATAAGGTATCACTGATAGAGGGAATGTAAAAACCGTTACACTTGAACTGAATTACAAAACAGAACAGAGTCACACATGCAGAAAACACACTATGGCTGCTTAACGGGAAAGGTGAGGTGGGGTGATACATAAAACAAGGGTATCAAATTAGCTCAGATACCGTTCCATAAACCCAATATGTAATAGACAAGACTTACTCCTTGCTCAGAGAACTGGACTCAACACGCCCTATTCACCGCACAAGAATATATCTGACTAATAATAATCGTAAAACCTATGTATTGATATCTCTCTGTTAGTGTGTCAAGTGGGTGTAAAGCGGCATAAACACAGCAGTGAAAAGCAGCTAAACCCCATTATAAAAATAAATTACTTTGAAACACCCATGAAACAGTGAAAGAGAGAGAAATTCCTACACAATGCGTTCAGGGGCTGTGATGCAACCTGGATTGACCATATCTAGACGCACAGCTGGATGAGACATAAGGGTGGACACTCTTGGGGCTGAGAGTTTTGGTGAGGTTGGGTGAGCAAACGCAGACCCTTTAAAGTAATACTGCGTGGTACCCATCGCATGGGTCCCAAATCTCCAGGTTCAAGGTTATCTTCCTACATCAAAAACATGCATGAGAAACCCAGAAGATGGTACACCGTGTGATGGGGAAAGGTTTCTAAAACGCACCTCATTTCTCATCTCCTTGTGCCCGGGTTCGCCATTCCAGCCGCTTTACTAGCAAGCTCCCTACTTGGAGCATCAGCACCTTTAACCTCCTGTTCCGTACAGGTTGCAATTTGTCCTGAGGATAAACGGGAAGACGTGGAACCAACGAGAGACTAGCTCTTGGTGTTGGGACAGGCACAGGTCACTCTATTTTCCCATCAGAAAGAAGAATTAACCACAGGCTCAGCCTGCCCCCCGGAACCAGAACAGGGCCTGAAGCCATTCTGCGATTTTGCGGCCAGCTCCCATAAAAACGAGTTGTAAAATGGAGGTTCAGGGCACTGCAATTCACAAACCTGCAGAGTTATAAATGATAACTCTCGTCCACAAATATATTGAGGGAAGGCAAAGAAGAGGATTTGAAATCAAGGCAGAATTGCAGGAAACAGATTTCAGGAGGTAGATACGAATCGCCTTTAAAGCACATGAAAAGCGGCAAAACGTTGACAATGATGCCCTTGGCCAAAAAGGGCGTATGCGTTTTTTCCTGAATATATTTAGGAAAAAACGCATACGCCCTTTTTGGCCAACCAAGCAACCTGGAAAGGCAAATCAGCGCTACAAAGAAGTCTCGCTTCCCATCGGTCAAAAGGGTCATGCTGAAAAAAGTGTCAAAACCAGAAATGCAGGACAGGCCATGGAGAAATGGGAGCCTTGCTACACTGATGGGCGGGATGTAAATTGCCAAGAGCCAATCTGGAGAAGTGTCCCGTGAGTCCTGAAACATCTGAAAAACACAGCTTAGAGAGCATAGGGCATTTCCACTCATGGGGGTATAAATTGGGAAAATTAAAAATCAGCAAGACACAAGCACCCCAAAGTTTAGGGCTGCTCTGTTGACCAGGACCTCCACTTCATTCCACCTTAAATATCCCAGGAAAGAGAAAAATGGATAAAGAAGTTGTGGTCCTTATGTACAATGGAATATCACTCAGCCATGAAATCAATGTCGTAAGGTTAGTAGCAGCATGATGAGTGGATTTAGGCACGACGATTCTAAGTGAAATAAGTCACACAGAAAAGGACACTTCTCATAAGGTATCACTGATAGAGGGAATGTAAAAACCGTTACACTTGAACTGAATTACAAAACAGAACAGAGTCACACATGCAGAAAACACACTATGGCTGCTTAACGGGAAAGGTGAGGTGGGGTGATACATAAAACAAGGGTATCAAATTAGCTCAGATACCGTTCCATAAACCCAATATGTAATAGACAAGACTTACTCCTTGCTCAGAGAACTGGACTCAACACGCCCTATTCACCGCACAAGAATATATCTGACTAATAATAATCGTAAAACCTATGTATTGATATCTCTCTGTTAGTGTGTCAAGTGGGTGTAAAGCGGCATAAACACAGCAGTGAAAAGCAGCTAAACCCCATTATAAAAATAAATTACTTTGAAACACCCATGAAACAGTGAAAGAGAGAGAAATTCCTACACAATGCGTTCAGGGGCTGTGATGCAACCTGGATTGACCATATCTAGACGCACAGCTGGATGAGACATAAGGGTGGACACTCTTGGGGCTGAGAGTTTTGGTGAGGTTGGGTGAGCAAACGCAGACCCTTTAAAGTAATACTGCGTGGTACCCATCGCATGGGTCCCAAATCTCCAGGTTCAAGGTTATCTTCCTACATCAAAAACATGCATGAGAAACCCAGAAGATGGTACACCGTGTGATGGGGAAAGGTTTCTAAAACGCACCTCATTTCTCATCTCCTTGTGCCCGGGTTCGCCATTCCAGCCGCTTTACTAGCAAGCTCCCTACTTGGAGCATCAGCACCTTTAACCTCCTGTTCCGTACAGGTTGCAATTTGTCCTGAGGATAAACGGGAAGACGTGGAACCAACGAGAGACTAGCTCTTGGTGTTGGGACAGGCACAGGTCACTCTATTTTCCCATCAGAAAGAAGAATTAACCACAGGCTCAGCCTGCCCCCCGGAACCAGAACAGGGCCTGAAGCCATTCTGCGATTTTGCGGCCAGCTCCCATAAAAACGAGTTGTAAAATGGAGGTTCAGGGCACTGCAATTCACAAACCTGCAGAGTTATAAATGATAACTCTCGTCCACAAATATATTGAGGGAAGGCAAAGAAGAGGATTTGAAATCAAGGCAGAATTGCAGGAAACAGATTTCAGGAGGTAGATACGAATCGCCTTTAAAGCACATGAAAAGCGGCAAAACGTTGACAATGATGCCCTTGGCCAAAAAGGGCGTATGCGTTTTTTCCTGAATATATTTAGGAAAAAACGCATACGCCCTTTTTGGCCAACCAAGCAACCTGGAAAGGCAAATCAGCGCTACAAAGAAGTCTCGCTTCCCATCGGTCAAAAGGGCCATGCTGAAAAAAGTGTCAAAACCAGAAATGCAGGACAGGCCATGGAGAAATGGGAGCCTTGCTACACTGATGGGCGGGATGTAAATTGCCAAGAGCCACTCTGGAGAAGTGTCCGGTGAGTCCTGAAACATCTGAAAAACACAGCTTAGAGAGCATAGGGCACTTCCACTCATGGGGGTATAAATTGGGAAAATGAAAAATCAGCAAGACACAAGCACCCCAAAGTTTAGGGCTGCTCTGTTGACCAGGACCTCCACTTCATTCCACGTTAAATATCCCAGGAAAGAGAAAAATGGATAAAGAAGTTGTGGTCCTTATGTACAATGGAATATCACTCAGCCATGAAATCAATGTCGTAAGGTTAGTAGCAGCATGATGAGTGGATTTAGGTACGACGATTCTAAGTGAAATAAGTCACACAGAAAAGGACACTTCTCATAAGGTATCACTGATAGAGGGAATGTAAAAACCGTTACACTTGAACTGAATTACAAAACAGAACAGAGTCACACATGCAGAAAACACACTATGGCTGCTTAACGGGAAAGGTGAGGTGGGGTGATACATAAAACAAGGGTATCAAATTAGCTCAGATACCGTTCCATAAACCCAATATGTAATAGACAAGACCTACTCCTTGCTCAGAGAACTGGACTCAACACGCCCTATTCACCGCACAAGAATATATCTGACTAATAATAATCGTAAAACCTATGTATTGATATCTCTCTGTTAGTGTGTCAAGTGGGTGTAAAGCGGCATAGACACAGCAGTGAAAAGCAGCTAAATCCCATTATGAAAATAAATTACTTTGAAAAACCCATGAAACAAAGACAGTGAAAGAGAGAGAAATTCTTACACAATGCGTTCAGGGGCTGTGATGCAACCTGGATTGACCATATCTAGACGCACAGCTGGATGAGACATAAGGGTGGACACTCTTGGGGCTGAGAGGTTTGGTGAGGTTGGGTGAGCAAACGCAGACCCTTTAAAGTAATACTGCGTGGTACCCATCGCATGGGTCCCAAATCTCCAGGTTCAAGGGCATCTTCCTACATCGAAAACATGCATGAGAAACCCAGAAGATGGTACACCGTGTGATGGGGAAAGGTTTCTAAAACGCACCTCATTTCTCATCTCCTTGTGCCCGGGTTCGCCATTCCAGCCGCTTTACTAGCAAGCTCCCTACTTGGAGCATCAGCACCTTTAACCTCCTGTTCCGTACAGGTTGCAATTTTTCCTGAGGATAAACGGGAAGACGTGGAACCAACGAGAGACTAGCTCTTGGTGTTGGGACAGGCACAGGTAACTCTATTTTCCCATGAGGAAGAAGAATTAACCACAGGCTCAGCCTGCCCCCCGGAACCAGAACAGGGCCTGAAGCCATCCTGCACTTTTGCGGCCAGCTACCAAAAAAGCGAGTTGTAAAATGGAGGTTCAGGGCACTGCAATTCACAAACCTGCAGAGTTATAAATGATAACTCTCGTCCACAAATATATTGAGGGAAGGCAAAGAAGAGGATTTGAAATCAAGGCAGAATTGCAGGAAACAGATTTCAGGAGGTAGATACGAATCGCCTTTAAAGCACATGAAAAGCGGCAAAACGTTGACAATGATGCCCTTGGCCAAAAAGGGCGTATGCGTATTTTCCTGAATATATTCAGGAAAAAACGCATACGCCCTTTTTGGCCAACCAAGCAACCTGGAAAGGCAAATCAGCGCTACAAAGAAGTCTCGCTTCCCATCGGTCAAAAGGGCCATGCTGAAAAAAGTGTCAAAGCCAGAAATGCAGGACAGGCCATGGAGAAATGGGAGCCTTGCTACACTGATGGGCGGGATGTAAATTGCCAAGAGCCAATCTGGAGAAGTGTCCCGTGAGTCCTGAAACATCTGAAAAACACAGCTTAGAGAGCATAGGGCATTTCCACTCATGGGGGTATAAATTGGGAAAATTAAAAATCAGCAAGACACAAGCACCCCAAAGTTTAGGGCTGCTCTGTTGACCAGGACCTCCACTTCATTCCACCTTAAATATCCCAGGAAAGAGAAAAATGGATAAAGAAGTTGTGGTCCTTATGTACAATGGAATATCACTCAGCCATGAAATCAATGTCATAAGGTTAGTAGCAGCATGATGAGTGGATTTAGGCACGACGATTCTAAGTGAAATAAGTCACACAGAAAAGGACACTTCTCATAAGGTATCACTGATAGAGGGAATGTAAAAACCGTTACACTTGAACTGAATTACAAAACAGAACAGAGTCACACATGCAGAAAACACACTATGGCTGCTTAACGGGAAAGGTGAGGTGGGGTGATACATAAAACAAGGGTATCAAATTAGCTCAGATACCGTTCCATAAACCCAATATGTAATAGACAAGACTTACTCCTTGCTCAGAGAACTGGACTCAACACGCCCTATTCACCGCACAAGAATATATCTGACTAATAATAATCGTAAAACCTATGTATTGATATCTCTCTGTTAGTGTGTCAAGTGGGTGTAAAGCGGCATAAACACAGCAGTGAAAAGCAGCTAAACCCCATTATAAAAATAAATTACTTTGAAACACCCATGAAACAGTGAAAGAGAGAGAAATTCTTACACAATGCGTTCAGGGGCTGTGATGCAACCTGGATTGACCATATCTAGACGCACAGCTGGATGAGACATAAGGGTGGACACTCTTGGGGCTGAGAGTTTTGGTGAGGTTGGGTGAGCAAACGCAGACCCTTTAAAGTAATACTGCGTGGTACCCATCGCATGGGTCCCAAATCTCCAGGTTCAAGGTTATCTTCCTACATCAAAAACATGCATGAGAAACCCAGAAGATGGTACACCGTGTGATGGGGAAAGGTTTCTAAAACGCACCTCATTTCTCATCTCCTTGTGCCCGGGTTCGCCATTCCAGCCGCTTTACTAGCAAGCTCCCTACTTGGAGCATCAGCACCTTTAACCTCCTGTTCCGTACAGGTTGCAATTTGTCCTGAGGATAAACGGGAAGACGTGGAACCAACGAGAGACTAGCTCTTGGTGTTGGGACAGGCACAGGTCACTCTATTTTCCCATCAGAAAGAAGAATTAACCACAGGCTCAGCCTGCCCCCCGGAACCAGAACAGGGCCTGAAGCCATTCTGCGATTTTGCGGCCAGCTCCCATAAAAACGAGTTGTAAAATGGAGGTTCAGGGCACTGCAATTCACAAACCTGCAGAGTTATAAATGATAACTCTCGTCCACAAATATATTGAGGGAAGGCAAAGAAGAGGATTTGAAATCAAGGCAGAATTGCAGGAAACAGATTTCAGGAGGTAGATACGAATCGCCTTTAAAGCACATGAAAAGCGGCAAAACGTTGACAATGATGCCCTTGGCCAAAAAGGGCGTATGCGTTTTTTCCTGAATATATTCAGGAAAAAACGCATACGCCCTTTTTGGCCAACCAAGCAACCTGGAAAGGCAAATCAGCGCTACAAAGAAGTCTAGCTTCCCATCGGTCAAAAGGGCCATGCTGAAAAAAGTGTCAAAACCAGAAATGCAGGACAGGCCATGGAGAAATGGGAGCCTTGCTACACTGATGGGCGGGATGGAAATTCCCAAGAGCCACTCTGGAGAAGTGTCCGGTGAGTCCTGAAACATCTGAAAAACACAGCTTAGAGAGCATAGGGCACTTCCACTCATGGGGGTATAAATTGGGAAAATGAAAAATCAGCAAGACACAAGCACCCCAAAGTTTAGGGCTGCTCTGTTGACCAGGACCTCCACTTCATTCCACCTTAAATATCCCAGGAAAGAGAAAAATGGATAAAGAAGTTGTGGTCCTTATGTACAATGGAATATCACTCAGCCATGAAATCAATGTCGTAAGGTTAGTAGCAGCATGATGAGTGGATTTAGGTACGACGATTCTAAGTGAAATAAGTCACACAGAAAAGGACACTTCTCATAAGGTATCACTGATAGAGGGAATGTAAAAACCGTTACACTTGAACTGAATTACAAAACAGAACAGAGTCACACATGCAGAAAACACACTATGGCTGCTTAACGGGAAAGGTGAGGTGGGGTGATACATAAAACAAGGGTATCAAATTAGCTCAGATACCGTTCCATAAACCCAATATGTAATAGACAAGACCTACTCCTTGCTCAGAGAACTGGACTCAACACGCCCTATTCACCACACAAGAATATATCTGACTAATAATAATCGTAAAACCTATGTATTGATATCTCTCTGTTAGTGTGTCAAGTGGGTGTAAAGCGGCATAAACACAGCAGTGAAAAGCAGCTAAACCCCATTATAAAAATAAATTACTTTGAAACACCCATGAAACAAAGACAGTGAAAGAGAGAGAAATTCTTACACAATGCGTTCAGGGGCTGTGATGCAACCTGGATTGACCATATCTAGACGCACAGCTGGATGAGACATAAGGGTGGACACTCTTGGGGCTGAGAGGTTTGGTGAGGTTGGATGAGCAAACGCAGACCCTTTAAAGTAATACTGCGTGGTACCCATCGCATGGGTCCCAAATCTCCAGGTTCAAGGGCATCTTCCTACATCGAAAACATTCATGAGAAACCCAGCAGATGGTACACCGTGTGATGGGGAAAGGTTTCTAAAACGCACCTCATTTCTCATCTCCTTGTGCCCGGGTTCGCCATTCCAGCCGCTTTACTAGCAAGCTCCCTACTTGGAGCATCAGCACCTTTAACCTCCTGTTCCGTACAGGTTGCAATTTGTCCTGAGGATAAACGGGAAGACGTGGAACCAACGAGAGACTAGCTCTTGGTGTTGGGACAGGCACAAGTCACTCTATTTTCCCATCAGGAAGAAGAATTAACCACAGGCTCAGCCTGCCCCCCGGAACCAGAACAGGGCCTGAAGCCATTCTGCGATTTTGCGGCCAGCTCCCATAAAAACGAGTTATAAAATGGAGGTTCAGGGCACTGCAATTCACAAACCTGCAGAGTTATAAATGATAACTCTCGTCCACAAATATATTGAGGGAAGGCAAAGAAGAGGATTTGAAATCAAGGCAGAATTGCAGGAAACAGATTTCAGGAGGTAGATACGAATCGCCTTTAAAGCACATGAAAAGCGGCAAAACGTTGACAATGATGCCCTTGGCCAAAAAGGGCGTATGCGTTTTTTCCTGAATATATTCAGGAAAAAACGCATACGCCCTTTTTGGCCAACCAAGCAACCTGGAAAGGCAAATCAGCGCTACAAAGAAGTCTCGCTTCCCGTCGGTCAAAAGGGCCATGCTGAAAAAAGTGTCAAAACCAGAAATGCAGGACAGGCCATGGAGAAATGGGAGCCTTGCTACACTGATGGGCGGGATGGAAATTGCCAAGAGCCACTCTGGAGAAGTGTCCGGTGAGTCCTGAAACATCTGAAAAACACAGCTTAGAGAGCATAGGGCACATCCACTCATGGGGGTATAAATTGGGAAAATTAAAAATCAGCAAGACACAAGCACCCCAAAGTTTAGGGCTGCTCTGTTGACCAGGACCTCCACTTCATTCCACCTTAAATATCCCAGGAAAGAGAAAAATGGATAAAGAAGTTGTGGTCCTTATGTACAATGGAATATCACTCAGCCATGAAATCAATGTCGTAAGGTTAGTAGCAGCATGATGAGTGGATTTAGGTACGATGATTCTAAGTGAAATAAGTCACACAGAAAAGGACACTTCTCATAAGGTATCACTGATAGAGGGAATGTAAAAACCGTTCCACTTGAACTGAATTACAAAACAGAACAGAGTCACACATGCAGAAAACACACTATGGCTGCTTAACGGGAAAGGTGAGGTGGGGTGATACATAAAACAAGGGTATCAAATTAGCTCAGATACCATTCCATAAACCCAATATGTAATAGACAAGACCTACTCCTTGCTCAGAGAACTGGACTCAACACGCCCTATTCACCACACAAGAATATATCTGACTAATAATAATCGTAAAACCTATGTATTGATATCTCTCTGTTAGTGTGTCAAGTGGGTGTAAAGCGGCATAAACACAGCAGTGAAAAGCAGCTAAACCCCATTATAAAAATAAATTACTTTGAAACACCCATGAAACAAAGACAGTGAAAGAGAGAGAAATTCTTACACAATGCGTTCAGGGGCTGTGATGCAACCTGGATTGACCATATCTAGACGCACAGCTGGATGAGACATAAGGGTGGACACTCTTGGGGCTGAGAGGTTTGGTGAGGTTGGATGAGCAAACGCAGACCCTTTAAAGTAATACTGCGTGGTACCCATCGCATGGGTCCCAAATCTCCAGGTTCAAGGGCATCTTCCTACATCGAAAACATTCATGAGAAACCCAGCAGATGGTACACCGTGTGATGGGGAAAGGTTTCTAAAACGCACCTCATTTCTCATCTCCTTGTGCCCGGGTTCGCCATTCCAGCCGCTTTACTAGCAAGCTCCCTACTTGGAGCATCAGCACCTTTAACCTCCTGTTCCGTACAGGTTGCAATTTGTCCTGAGGATAAACGGGAAGACGTGGAACCAACGAGAGACTAGCTCTTGGTGTTGGGACAGGCACAAGTCACTCTATTTTCCCATCAGGAAGAAGAATTAACCACAGGCTCAGCCTGCCCCCCGGAACCAGAACAGGGCCTGAAGCCATTCTGCGATTTTGCGGCCAGCTCCCATAAAAACGAGTTATAAAATGGAGGTTCAGGGCACTGCAATTCACAAACCTGCAGAGTTATAAATGATAACTCTCGTCCACAAATATATTGAGGGAAGGCAAAGAAGAGGATTTGAAATCAAGGCAGAATTGCAGGAAACAGATTTCAGGAGGTAGATACGAATCGCCTTTAAAGCACATGAAAAGCGGCAAAACGTTGACAATGATGCCCTTGGCCAAAAAGGGCGTATGCGTTTTTTCCTGAATATATTCAGGAAAAAACGCATACGCCCTTTTTGGCCAACCAAGCAACCTGGAAAGGCAAATCAGCGCTACAAAGAAGTCTCGCTTCCCGTCGGTCAAAAGGGCCATGCTGAAAAAAGTGTCAAAGCCAGAAATGCAGGACAGGCCATGGAGAAATGGGAGCCTTGCTACACTGATGGGCGGGATGTAAATTGCCAAGAGCCAATCTGGAGAAGTGTCCCGTGAGTCCTGAAACATCTGAAAAACACAGCTTAGAGAGCATAGGGCACATCCACTCATGGGGGTATAAATTGGGAAAATTAAAAATCAGCAAGACACAAGCACCCCAAAGTTTAGGGCTGCTCTGTTGACCAGGACCTCCACTTCATTCCACCTTAAATATCCCAGGAAAGAGAAAAATGGATAAAGAAGTTGTGGTCCTTATGTACAATGGAATATCACTCAGCCATGAAATCAATGTCGTAAAGTTAGTAGCAGCATGATGAGTGGATTTAGGTACGACGATTCTAAGTGAAATAAGTCACACAGAAAAGGACACTTCTCATAAGGTATCACTGATAGAGGGAATGTAAAAACCGTTCCACTTGAACTGAATTACAAAACAGAACAGAGTCACACATGCAGAAAACACACTATGGCTGCTTAACGGGAAAGGTGAGGTGGGGTGATACATAAAACAAGGGTATCAAATTAGCTCAGATACCGTTCCATAAACCCAATATGTAATAGACAAGACCTACTCCTTGCTCAGAGAACTGGACTCAACACGCCCTATTCACCGCACAAGAATATATCTGACTAATAATAATCGTAAAACCTATGTATTGATATCTCTCTGTTAGTGTGTCAAGTGGGTGTAAAGCGGCATAAACACAGCAGTGAAAAGCAGCTAAACCCCATTATAAAAAGCAATTACTTTGAAACACCCATGAAACAGTGAAAGAGAGAGAAATTCTTACACAATGCGTTCAGGGGCTGTGATGCAACCTGGATTGACCATATCTAGACGCACAGCTGGATGAGACATAAGGGTGGACACTCTTGGGGCTGAGAGGTTTGGTGAGGTTGGATGAGCAAACGCAGACCCTTTAAAGTAATACTGCGTGGTACCCATCGCATGGGTCCCAAATCTCCAGGTTCAAGGGCATCTTCCTACATCGAAAACATTCATGAGAAACCCAGCAGATGGTACACCGTGTGATGGGGAAAGGTTTCTAAAACGCACCTCATTTCTCATCTCCTTGTGCCCGGGTTCGCCATTCCAGCCGCTTTACTAGCAAGCTCCCTACTTGGAGCATCAGCACCTTTAACCTCCTGTTCCGTACAGGTTGCAATTTGTCCTGAGGATAAACGGGAAGACGTGGAACCAACGAGAGACTAGCTCTTGGTGTTGGGACAGGCACAAGTCACTCTATTTTCCCATCAGGAAGAAGAATTAACCACAGGCTCAGCCTGCCCCCCGGAACCAGAACAGGGCCTGAAGCCATTCTGCGATTTTGCGGCCAGCTCCCATAAAAACGAGTTATAAAATTGAGGTTCAGGGCACTGCAATTCACAAACCTGCAGAGTTATAAATGATAACTCTCGTCCACAAATATATTGAGGGAAGGCAAAGAAGAGGATTTGAAATCAAGGCAGAATTGCAGGAAACAGATTTCAGGAGGTAGATACGAATCGCCTTTAAAGCACATGAAAAGCGGCAAAACGTTGACAATGATGCCCTTGGCCAAAAAGGGCGTATGCGTTTTTTCCTGAATATATTCAGGAAAAAACGCATACGCCCTTTTTGGCCAACCAAGCAACCTGGAAAGGCAAATCAGCGCTACAAAGAAGTCTCGCTTCCCGTCGGTCAAAAGGGCCATGCTGAAAAAAGTGTCAAAACCAGAAATGCAGGACAGGCCATGGAGAAATGGGAGCCTTGCTACACTGATGGGCGGGATGTAAATTGCCAAGAGCCACTCTGGAGAAGTGTCCGGTGAGTCCTGAAACATCTGAAAAACACAGCTTAGAGAGCATAGGGCACATCCACTCATGGGGGTATAAATTGGGAAAATTAAAAATCAGCAAGACACAAGCACCCCAAAGTTTAGGGCTGCTCTGTTGACCAGGACCTCCACTTCATTCCACCTTAAATATCCCAGGAAAGAGAAAAATGGATAAAGAAGTTGTGGTCCTTATGTACAATGGAATATCACTCAGCCATGAAATCAATGTCGTAAGGTTAGTAGCAGCATGATGAGTGGATTTAGGTACGATGATTCTAAGTGAAATAAGTCACACAAAAAAGGACACTTCTCATAAGGTATCACTGATAGAGGGAATGTAAAAACCGTTACACTTGAACTGAATTACAAAACAGAACAGAGTCACACATGCAGAAAACACACTATGGCTGCTTAACGGGAAAGGTGAGGTGGGGTGATACATAAAACAAGGGTATCAAATTAGCTCAGATACCGTTCCATAAACCCAATATGTAATAGACAAGACCTACTCCTTGCTCAGAGAACTGGACTCAACACGCCCTATTCACCACACAAGAATATATCTGACTAATAATAATCGTAAAACCTATGTATTGATATCTCTCTGTTAGTGTGTCAAGTGGGTGTAAAGCGGCATAAACACAGCAGTGAAAAGCAGCTAAACCCCATTATAAAAATAAATTACTTTGAAACACCCATGAAACAAAGACAGTGAAAGAGAGAGAAATTCTTACACAATGCGTTCAGGGGCTGTGATGCAACCTGGATTGACCATATCTAGACGCACAGCTGGATGAGACATAAGGGTGGACACTCTTGGGGCTGAGAGGTTTGGTGAGGTTGGATGAGCAAACGCAGACCCTTTAAAGTAATACTGCGTGGTACCCATCGCATGGGTCCCAAATCTCCAGGTTCAAGGGCATCTTCCTACATCGAAAACATTCATGAGAAACCCAGCAGATGGTACACCGTGTGATGGGGAAAGGTTTCTAAAACGCACCTCATTTCTCATCTCCTTGTGCCCGGGTTCGCCATTCCAGCCGCTTTACTAGCAAGCTCCCTACTTGGAGCATCAGCACCTTTAACCTCCTGTTCCGTACAGGTTGCAATTTGTCCTGAGGATAAACGGGAAGACGTGGAACCAACGAGAGACTAGCTCTTGGTGTTGGGACAGGCACAAGTCACTCTATTTTCCCATCAGGAAGAAGAATTAACCACAGGCTCAGCCTGCCCCCCGGAACCAGAACAGGGCCTGAAGCCATTCTGCGATTTTGCGGCCAGCTCCCATAAAAACGAGTTATAAAATGGAGGTTCAGGGCACTGCAATTCACAAACCTGCAGAGTTATAAATGATAACTCTCGTCCACAAATATATTGAGGGAAGGCAAAGAAGAGGATTTGAAATCAAGGCAGAATTGCAGGAAACAGATTTCAGGAGGTAGATACGAATCGCCTTTAAAGCACATGAAAAGCGGCAAAACGTTGACAATGATGCCCTTGGCCAAAAAGGGCGTATGCGTTTTTTCCTGAATATATTCAGGAAAAAACGCATACGCCCTTTTTGGCCAACCAAGCAACCTGGAAAGGCAAATCAGCGCTACAAAGAAGTCTCGCTTCCCGTCGGTCAAAAGGGCCATGCTGAAAAAAGTGTCAAAACCAGAAATGCAGGACAGGCCATGGAGAAATGGGAGCCTTGCTACACTGATGGGCGGGATGTAAATTGCCAAGAGCCACTCTGGAGAAGTGCCCGGTGAGTCCTGAAACATCTGAAAAACACAGCTTAGAGAGCATAGGGCACATCCACTCATGGGGGTATAAATTGGGAAAATTAAAAATCAGCAAGACACAAGCACCCCAAAGTTTAGGGCTGCTCTGTTGACCAGGACCTCCACTTCATTCCACCTTAAATATCCCAGGAAAGAGAAAAATGGATAAAGAAGTTGTGGTCCTTATGTACAATGGAATATCACTCAGCCATGAAATCAATGTCGTAAGGTTAGTAGCAGCATGATGAGTGGATTTAGGTACGATGATTCTAAGTGAAATAAGTCACACAGAAAAGGACACTTCTCATAAGGTATCACTGATAGAGGGAATGTAAAAACCGTTACACTTGAACTGAATTACAAAACAGAACAGAGTCACACATGCAGAAAACACACTATGGCTGCTTAACGGGAAAGGTGAGGTGGGGTGATACATAAAACAAGGGTATCAAATTAGCTCAGATACCGTTCCATAAACCCAATATGTAATAGACAAGACCTACTCCTTGCTCAGAGAACTGGACTCAACACGCCCTATTCACCGCACAAGAATATATCTGACTAATAATAATCGTAAAACCTATGTATTGATATCTCTCTGTTAGTGTGTCAAGTGGGTGTAAAGCGGCATAAACACAGCAGTGAAAAGCAGCTAAACCCCATTATAAAAATAAATTACTTTGAAACACCCATGAAACAAAGACAGTGAAAGAGAGAGAAATTCTTACACAATGCGTTCAGGGGCTGTGATGCAACCTGGATTGACCATATCTAGACGCACAGCTGGATGAGACATAAGGGTGGACACTCTTGGGGCTGAGAGGTTTGGTGAGGTTGGATGAGCAAACGCAGACCCTTTAAAGTAATACTGCGTGGTACCCATCGCATGGGTCCCAAATCTCCAGGTTCAAGGGCATCTTCCTACATCGAAAACATTCATGAGAAACCCAGCAGATGGTACACCGTGTGATGGGGAAAGGTTTCTAAAACGCACCTCATTTCTCATCTCCTTGTGCCCGGGTTCGCCATTCCAGCCGCTTTACTAGCAAGCTCCCTACTTGGAGCATCAGCACCTTTAACCTCCTGTTCCGTACAGGTTGCAATTTGTCCTGAGGATAAACGGGAAGACGTGGAACCAACGAGAGACTAGCTCTTGGTGTTGGGACAGGCACAAGTCACTCTATTTTCCCATCAGGAAGAAGAATTAACCACAGGCTCAGCCTGCCCCCCGGAACCAGAACAGGGCCTGAAGCCATTCTGCGATTTTGCGGCCAGCTCCCATAAAAACGAGTTATAAAATGGAGGTTCAGGGCACTGCAATTCACAAACCTGCAGAGTTATAAATGATAACTCTCGTCCACAAATATATTGAGGGAAGGCAAAGAAGAGGATTTGAAATCAAGGCAGAATTGCAGGAAACAGATTTCAGGAGGTAGATACGAATCGCCTTTAAAGCACATGAAAAGCGGCAAAACGTTGACAATGATGCCCTTGGCCAAAAAGGGCGTATGCGTTTTTTCCTGAATATATTCAGGAAAAAACGCATACGCCCTTTTTGGCCAACCAAGCAACCTGGAAAGGCAAATCAGCGCTACAAAGAAGTCTCGCTTCCCGTCGGTCAAAAGGGCCATGCTGAAAAAAGTGTCAAAGCCAGAAATGCAGGACAGGCCATGGAGAAATGGGAGCCTTGCTACACTGATGGGCGGGATGTAAATTGCCAAGAGCCAATCTGGAGAAGTGTCCCGTGAGTCCTGAAACATCTGAAAAACACAGCTTAGAGAGCATAGGGCACTTCCACTCATGGGGGTATAAATTGGGAAAATTAAAAATCAGCAAGACACAAGCACCCCAAAGTTTAGGGCTGCTCTGTTGACCAGGACCTCCACTTCATTCCACCTTAAATATCCCAGGAAAGAGAAAAATGGATAAAGAAGTTGTGGTCCTTATGTGCAATGGAATATCACTCAGCCATGAAATCAATGTCGTAAGGTTAGTAGCAGCATGATGAGTGGATTTAGGTACGACGATTCTAAGTGAAATAAGTCACACAGAAAAGGACACTTCTCATAAGGTATCACTGATAGAGGGAATGTAAAAACCGTTACACTTGAACTGAATTACAAAACAGAACAGAGTCACACATGCAGAAAACACACTATGGCTGCTTAACGGGAAAGGTGAGGTGGGGTGATACATAAAACAAGGGTATCAAATTAGCTCAGATACCGTTCCATAAACCCAATATGTAATAGACAAGACCTACTCCTTGCTCAGAGAACTGGACTCAACACGCCCTATTCACCGCACAAGAATATATCTGACTAATAATAATCGTAAAACCTATGTATTGATATCTCTCTGTTAGTGTGTCAAGTGGGTGTAAAGCGGCATAAACACAGCAGTGAAAAGCAGCTAAACCCCATTATAAAAAGCAATTACTTTGAAACACCAATGAAACAGTGAAAGAGAGAGAAATTCTTACACAATGCGTTCAGGGGCTGTGATGCAACCTGGATTGACCATATCTAGACGCACAGCTGGATGAGACATAAGGGTGGACACTCTTGGGGCTGAGAGTTTTGGTGAGGTTGGGTGAGCAAACGCAGACCCTTTAAAGTAATACTGCGTGGTACCCATCGCATGGGTCCCAAATCTCCAGGTTCAAGGTTATCTTCCTACATCAAAAACATGCATGAGAAACCCAGAAGATGGTACACCGTGTGATGGGGAAAGGTTTCTAAAACGCACCTCATTTCTCATCTCCTTGTGCCCGGGTTCGCCATTCCAGCCGCTTTACTAGCAAGCTCCCTACTTGGAGCATCAGCACCTTTAACCTCCTGTTCCGTACAGGTTGCAATTTGTCCTGAGGATAAACGGGAAGACGTGGAACCAACGAGAGACTAGCTCTTGGTGTTGGGACAGGAACAGGTCACTCTATTTTCCCATCAGAAAGAAGAATTAACCACAGGCTCAGCCTGCCCCCCGGAACCAGAACAGGGCCTGAAGCCATTCTGCGATTTTGCGGCCAGCTCCCATAAAAACGAGTTGTAAAATGGAGGTTCAGGGCACTGCAATTCACAAACCTGCAGAGTTATAAATGATAACTCTCGTCCACAAATATATTGAGGGAAGGCAAAGAAGAGGATTTGAAATCAAGGCAGAATTGCAGGAAACAGATTTCAGGAGGTAGATACGAATCGCCTTTAAAGCACATGAAAAGCGGCAAAACGTTGACAATGATGCCCTTGGCCAAAAAGGGCGTATGCGTTTTTTCCTGAATATATTCAGGAAAAAACGCATACGCCCTTTTTGGCCAACCAAGCAACCTGGAAAGGCAAATCAGCGCTACAAAGAAGTCTCGCTTCCCGTCGGTCAAAAGGGCCATGCTGAAAAAAGTGTCAAAACCAGAAATGCAGGACAGGCCATGGAGAAATGGGAGCCTTGCTACACTGATGGGCGGGATGGAAATTGCCAAGAGCCACTCTGGAGAAGTGTCCGGTGAGTCCTGAAACATCTGAAAAACACAGCTTAGAGAGCATAGGGCACTTCCACTCATGGGGGTATAAATTGGGAAAATGAAAAATCAGCAAGACACAAGCACCCCAAAGTTTAGGGCTGCTCTGTTGACCAGGACCTCCACTTCATTCCACCTTAAATATCCCAGGAAAGAGAAAAATGGATAAAGAAGTTGTGGTCCTTAAGTACAATGGAATATCACTCAGCCATGAAATCAATGTCGTAAGGTTAGTAGCAGCATGATGAGTGGATTTAGGTACGACGATTCTAAGTGAAATAAGTCACACAGAAAAGGACACTTCTCATAAGGTATCACTGATAGAGGGAATGTAAAAACCGTTACACTTGAACTGAATTACAAAACAGAACAGAGTCACACATGCAGAAAACACACTATGGCTGCTTAACGGGAAAGGTGAGGTGGGGTGATACATAAAACAAGGGTATCAAATTAGCTCAGATACCGTTCCATAAACCCAATATGTAATAGACAAGACCTACTCCTTGCTCAGAGAACTGGACTCAACACGCCCTATTCACCACACAAGAATATATCTGACTAATAATAATCGTAAAACCTATGTATTGATATCTCTCTGTTAGTGTGTCAAGTGGGTGTAAAGCGGCATAAACACAGCAGTGAAAAGCAGCTAAACCCCATTATAAAAATAAATTATTTTGAAACACCCATGAAACAAAGACAGTGAAAGAGAGAGAAATTCTTACACAATGCGTTCAGGGGCTGTGATGCAACCTGGATTGACCATATCTAGACGCACAGCTGGATGAGACATAAGGGTGGACACTCTTGGGGCTGAGAGGTTTGGTGAGGTTGGATGAGCAAACGCAGACCCTTTAAAGTAATACTGCGTGGTACCCATCGCATGGGTCCCAAATCTCCAGGTTCAAGGGCATCTTCCTACATCGAAAACATTCATGAGAAACCCAGCAGATGGTACACCGTGTGATGGGGAAAGGTTTCTAAAACGCACCTCATTTCTCATCTCCTTGTGCCCGGGTTCGCCATTCCAGCCGCTTTACTAGCAAGCTCCCTACTTGGAGCATCAGCACCTTTAACCTCCTGTTCCGTACAGGTTGCAATTTGTCCTGAGGATAAACGGGAAGACGTGGAACCAACGAGAGACTAGCTCTTGGTGTTGGGACAGGCACAAGTCACTCTATTTTCCCATCAGGAAGAAGAATTAACCACAGGCTCAGCCTGCCCCCCGGAACCAGAACAGGGCCTGAAGCCATTCTGCGATTTTGCGGCCAGCTCCCATAAAAACGAGTTATAAAATTGAGGTTCAGGGCACTGCAATTCACAAACCTGCAGAGTTATAAATGATAACTCTCGTCCACAAATATATTGAGGGAAGGCAAAGAAGAGGATTTGAAATCAAGGCAGAATTGCAGGAAACAGATTTCAGGAGGTAGATACGAATCGCCTTTAAAGCACATGAAAAGCGGCAAAACGTTGACAATGATGCCCTTGGCCAAAAAGGGCGTATGCGTTTTTTCCTGAATATATTCAGGAAAAAACGCATACGCCCTTTTTGGCCAACCAAGCAACCTGGAAAGGCAAATCAGCGCTACAAAGAAGTCTCGCTTCCCGTCGGTCAAAAGGGCCATGCTGAAAAAAGTGTCAAAACCAGAAATGCAGGACAGGCCATGGAGAAATGGGAGCCTTGCTACACTGATGGGCGGGATGTAAATTGCCAAGAGCCACTCTGGAGAAGTGTCCGGTGAGTCCTGAAACATCTGAAAAACACAGCTTAGAGAGCATAGGGCACATCCACTCATGGGGGTATAAATTGGGAAAATTAAAAATCAGCAAGACACAAGCACCCCAAAGTTTAGGGCTGCTCTGTTGACCAGGACCTCCACTTCATTCCACCTTAAATATCCCAGGAAAGAGAAAAATGGATAAAGAAGTTGTGGTCCTTATGTACAATGGAATATCACTCAGCCATGAAATCAATGTCGTAAGGTTAGTAGCAGCATGATGAGTGGATTTAGGTACGATGATTCTAAGTGAAATAAGTCACACAAAAAAGGACACTTCTCATAAGGTATCACTGATAGAGGGAATGTAAAAACCGTTACACTTGAACTGAATTACAAAACAGAACAGAGTCACACATGCAGAAAACACACTATGGCTGCTTAACGGGAAAGGTGAGGTGGGGTGATACATAAAACAAGGGTATCAAATTAGCTCAGATACCGTTCCATAAACCCAATATGTAATAGACAAGACCTACTCCTTGCTCAGAGAACTGGACTCAACACGCCCTATTCACCACACAAGAATATATCTGACTAATAATAATCGTAAAACCTATGTATTGATATCTCTCTGTTAGTGTGTCAAGTGGGTGTAAAGCGGCATAAACACAGCAGTGAAAAGCAGCTAAACCCCATTATAAAAATAAATTACTTTGAAACACCCATGAAACAAAGACAGTGAAAGAGAGAGAAATTCTTACACAATGCGTTCAGGGGCTGTGATGCAACCTGGATTGACCATATCTAGACGCACAGCTGGATGAGACATAAGGGTGGACACTCTTGGGGCTGAGAGGTTTGGTGAGGTTGGATGAGCAAACGCAGACCCTTTAAAGTAATACTGCGTGGTACCCATCGCATGGGTCCCAAATCTCCAGGTTCAAGGGCATCTTCCTACATCGAAAACATTCATGAGAAACCCAGCAGATGGTACACCGTGTGATGGGGAAAGGTTTCTAAAACGCACCTCATTTCTCATCTCCTTGTGCCCGGGTTCGCCATTCCAGCCGCTTTACTAGCAAGCTCCCTACTTGGAGCATCAGCACCTTTAACCTCCTGTTCCGTACAGGTTGCAATTTGTCCTGAGGATAAACGGGAAGACGTGGAACCAACGAGAGACTAGCTCTTGGTGTTGGGACAGGCACAAGTCACTCTATTTTCCCATCAGGAAGAAGAATTAACCACAGGCTCAGCCTGCCCCCCGGAACCAGAACAGGGCCTGAAGCCATTCTGCGATTTTGCGGCCAGCTCCCATAAAAACGAGTTATAAAATGGAGGTTCAGGGCACTGCAATTCACAAACCTGCAGAGTTATAAATGATAACTCTCGTCCACAAATATATTGAGGGAAGGCAAAGAAGAGGATTTGAAATCAAGGCAGAATTGCAGGAAACAGATTTCAGGAGGTAGATACGAATCGCCTTTAAAGCACATGAAAAGCGGCAAAATGTTGACAATGATGCCCTTGGCCAAAAAGGGCGTATGCGTTTTTTCCTGAATATATTCAGGAAAAAACGCATACGCCCTTTTTGGCCAACCAAGCAACCTGGAAAGGCAAATCAGCGCTACAAAGAAGTCTCGCTTCCCGTCGGTCAAAAGGGCCATGCTGAAAAAAGTGTCAAAACCAGAAATGCAGGACAGGCCATGGAGAAATGGGAGCCTTGCTACACTGATGGGCGGGATGTAAATTGCCAAGAGCCACTCTGGAGAAGTGTCCGGTGAGTCCTGAAACATCTGAAAAACACAGCTTAGAGAGCATAGGGCACATCCACTCATGGGGGTATAAATTGGGAAAATTAAAAATCAGCAAGACACAAGCACCCCAAAGTTTAGGGCTGCTCTGTTGACCAGGACCTCCACTTCATTCCACCTTAAATATCCCAGGAAAGAGAAAAATGGATAAAGAAGTTGTGGTCCTTATGTACAATGGAATATCACTCAGCCATGAAATCAATGTCGTAAGGTTAGTAGCAGCATGATGAGTGGATTTAGGTACGATGATTCTAAGTGAAATAAGTCACACAGAAAAGGACACTTCTCATAAGGTATCACTGATAGAGGGAATGTAAAAACCGTTACACTTGAACTGAATTACAAAACAGAACAGAGTCACACATGCAGAAAACACACTATGGCTGCTTAACGGGAAAGGTGAGGTGGGGTGATACATAAAACAAGGGTATCAAATTAGCTCAGATACCGTTCCATAAACCCAATATGTAATAGACAAGACCTACTCCTTGCTCAGAGAACTGGACTCAACACGCCCTATTCACCGCACAAGAATATATCTGACTAATAATAATCGTAAAACCTATGTATTGATATCTCTCTGTTAGTGTGTCAAGTGGGTGTAAAGCGGCATAAACACAGCAGTGAAAAGCAGCTAAACCCCATTATAAAAATAAATTACTTTGAAACACCCATGAAACAAAGACAGTGAAAGAGAGAGAAATTCTTACACAATGCGTTCAGGGGCTGTGATGCAACCTGGATTGACCATATCTAGACGCACAGCTGGATGAGACATAAGGGTGGACACTCTTGGGGCTGAGAGGTTTGGTGAGGTTGGATGAGCAAACGCAGACCCTTTAAAGTAATACTGCGTGGTACCCATCGCATGGGTCCCAAATCTCCAGGTTCAAGGGCATCTTCCTACATCGAAAACATTCATGAGAAACCCAGCAGATGGTACACCGTGTGATGGGGAAAGGTTTCTAAAACGCACCTCATTTCTCATCTCCTTGTGCCCGGGTTCGCCATTCCAGCCGCTTTACTAGCAAGCTCCCTACTTGGAGCATCAGCACCTTTAACCTCCTGTTCCGTACAGGTTGCAATTTGTCCTGAGGATAAACGGGAAGACGTGGAACCAACGAGAGACTAGCTCTTGGTGTTGGGACAGGCACAAGTCACTCTATTTTCCCATCAGGAAGAAGAATTAACCACAGGCTCAGCCTGCCCCCTGGAACCAGAACAGGGCCTGAAGCCATTCTGCGATTTTGCGGCCAGCTCCCATAAAAACGAGTTATAAAATGGAGGTTCAGGGCACTGCAATTCACAAACCTGCAGAGTTATAAATAATAACTCTCGTCCACAAATATATTGCGGGAAGGCAAAGAAGAGGATTTGAAATCAAGGCAGAATTGCAGGAAACAGATTTCAGGAGGTAGATACGAATCGCCTTTAAAGCACATGAAAAGCGGCAAAACGTTGACAATGATGCCTTTGGCCAAAAAGGGCGTATGCGTTTTTTCCTGAATATATCCAAGAAAAAACGCATACGCCCTTTTTGGCCAACCAAGCAACCTGGAAAGGCAAATCAGCGCTACAAAGAAGTCTCGCTTCCCATCGGTCAAAAGGGCCATGCTGAAAAAAGTGTCAAAGCCAGAAATGCAGGACAGGCCATGGAGAAATGGGAGCCTTGCTACACTGATGAGCGGGATGTAAATTGCCAAGAGCCAATCTGGAGAAGTGTCCCGTGAGTCCTGAAACATCTGAAAAACACAGCTTAGAGAGCATAGGGCACTTCCACTCATGGGGGTATAAATTGGGAAAATGAAAAATCAGCAAGACACAAGCACCCCAAAGTTTAGGGCTGCTCTGTTGACCAGGACCTCCACTTCATTCCACCTTAAATATCCCAGGAAAGAGAAAAATGGATAAAGAAGTTGTGGTCCTTATGTACAATGGAATATCACTCAGCCATGAAATCAATGTCGTAAGGTTAGTAGCAGCATGATGAGTGGATTTAGGTACGACGATTCTAAGTGAAATAAGTCACACAGAAAAGGACACTTCTCATAAGGTATCACTGATAGAGGGAATGTAAAAACCGTTACACTTGAACTGAATTACAAAACAGAACAGAGTCACACATGCAGAAAACACACTATGGCTGCTTAACGGGAAAGGTGAGGTGGGGTGATACATAAAACAAGGGTATCAAATTAGCTCAGATACCGTTCCATAAACCCAATATGTAATAGACAAGACCTACTCCTTGCTCAGAGAACTGGACTCAACACGCCCTATTCACCGCACAAGAATATATCTGACTAATAATAATCGTAAAACCTATGTATTGATATCTCTCTGTTAGTGTGTCAAGTGGGTGTAAAGCGGCATAAACACAGCAGTGAAAAGCAGCTAAACCCCATTATAAAAAGCAATTACTTTGAAACACCCATGAAACAGTGAAAGAGAGAGAAATTCTTACACAATGCGTTCAGGGGCTGTGATGCAACCTGGATTGACCATATCTAGACGCACAGCTGGATGAGACATAAGGGTGGACACTCTTGGGGCTGAGAGTTTTGGTGAGGTTGGGTGAGCAAACGCAGACCCTTTAAAGTAATACTGCGTGGTACCCATCGCATGGGTCCCAAATCTCCAGGTTCAAGGTTATCTTCCTACATCAAAAACATGCATGAGAAACCCAGAAGATGGTACACCGTGTGATGGGGAAAGGTTTCTAAAACGCACCTCATTTCTCATCTCCTTGTGCCCGGGTTCGCCATTCCAGCCGCTTTACTAGCAAGCTCCCTACTTGGAGCATCAGCACCTTTAACCTCCTGTTCCGTACAGGTTGCAATTTGTCCTGAGGATAAACGGGAAGACGTGGAACCAACGAGAGACTAGCTCTTGGTGTTGGGACAGGCACAGGTCACTCTATTTTCCCATCAGAAAGAAGAATTAACCACAGGCTCAGCCTGCCCCCCGGAACCAGAACAGGGCCTGAAGCCATTCTGCGATTTTGCGGCCAGCTCCCATAAAAACGAGTTGTAAAATGGAGGTTCAGGGCACTGCAATTCACAAACCTGCAGAGTTATAAATGATAACTCTCGTCCACAAATATATTGAGGGAAGGCAAAGAAGAGGATTTGAAATCAAGGCAGAATTGCAGGAAACAGATTTCAGGAGGTAGATACGAATCGCCTTTAAAGCACATGAAAAGCGGCAAAACGTTGACAATGATGCCCTTGGCCAAAAAGGGCGTATGCGTTTTTTCCTGAATATATTCAGGAAAAAACGCATACGCCCTTTTTGGCCAACCAAGCAACCTGGAAAGGCAAATCAGCGCTACAAAGAAGTCTCGCTTCCCATCGGTCAAAAGGGCCATGCTGAAAAAAGTGTCAAAACCAGAAATGCAGGACAGGCCATGGAGAAATGGGAGCCTTGCTACACTGATGGGCGGGATGGAAATTGCCAAGAGCCACTCTGGAGAAGTGTCCGGTGAGTCCTGAAACATCTGAAAAACACAGCTTAGAGAGCATAGGGCACTTCCACTCATGGGGGTATAAATTGGGAAAATGAAAAATCAGCAAGACACAAGCACCCCAAAGTTTAGGGCTGCTCTGTTGACCAGGACCTCCACTTCATTCCACCTTAAATATCCCAGGAAAGAGAAAAATGGATAAAGAAGTTGTGGTCCTTAAGTACAATGGAATATCACTCAGCCATGAAATCAATGTCGTAAGGTTAGTAGCAGCATGATGAGTGGATTTAGGTACGATGATTCTAAGTGAAATAAGTCACACAGAAAAGGACACTTCTCATAAGGTATCACTGATAGAGGGAATGTAAAACCGTTACACTTGAACTGAATTACAAAACAGAACAGAGTCACACATGCAGAAAACACACTATGGCTGCTTAACGGGAAAGGTGAGGTGGGGTGATACATAAAACAAGGGTATCAAATTAGCTCAGATACCGTTCCATAAACCCAATATGTAATAGACAAGACCTACTCCTTGCTCAGAGAACTGGACTCAACACGCCCTATTCACCGCACAAGAATATATCTGACTAATAATAATCGTAAAACCTATGTATTGATATCTCTCTGTTAGTGTGTCAAGTGGGTGTAAAGCAGCATAAACACAGCAGTGAAAAGCAGCTAAATCCCATTATGAAAATAAATTACTTTGAAAAACCCATGAAACAAAGACAGTGAAAGAGAGAGAAATTCTTACACAATGCGTTCAGGGGCTGTGATGCAACCTGGATTGACCATATCTAGACGCACAGCTGGATGAGACATAAGGGTGGACACTCTTGGGGCTGAGAGGTTTGGTGAGGTTGGGTGAGCAAACGCAGACCCTTTAAAGTAATACTGCGTGGTACCCATCGCATGGGTCCCAAATCTCCAGGTTCAAGGGCATCTTCCTACATCGAAAACATGCATGAGAAACCCAGAAGATGGTACACCGTGTGATGGGGAAAGGTTTCTAAAACGCACCTCATTTCTCATCTCCTTGTGCCCGGGTTCGCCATTCCAGCCGCTTTACTAGCAAGCTCCCTACTTGGAGCATCAGCACCTTTAACCTCCTGTTCCGTACAGGTTGCAATTTGTCCTGAGGATAAACGGGAAGACGTGGAACCAACGAGAGACTAGCTCTTGGTGTTGGGACAGGCACAAGTCACTCTATTTTCCCATCAGGAAGAAGAATTAACCACAGGCTCAGCCTGCCCCCCGGAACCAGAACAGGGCCTGAAGCCATTCTGCGATTTTGCGGCCAGCTCCCATAAAAACGAGTTATAAAATGGAGGTTCAGGGCACTGCAATTCACAAACCTGCAGAGTTATAAATGATAACTCTCGTCCACAAATATATTGAGGGAAGGCAAAGAAGAGGATTTGAAATCAAGGCAGAATTGCAGGAAACAGATTTCAGGAGGTAGATACGAATCGCCTTTAAAGCACATGAAAAGCGGCAAAACGTTGACAATGATGCCCTTGGCCAAAAAGGGCGTATGCGTTTTTTCCTGAATATATTCAGGAAAAAACGCATACGCCCTTTTTGGCCAACCAAGCAACCTGGAAAGGCAAATCAGCGCTACAAAGAAGTCTCGCTTCCCGTCGGTCAAAAGGGCCATGCTGAAAAAAGTGTCAAAACCAGAAATGCAGGACAGGCCATGGAGAAATGGGAGCCTTGCTACACTGATGGGCGGGATGTAAATTGCCAACAGCCACTCTGGAGAAGTGTCCGGTGAGTCCTGAAACATCTGAAAAACACAGCTTAGAGAGCATAGGGCACATCCACTCATGGGGGTATAAATTGGGAAAATTAAAAATCAGCAAGACACAAGCACCCCAAAGTTTAGGGCTGCTCTGTTGACCAGGACCTCCACTTCATTCCACCTTAAATATCCCAGGAAAGAGAAAAATGGATAAAGAAGTTGTGGTCCTTATGTACAATGGAATATCACTCAGCCATGAAATCAATGTCGTAAGGTTAGTAGCAGCATGATGAGTGGATTTAGGTACGATGATTCTAAGTGAAATAAGTCACACAGAAAAGGACACTTCTCATAAGGTATCACTGATAGAGGGAATGTAAAAACCGTTACACTTGAACTGAATTACAAAACAGAACAGAGTCACACATGCAGAAAACACACTATGGCTGCTTAACGGGAAAGGTGAGGTGGGGTGATACATAAAACAAGGGTATCAAATTAGCTCAGATACCGTTCCATAAACCCAATATGTAATAGACAAGACCTACTCCTTGCTCAGAGAACTGGACTCAACACGCCCTATTCACCACACAAGAATATATCTGACTAATAATAATCGTAAAACCTATGTATTGATATCTCTCTGTTAGTGTGTCAAGTGGGTGTAAAGCGGCATAAACACAGCAGTGAAAAGCAGCTAAACCCCATTATAAAAATAAATTACTTTGAAACACCCATGCAACAAAGACAGTGAAAGAGAGAGAAATTCTTACACAATGCGTTCAGGGGCTGTGATGCAACCTGGATTGGCCATATCTAGACGCACAGCTGGATGAGACATAAGGGTGGACACTCTTGGGGCTGAGAGGTTTGGTGAGGTTGGATGAGCAAACGCAGACCCTTTCAAGTAATACTGCGTGGTACCCATCGCATGGGTCCCAAATCTCCAGGTTCAAGGGCATCTTCCTACATCGAAAACATTCATGAGAAACCCAGCAGATGGTACACCGTGTGATGGGGAAAGGTTTCTAAAACGCACCTCATTTCTCATCTCCTTGTGCCCGGGTTCGCCATTCCAGCCGCTTTACTAGCAAGCTCCCTACTTGGAGCATCAGCACCTTTAACCTCCTGTTCCGTACAGGTTGCAATTTGTCCTGAGGATAAACGGGAAGACGTGGAACCAACGAGAGACTAGCTCTTGGTGTTGGGACAGGCACAAGTCACTCTATTTTCCCATCAGGAAGAAGAATTAACCACAGGCTCAGCCTGCCCCCCGGAACCAGAACAGGGCCTGAAGCCATTCTGCGATTTTGCGGCCAGCTCCCATAAAAACGAGTTGTAAAATGGAGGTTCAGGGCACTGCAATTCACAAACCTGCAGAGTTATAAATGATAACTCTCGTCCACAAATATATTGAGGGAAGGCAAAGAAGAGGATTTGAAATCAAGGCAGAATTGCAGGAAACAGATTTCAGGAGGTAGATACGAATCGCCTTTAAAGCACATGAAAAGCGGCAAAACGTTGACAATGATGCCCTTGGCCAAAAAGGGCGTATGCGTTTTTTCCTGAATATATTCAGGAAAAAACGCATACGCCCTTTTTGGCCAACCAAGCAACCTGGAAAGGCAAATCAGCGCTACAAAGAAGTCTCGCTTCCCATCGGTCAAAAGGGCCATGCTGAAAAAAGTGTCAAAGCCAGAAATGCAGGACAGGCCATGGAGAAATGGGAGCCTTGCTACACTGATGGGCGGGATGTAAATTGCCAAGAGCCAATCTGGAGAAGTGTCCCGTGAGTCCTGAAACATCTGAAAAACACAGCTTAGAGAGCATAGGGCACTTCCACTCATGGGGGTATAAATTGGGAAAATTAAAAATCAGCAAGACACAAGCACCCCAAAGTTTAGGGCTGCTCTGTTGACCAGGACCTCCACTTCATTCCACCTTAAATATCCCAGGAAAGAGAAAAATGGATAAAGAAGTTGTGGTCCTTATGTACAATGGAATATCACTCAGCCATGAAATCAATGTCGTAAGGTTAGTAGCAGCATGATGAGTGGATTTAGGTACGACGATTCTAAGTGAAATAAGTCACACAGAAAAGGACACTTCTCATAAGGTATCACTGATAGAGGGAATGTAAAAACCGTTACACTTGAACTGAATTACAAAACAGAACAGAGTCACACATGCAGAAAACACACTATGGCTGCTTAACGGGAAAGGTGAGGTGGGGTGATACATAAAACAAGGGTATCAAATTAGCTCAGATACCGTTCCATAAACCCAATATGTAATAGACAAGACTTACTCCTTGCTCAGAGAACTGGACTCAACACGCCCTATTCACCGCACAAGAATATATCTGACTAATAATAATCGTAAAACCTATGTATTGATATCTCTCTGTTAGTGTGTCAAGTGGGTGTAAAGCGGCATAAACACAGCAGTGAAAAGCAGCTAAACCCCATTATAAAAATAAATTACTTTGAAACACCCATGAAACAGTGAAAGAGAGAGAAATTCTTACACAATGCGTTCAGGGGCTGTGATGCAACCTGGATTGACCATATCTAGACGCACAGCTGGATGAGACATAAGGGTGGACACTCTTGGGGCTGAGAGTTTTGGTGAGGTTGGGTGAGCAAACGCAGACCCTTTAAAGTAATACTGCGTGGTACCCATCGCATGGGTCCCAAATCTCCAGGTTCAAGGGCATCTTCCTACATCAAAAACATGCATGAGAAACCCAGAAGATCGTACACCGTGTGATGGGGAAAGGTTTCTAAAACGCACCTCATTTCTCATCTCCTTGTGCCCGGGTTCGCCATTCCAGCCGCTTTACTAGCAAGCTCCCTACTTGGAGCATCAGCACCTTTAACCTCCTGTTCCGTACAGGTTGCAATTTGTCCTGAGGATAAACGGGAAGACGTGGAACCAACGAGAGACTAGCTCTTGGTGTTGGGACAGGCACAGGTCACTCTATTTTCCCATCAGAAAGAAGAATTAACCACAGGCTCAGCCTGCCCCCCGGAACCAGAACAGGGCCTGAAGCCATTCTGCGATTTTGCGGCCAGCTCCCATAAAAACGAGTTGTAAAATGGAGGTTCAGGGCACTGCAATTCACAAACCTGCAGAGTTATAAATGATAACTCTCGTCCACAAATATATTGAGGGAAGGCAAAGAAGAGGATTTGAAATCAAGGCAGAATTGCAGGAAACAGATTTCAGGAGGTAGATACGAATCGCCTTTAAAGCACATGAAAAGCGGCAAAACGTTGACAATGATGCCCTTGGCCAAAAAGGGCGTATGCGTTTTTTCCTGAATATATTTAGGAAAAAACGCGTACGCCCTTTTTGGCCAACCAAGCAACCTGGAAAGGCAAATCAGCGCTACAAAGAAGTCTCGCTTCCCATCGGTCAAAAGGGCCATGCTGAAAAAAGTGTCAAAACCAGAAATGCAGGACAGGCCATGGAGAAATGGGAGCCTTGCTACACTGATGGGCGGGATGTAAATTGCCAAGAGCCACTCTGGAGAAGTGTCCGGTGAGTCCTGAAACATCTGAAAAACACAGCTTAGAGAGCATAGGGCACTTCCACTCATGGGGGTATAAATTGGGAAAATTAAAAATCAGCAAGACACAAGCACCCCAAAGTTTAGGGCTGCTCTGTTGACCAGGACCTCCACTTCATTCCACCTTAAATATCCCAGGAAAGAGAAAAATGGATAAAGAAGTTGTGGTCCTTATGTACAATGGAATATCACTCAGCCATGAAATCAATGTCGTAAGGTTAGTAGCAGCATGATGAGTGGATTTAGGTACGACGATTCTAAGTGAAATAAGTCACACAGAAAAGGACACTTCTCATAAGGTATCACTGATAGAGGGAATGTAAAAACCGTTACACTTGAACTGAATTACAAAACAGAACAGAGTCACACATGCAGAAAACACACTATGGCTGCTTAACGGGAAAGGTGAGGTGGGGTGATACATAAAACAAGGGTATCAAATTAGCTCAGATACCGTTCCATAAACCCAATATGTAATAGACAAGACCTACTCCTTGCTCAGAGAACTGGACTCAACACGCCCTATTCACCGCACAAGAATATATCTGACTAATAATAATCGTAAAACCTATGTATTGATATCTCTCTGTTAGTGTGTCAAGTGGGTGTAAAGCGGCATAAACACAGCAGTGAAAAGCAGCTAAATCCCATTATGAAAATAAATTACTTTGAAAAACCCATGAAACAAAGACAGTGAAAGAGAGAGAAATTCTTACACAATGCGTTCAGGGGCTGTGATGCAACCTGGATTGACCATATCTAGACGCACAGCTGGATGAGACATAAGGGTGGACACTCTTGGGGCTGAGAGGTTTGGTGAGGTTGGGTGAGCAAACGCAGACCCTTTAAAGTAATACTGCGTGGTACCCATCGCATGGGTCCCAAATCTCCAGGTTCAAGGGCATCTTCCTACATCGAAAACATGCATGAGAAACCCAGAAGATGGTACACCGTGTGATGGGGAAAGGTTTCTAAAACGCACCTCATTTCTCATCTCCTTGTGCCCGGGTTCGCCATTCCAGCCGCTTTACTAGCAAGCTCCCTACTTGGAGCATCAGCACCTTTAACCTCCTGTTCCGTACAGGTTGCAATTTGTCCTGAGGATAAACGGGAAGACGTGGAACCAACGAGAGACTAGCTCTTGGTGTTGGGACAGGCACAAGTCACTCTATTTTCCCATCAGGAAGAAGAATTAACCACAGGCTCAGCCTGCCCCCCGGAACCAGAACAGGGCCTGAAGCCATTCTGCGATTTTGCGGCCAGCTCCCATAAAAACGAGTTGTAAAATGGAGGTTCAGGGCACTGCAATTCACAAACCTGCAGAGTTATAAATGATAACTCTCGTCCACAAATATATTGAGGGAAGGCAAAGAAGAGGATTTGAAATCAAGGCAGAATTGCAGGAAGCAGATTTCAGGAGGTAGATACGAATCGCCTTTAAAGCACATGAAAAGCGGCAAAACGTTGACAATGATGCCCTTGGCCAAAAAGGGCGTATGCGTTTTTTCCTGAATATATTCAGGAAAAAACGCATACGCCCTTTTTGGCCAACCAAGCAACCTGGAAAGGCAAATCAGCGCTACAAAGAAGTCTCGCTTCCCATCGGTCAAAAGGGCCATGCTGAAAAAAGTGTCAAAGCCAGAAATGCAGGACAGGCCATGGAGAAATGGGAGCCTTGCTACACTGATGGGCGGGATGTAAATTGCCAAGAGCCACTCTGGAGAAGTGTCCGGTGAGTCCTGAAACATCTGAAAAACACAGCTTAGAGAGCATAGGGCACTTCCACTCATGGGGGTATAAATTGGGAAAATGAAAAATCAGCAAGACACAAGCACCCCAAAGTTTAGGGCTGCTCTGTTGACCAGGACCTCCACTTCATTCCACGTTAAATATCCCAGGAAAGAGAAAAATGGATAAAGAAGTTGTGGTCCTTATGTACAATGGAATATCACTCAGCCATGAAATCAATGTCGTAAGGTTAGTAGCAGCATGATGAGTGGATTTAGGTACGACGATTCTAAGTGAAATAAGTCACACAGAAAAGGACACTTCTCATAAGGTATCACTGATAGAGGGAATGTAAAAACCGTTACACTTGAACTGAATTACAAAACAGAACAGAGTCACACATGCAGAAAACACACTATGGCTGCTTAACGGGAAAGGTGAGGTGGGGTGATACATAAAACAAGGGTATCAAATTAGCTCAGATACCGTTCCATAAACCCAATATGTAATAGAAAAGACCTACTCCTTGCTCAGAGAACTGGACTCAACACGCCCTATTCACCACACAAGAATATATCTGACTAATAATAATCGTAAAACCTATGTATTGATATCTCTCTGTTAGTGTGTCAAGTGGGTGTAAAGCGGCATAAACACAGCAGTGAAAAGCAGCTAAACCCCATTATAAAAATAAATTATTTTGAAACACCCATGAAACAAAGACAGTGAAAGAGAGAGAAATTCTTACACAATGCGTTCAGGGGCTGTGATGCAACCTGGATTGGCCATATCTAGACGCACAGCTGGATGAGACATAAGGGTGGACACTCTTGGGGCTGAGAGTTTTTGTGAGGTTGAGTGAGCAAATGCAGACCCTTTAAAGTAATACTGCGTGGTACCCATCGCATGGGTCCCAAATCTCAAGGTTCAAGGGCATCTTCCTACATCAAAAACATGCATGAGAAACCCAGAAGATCGTACACCGTGTGATGGGGAAAGGTTTCTAAAACGCACCTCATTTCTCATCTCCTTGTGCCCGGGTTCGCCATTCCAGCCGCTTTACTAGCAAGCTCCCTACTTGGAGCATCAGCACCTTTAACCTCCTGTTCCGTACAGGTTGCAATTTGTCCTGAGGATAAACGGGAAGACGTGGAACCAACGAGAGACTAGCTCTTGGTGTTGGGACAGGCACAGGTCACTCTATTTTCCCATCAGAAAGAAGAATTAACCACAGGCTCAGCCTGCCCCCCGGAACCAGAACAGGGCCTGAAGCCATTCTGCGATTTTGCGGCCAGCTCCCATAAAAACGAGTTGTAAAATGGAGGTTCAGGGCACTGCAATTCACAAACCTGCAGAGTTATAAATGATAACTCTCGTCCACAAATATATTGAGGGAAGGCAAAGAAGAGGATTTGAAATCAAGGCAGAATTGCAGGAAACAGATTTCAGGAGGTAGATACGAATCGCCTTTAAAGCACATGAAAAGCGGCAAAACGTTGACAATGATGCCCTTGGCCAAAAAGGGCGTATGCGTTTTTTCCTGAATATATTTAGGAAAAAACGCGTACGCCCTTTTTGGCCAACCAAGCAACCTGGAAAGGCAAATCAGCGCTACAAAGAAGTCTCGCTTCCCATCGGTCAAAAGGGCCATGCTGAAAAAAGTGTCAAAACCAGAAATGCAGGACAGGCCATGGAGAAATGGGAGCCTTGCTACACTGATGGGCGGGATGTAAATTGCCAAGAGCCACTCTGGAGAAGTGTCCGGTGAGTCCTGAAACATCTGAAAAACACAGCTTAGAGAGCATAGGGCACTTCCACTCATGGGGGTATAAATTGGGAAAATGAAAAATCAGCAAGACACAAGCACCCCAAAGTTTAGGGCTGCTCTGTTGACCAGGACCTCCACTTCATTCCACCTTAAATATCCCAGGAAAGAGAAAAATGGATAAAGAAGTTGTGGTCCTTATGTACAATGGAATATCACTCAGCCATGAAATCAATGTCGTAAGGTTAGTAGCAGCATGATGAGTGGATTTAGGTACGACGATTCTAAGTGAAATAAGTCACACAGAAAAGGACACTTCTCATAAGGTATCACTGATAGAGGGAATGTAAAAACCGTTACACTTGAACTGAATTACAAAACAGAACAGAGTCACACATGCAGAAAACACACTATGGCTGCTTAACGGGAAAGGTGAGGTGGGGTGATACATAAAACAAGGGTATCAAATTAGCTCAGATACCGTTCCATAAACCCAATATGTAATAGACAAGACCTACTCCTTGCTCAGAGAACTGGACTCAACACGCCCTATTCACCGCACAAGAATATATCTGACTAATAATAATCGTAAAACCTATGTATTGATATCTCTCTGTTAGTGTGTCAAGTGGGTGTAAAGCGGCATAAACACAGCAGTGAAAAGCAGCTAAATCCCATTATGAAAATAAATTACTTTGAAAAACCCATGAAACAAAGACAGTGAAAGAGAGAGAAATTCTTACACAATGCGTTCAGGGGCTGTGATGCAACCTGGATTGACCATATCTAGACGCACAGCTGGATGAGACATAAGGGTGGACACTCTTGGGGCTGAGAGGTTTGGTGAGGTTGGGTGAGCAAACGCAGACCCTTTAAAGTAATACTGCGTGGTACCCATCGCATGGGTCCCAAATCTCCAGGTTCAAGGGCATCTTCCTACATCGAAAACATGCATGAGAAACCCAGAAGATGGTACACCGTGTGATGGGGAAAGGTTTCTAAAACGCACCTCATTTCTCATCTCCTTGTGCCCGGGTTCGCCATTCCAGCCGCTTTACTAGCAAGCTCCCTACTTGGAGCATCAGCACCTTTAACCTCCTGTTCCGTACAGGTTGCAATTTGTCCTGAGGATAAACGGGAAGACGTGGAACCAACGAGAGACTAGCTCTTGGTGTTGGGACAGGCACAAGTCACTCTATTTTCCCATCAGGAAGAAGAATTAACCACAGGCTCAGCCTGCCCCCCGGAACCAGAACAGGGCCTGAAGCCATTCTGCGATTTTGCGGCCAGCTCCCATAAAAACGAGTTGTAAAATGGAGGTTCAGGGCACTGCAATTCACAAACCTGCAGAGTTATAAATGATAACTCTCGTCCACAAATATATTGAGGGAAGGCAAAGAAGAGGATTTGAAATCAAGGCAGAATTGCAGGAAGCAGATTTCAGGAGGTAGATACGAATCGCCTTTAAAGCACATGAAAAGCGGCAAAACGTTGACAATGATGCCCTTGGCCAAAAAGGGCGTATGCGTTTTTTCCTGAATATATTCAGGAAAAAACGCATACGCCCTTTTTGGCCAACCAAGCAACCTGGAAAGGCAAATCAGCGCTACAAAGAAGTCTCGCTTCCCGTCGGTCAAAAGGGCCATGCTGAAAAAAGTGTCAAAACCAGAAATGCAGGACAGGCCATGGAGAAATGGGAGCCTTGCTACACTGATGGGCGGGATGTAAATTGCCAAGAGCCACTCTGGAGAAGTGTCCGGTGAGTCCTGAAACATCTGAAAAACACAGCTTAGAGAGCATAGGGCACTTCCACTCATGGGGGTATAAATTGGGAAAATGAAAAATCAGCAAGACACAAGCACCCCAAAGTTTAGGGCTGCTCTGTTGACCAGGACCTCCACTTCATTCCACGTTAAATATCCCAGGAAAGAGAAAAATGGATAAAGAAGTTGTGGTCCTTATGTACAATGGAATATCACTCAGCCATGAAATCAATGTCGTAAGGTTAGTAGCAGCATGATGAGTGGATTTAGGTACGACGATTCTAAGTGAAATAAGTCACACAGAAAAGGACACTTCTCATAAGGTATCACTGATAGAGGGAATGTAAAAACCGTTACACTTGAACTGAATTACAAAACAGAACAGAGTCACACATGCAGAAAACACACTATGGCTGCTTAACGGGAAAGGTGAGGTGGGGTGATACATAAAACAAGGGTATCAAATTAGCTCAGATACCGTTCCATAAACCCAATATGTAATAGAAAAGACCTACTCCTTGCTCAGAGAACTGGACTCAACACGCCCTATTCACCACACAAGAATATATCTGACTAATAATAATCGTAAAACCTATGTATTGATATCTCTCTGTTAGTGTGTCAAGTGGGTGTAAAGCGGCATAAACACAGCAGTGAAAAGCAGCTAAACCCCATTATAAAAATAAATTATTTTGAAACACCCATGAAACAAAGACAGTGAAAGAGAGAGAAATTCTTACACAATGCGTTCAGGGGCTGTGATGCAACCTGGATTGGCCATATCTAGACGCACAGCTGGATGAGACATAAGGGTGGACACTCTTGGGGCTGAGAGTTTTTGTGAGGTTGAGTGAGCAAATGCAGACCCTTTAAAGTAATACTGCGTGGTACCCATCGCATGGGTCCCAAATCTCAAGGTTCAAGGGCACCTTCCTACATCAAAAACATGCATGAGAAACCCAGAAGATCGTACACCGTGTGATGGGGAAAGGTTTCTAAAACGCACCTCATTTCTCATCTCCTTGTGCCCGGGTTCGCCATTCCAGCCGCTTTACTAGCAAGCTCCCTACTTGGAGCATCAGCACCTTTAACCTCCTGTTCCGTACAGGTTGCAATTTGTCCTGAGGATAAACGGGAAGACGTGGAACCAACGAGAGACTAGCTCTTGGTGTTGGGACAGGCACAGGTCACTCTATTTTCCCATCAGAAAGAAGAATTAACCACAGGCTCAGCCTGCCCCCCGGAACCAGAACAGGGCCTGAAGCCATTCTGCGATTTTGCGGCCAGCTCCCATAAAAACGAGTTGTAAAATGGAGGTTCAGGGCACTGCAATTCACAAACCTGCAGAGTTATAAATGATAACTCTCGTCCACAAATATATTGAGGGAAGGCAAAGAAGAGGATTTGAAATCAAGGCAGAATTGCAGGAAACAGATTTCAGGAGGTAGATACGAATCGCCTTTAAAGCACATGAAAAGCGGCAAAACGTTGACAATGATGCCCTTGGCCAAAAAGGGCGTATGCGTTTTTTCCTGAATATATTCAGGAAAAAACGCATACGCCCTTTTTGGCCAACCAAGCAACCTGGAAAGGCAAATCAGCGCTACAAAGAAGTCTCGCTTCCCGTCGGTCAAAAGGGCCATGCTGAAAAAAGTGTCAAAACCAGAAATGCAGGACAGGCCATGGAGAAATGGGAGCCTTGCTACACTGATGGGCGGGATGTAAATTGCCAAGAGCCACTCTGGAGAAGTGTCCGGTGAGTCCTGAAACATCTGAAAAACACAGCTTAGAGCGCATAGGGCACATCCACTCATGGGGGTATAAATTGGGAAAATGAAAAATCAGCAAGACACAAGCACCCCAAAGTTTAGGGCTGCTCTGTTGACCAGGACCTCCACTTCATTCCACCTTAAATATCCCAGGAAAGAGAAAAATGGATAAAGAAGTTGTGGTCCTTATGTACAATGGAATATCACTCAGCCATGAAATCAATGTCGTAAGGTTAGTAGCAGCATGATGAGTGGATTTAGGTACGACGATTCTAAGTGAAATAAGTCACACAGAAAAGGACACTTCTCATAAGGTATCACTGATAGAGGGAATGTAAAAACCGTTACACTTGAACTGAATTACAAAACAGAACAGAGTCACACATGCAGAAAACACACTATGGCTGCTTAACGGGAAAGGTGAGGTGGGGTGATACATAAAACAAGGGTATCAAATTAGCTCAGATACCGTTCCATAAACCCAATATGTAATAGACAAGACCTACTCCTTGCTCAGAGAACTGGACTCAACACGCCCTATTCACCACACAAGAATATATCTGACTAATAATAATCGTAAAACCTATGTATTGATATCTCTCTGTTAGTGTGTCAAGTGGGTGTAAAGCGGCATAAACACAGCAGTGAAAAGCAGCTAAACCCCATTATAAAAATAAATTACTTTGAAACACCCATGCAACAAAGACAGTGAAAGAGAGAAAAATTCTTACACAATGCGTTCAGGGGCTGTGATGCAACCTGGATTGACCATATCTAGACGCACAGCTGGATGAGACATAAGGGTGGACACTCTTGGGGCTGAGAGGTTTGGTGAGGTTGGATGAGCAAACGCAGACCCTTTAAAGTAATACTGCGTGGTACCCATCGCATGGGTCCCAAATCTCCAGGTTCAAGGGCATCTTCCTACATCGAAAACATTCATGAGAAACCCAGCAGATGGTACACCGTGTGATGGGGAAAGGTTTCTAAAACGCACCTCATTTCTCATCTCCTTGTGCCCGGGTTCGCCATTCCAGCCGCTTTACTAGCAAGCTCCCTACTTGGAGCATCAGCACCTTTAACCTCCTGTTCCGTACAGGTTGCAATTTGTCCTGAGGATAAACGGGAAGACGTGGAACCAACGAGAGACTAGCTCTTGGTGTTGGGACAGGCACAAGTCACTCTATTTTCCCATCAGGAAGAAGAATTAACCACAGGCTCAGCCTGCCCCCCGGAACCAGAACAGGGCCTGAAGCCATTCTGCGATTTTGCGGCCAGCTCCCATAAAAACGAGTTGTAAAATGGAGGTTCAGGGCACTGCAATTCACAAACCTGCAGAGTTATAAATGATAACTCTCGTCCACAAATATATTGAGGGAAGGCAAAGAAGAGGATTTGAAATCAAGGCAGAATTGCAGGAAACAGATTTCAGGAGGTAGATACGAATCGCCTTTAAAGCACATGAAAAGCGGCAAAACGTTGACAATGATGCCCTTGGCCAAAAAGGGCGTATGCGTTTTTTCCTGAATATATTCAGGAAAAAACGCATACGCCCTTTTTGGCCAACCAAGCAACCTGGAAAGGCAAATCAGCGCTACAAAGAAGTCTCGCTTCCCATCGGTCAAAAGGGCCATGCTGAAAAAAGTGTCAAAGCCAGAAATGCAGGACAGGCCATGGAGAAATGGGAGCCTTGCTACACTGATGGGCGGGATGTAAATTGCCAAGAGCCAATCTGGAGAAGTGTCCCGTGAGTCCTGAAACATCTGAAAAACACAGCTTAGAGAGCATAGGGCACTTCCACTCATGGGGGTATAAATTGGGAAAATTAAAAATCAGCAAGACACAAGCACCCCAAAGTTTAGGGCTGCTCTGTTGACAAGGACCTCCACTTCATTCCACCTTAAATATCCCAGGAAAGAGAAAAATGGATAAAGAAGTTGTGGTCCTTATGTACAATGGAATATCACTCAGCCATGAAATCAATGTCGTAAGGTTAGTAGCAGCATGATGAGTGGATTTAGGTAAGACGATTCTAAGTGAAATAAGTCACACAGAAAGGACACTTCTCATAAGGTATCACTGATAGAGGGAATGTAAAAACCGTTACACTTGAACTGAATTACAAAACAGAACAGAGTCACACATGCAGAAAACACACTATGGCTGCTTAATGGGAAAGGTGAGGTGGGGTGATACATAAAACAAGGGTATCAAATTAGCTCAGATACCGTTCCATAAACCCAATATGTAATAGACAAGACTTACTCCTTGCTCAGAGAACTGGACTCAACACGCCCTATTCACCGCACAAGAATATATCTGACTAATAATAATCGTAAAACCTATGTATTGATATCTCTCTGTTAGTGTGTCAAGTGGGTGTAAAGCGGCATAAACACAGCAGTGAAAAGCAGCTAAACCCCATTATAAAAATAAATTACTTTGAAACACCCATGAAACAGTGAAAGAGAGAGAAATTCTTACACAATGCGTTCAGGGGCTGTGATGCAACCTGGATTGACCATATCTAGACACACAGCTGGATGAGACATAAGGGTGGACACTCTTGGGGCTGAGAGTTTTGGTGAGGTTGGGTGAGCAAACGCAGACCCTTTAAAGTAATACTGCGTGGTACCCATCGCATGGGTCCCAAATCTCCAGGTTCAAGGTTATCTTCCTACATCAAAAACATGCATGAGAAACCCAGAAGATGGTACACCGTGTGATGGGGAAAGGTTTCTAAAACGCACCTCATTTCTCATCTCCTTGTGCCCGGGTTCGCCATTCCAGCCGCTTTACTAGCAAGCTCCCTACTTGGAGCATCAGCACCTTTAACCTCCTGTTCCGTACAGGTTGCAATTTGTCTTGAGGATAAACGGGAAGACGTGGAACCAACGAGAGACTAGCTCTTGGTGTTGGGACAGGCACAGGTCACTCTATTTTCCCATCAGAAAGAAGAATTAACCACAGGCTCAGCCTGCCCCCCGGAACCAGAACAGGGCCTGAAGCCATTCTGCGATTTTGCGGCCAGCTCCCATAAAAACGAGTTGTAAAATGGAGGTTCAGGGCACTGCAATTCACAAACCTGCAGAGTTATAAATGATAACTCTCGTCCACAAATATATTGAGGGAAGGCAAAGAAGAGGATTTGAAATCAAGGCAGAATTGCAGGAAACAGATTTCAGGAGGTAGATACGAATCGCCTTTAAAGCACATGAAAAGCGGCAAAACGTTGACAATGATGCCCTTGGCCAAAAAGGGCGTATGCGTTTTTTCCTGAATATATTCAGGAAAAAACGCATACGCCCTTTTTGGCCAACCAAGCAACCTGGAAAGGCAAATCAGCGCTACAAAGAAGTCTCGCTTCCCGTCGGTCAAAAGGGCCATGCTGAAAAAAGTGTCAAAACCAGAAATGCACGACAGGCCATGGAGAAATGGGAGCCTTGCTACACTGATGGGCGGGATGGAAATTGCCAAGAGCCACTCTGGAGAAGTGTCCGGTGAGTCCTGAAACATCTGAAAAACACAGCTTAGAGAGCATAGGGCACATCCACTCATGGGGGTATAAATTGGGAAAATTAAAAATCAGCAAGACACAAGCACCCCAAAGTTTAGGGCTGCTCTGTTGACCAGGACCTCCACTTCATTCCACCTTAAATATCCCAGGAAAGAGAAAAATGGATAAAGAAGTTGTGGTCCTTATGTACAATGGAATATCACTCAGCCATGAAATCAATGTCGTAAGGTTAGTAGCAGCATGATGAGTGGATTTAGGTACGATGATTCTAAGTGAAATAAGTCACACAGAAAAGGACACTTCTCATAAGGTATCACTGATAGAGGGAATGTAAAAACCGTTACACTTGAACTGAATTACAAAACAGAACAGAGTCACACATGCAGAAAACACACTATGGCTGCTTAACGGGAAAGGTGAGGTGGGGTGATACATAAAACAAGGGTATCAAATTAGCTCAGATACCATTCCATAAACCCAATATGTAATAGACAAGACCTACTCCTTGCTCAGAGAACTGGACTCAACACGCCCTATTCACCACACAAGAATATATCTGACTAATAATAATCGTAAAACCTATGTATTGATATCTCTCTGTTAGTGTGTCAAGTGGGTGTAAAGCGGCATAAACACAGCAGTGAAAAGCAGCTAAACCCCATTATAAAAATAAATTACTTTGAAACACCCATGAAACAAAGACAGTGAAAGAGAGAGAAATTCTTACACAATGCGTTCAGGGGCTGTGATGCAACCTGGATTGACCATATCTAGACGCACAGCTGGATGAGACATAAGGGTGGACACTCTTGGGGCTGAGAGGTTTGGTGAGGTTGGATGAGCAAACGCAGACCCTTTAAAGTAATACTGCGTGGTACCCATCGCATGGGTCCCAAATCTCCAGGTTCAAGGGCATCTTCCTACATCGAAAACATTCATGAGAAACCCAGCAGATGGTACACCGTGTGATGGGGAAAGGTTTCTAAAACGCACCTCATTTCTCATCTCCTTGTGCCCGGGTTCGCCATTCCAGCCGCTTTACTAGCAAGCTCCCTACTTGGAGCATCAGCACCTTTAACCTCCTGTTCCGTACAGGTTGCAATTTGTCCTGAGGATAAACGGGAAGACGTGGAACCAACGAGAGACTAGCTCTTGGTGTTGGGACAGGCACAAGTCACTCTATTTTCCCATCAGGAAGAAGAATTAACCACAGGCTCAGCCTGCCCCCCGGAACCAGAACAGGGCCTGAAGCCATTCTGCGATTTTGCGGCCAGCTCCCATAAAAACGAGTTGTAAAATGGAGGTTCAGGGCACTGCAATTCACAAACCTGCAGAGTTATAAATGATAACTCTCGTCCACAAATATATTGAGGGAAGGCAAAGAAGAGGATTTGAAATCAAGGCAGAATTGCAGGAAACAGATTTCAGGAGGTAGATACGAATCGCCTTTAAAGCACATGAAAAGCGGCAAAACGCTGACAATGATGCCCTTGGCCAAAAAGGGCGTATGCGTTTTTTCCTGAATATATTCAGGAAAAAACGCATACGCCCTTTTTGGCCAACCAAGCAACCTGGAAAGGCAAATCAGCGCTACAAAGAAGTCTCGCTTCCCATCGGTCAAAAGGGCCATGCTGAAAAAAGTGTCAAAGCCAGAAATGCAGGACAGGCCATGGAGAAATGGGAGCCTTGCTACACTGATGGGCGGGATGTAAATTGCCAAGAGCCAATCTGGAGAAGTGTCCCGTGAGTCCTGAAACATCTGAAAAACACAGCTTAGAGAGCATAGGGCACTTCCACTCATGGGGGTATAAATTGGGAAAATTAAAAATCAGCAAGACACAAGCACCCCAAAGTTTAGGGCTGCTCTGTTGACCAGGACCTCCACTTCATTCCACCTTAAATATCCCAGGAAAGAGAAAAATGGATAAAGAAGTTGTGGTCCTTATGTACAATGGAATATCACTCAGCCATGAAATCAATGTCGTAAGGTTAGTAGCAGCATGATGAGTGGATTTAGGTACGACGATTCTAAGTGAAATAAGTCACACAGAAAAGGACACTTCTCATAAGGTATCACTGATAGAGGGAATGTAAAAACCGTTACACTTGAACTGAATTACAAAACAGAACAGAGTCACACATGCAGAAAACACACTATGGCTGCTTAACGGGAAAGGTGAGGTGGGGTGATACATAAAACAATGGTATCAAATTAGCTCAGATACCGTTCCATAAACCCAATATGTAATAGACAAGACTTACTCCTTGCTCAGAGAACTGGACTCAACACGCCCTATTCACCGCACAAGAATATATCTGACTAATAATAATCGTAAAACCTATGTATTGATATCTCTCTGTTAGTGTGTCAAGTGGGTGTAAAGCGGCATAAACACAGCAGTGAAAAGCAGCTAAACCCCATTATAAAAATAAATTACTTTGAAACACCCATGAAACAGTGAAAGAGAGAGAAATTCTTACACAATGCGTTCAGGGGCTGTGATGCAACCTGGATTGACCATATCTAGACGCACAGCTGGATGAGACATAAGGGTGGACACTCTTGGGGCTGAGAGGTTTGGTGAGGTTGGATGAGCAAACGCAGACCCTTTAAAGTAATACTGCGTGGTACCCATCGCATGGGTCCCAAATCTCCAGGTTCAAGGGCATCTTCCTACATCGAAAACATTCATGAGAAACCCAGCAGATGGTACACCGTGTGATGGGGAAAGGTTTCTAAAACGCACCTCATTTCTCATCTCCTTGTGCCCGGGTTCGCCATTCCAGCCGCTTTACTAGCAAGCTCCCTACTTGGAGCATCAGCACCTTTAACCTCCTGTTCCGTACAGGTTGCAATTTGTCCTGAGGATAAACGGGAAGACGTGGAACCAACGAGAGACTAGCTCTTGGTGTTGGGACAGGCACAAGTCACTCTATTTTCCCATCAGGAAGAAGAATTAACCACAGGCTCAGCCTGCCCCCCGGAACCAGAACAGGGCCTGAAGCCATTCTGCGATTTTGCGGCCAGCTCCCATAAAAACGAGTTGTAAAATGGAGGTTCAGGGCACTGCAATTCACAAACCTGCAGAGTTATAAATGATAACTCTCGTCCACAAATATATTGAGGGAAGGCAAAGAAGAGGATTTGAAATCAAGGCAGAATTGCAGGAAACAGATTTCAGGAGGTAGATACGAATCGCCTTTAAAGCACATGAAAAGCGGCAAAACGTTGACAATGATGCCCTTGGCCAAAAAGGGCGTATGCGTTTTTTCCTGAATATATTCAGGAAAAAACGCATACGCCCTTTTTGGCCAACCAAGCAACCTGGAAAGGCAAATCAGCGCTACAAAGAAGTCTCGCTTCCCATCGGTCAAAAGGGCCATGCTGAAAAAAGTGTCAAAGCCAGAAATGCAGGACAGGCCATGGAGAAATGGGAGCCTTGCTACACTGATGGGCGGGATGTAAATTGCCAAGAGCCAATCTGGAGAAGTGTCCCGTGAGTCCTGAAACATCTGAAAAACACAGCTTAGAGAGCATAGGGCACTTCCACTCATGGGGGTATAAATTGGGAAAATTAAAAATCAGCAAGACACAAGCACCCCAAAGTTTAGGGCTGCTCTGTTGACCAGGACCTCCACTTCATTCCACCTTAAATATCCCAGGAAAGAGAAAAATGGATAAAGAAGTTGTGGTCCTTATGTACAATGGAATATCACTCAGCCATGAAATCAATGTCGTAAGGTTAGTAGCAGCATGATGAGTGGATTTAGGTACGACGATTCTAAGTGAAATAAGTCACACAGAAAAGGACACTTCTCATAAGGTATCACTGATAGAGGGAATGTAAAAACCGTTACACTTGAACTGAATTACAAAACAGAACAGAGTCACACATGCAGAAAACACACTATGGCTGCTTAACGGGAAAGGTGAGGTGGGGTGATACATAAAACAAGGGTATCAAATTAGCTCAGATACCGTTCCATAAACCCAATATGTAATAGACAAGACTTACTCCTTGCTCAGAGAACTGGACTCAACACGCCCTATTCACCGCACAAGAATATATCTGACTAATAATAATCGTAAAACCTATGTATTGATATCTCTCTGTTAGTGTGTCAAGTGGGTGTAAAGCGGCATAAACACAGCAGTGAAAAGCAGCTAAACCCCATTATAAAAATAAATTACTTTGAAACACCCATGAAACAGTGAAAGAGAGAGAAATTCTTACACAATGCGTTCAGGGGCTGTGATGCAACCTGGATTGACCATATCTAGACGCACAGCTGGATGAGACATAAGGGTGGACACTCTTGGGGCTGAGAGTTTTGGTGAGGTTGGGTGAGCAAACGCAGACCCTTTAAAGTAATACTGCGTGGTACCCATCGCATGGGTCCCAAATCTCCAGGTTCAAGGTTATCTTCCTACATCAAAAACATGCATGAGAAACCCAGAAGATGGTACACCGTGTGATGGGGAAAGGTTTCTAAAACGCACCTCATTTCTCATCTCCTTGTGCCCGGGTTCGCCATTCCAGCCGCTTTACTAGCAAGCTCCCTACTTGGAGCATCAGCACCTTTAACCTCCTGTTCCGTACAGGTTGCAATTTGTCCTGAGGATAAAAGGGAAGACGTGGAACCAACGAGAGACTAGCTCTTGGTGTTGGGACAGGCACAGGTCACTCTATTTTCCCATCAGAAAGAAGAATTAACCACAGGCTCAGCCTGCCCCCCGGAACCAGAACAGGGCCGGAAGCCATTCTGCGATTTTGCGGCCAGCTCCCATAAAAACGAGTTGTAAAATGGAGGTTCAGGGCACTGCAATTCACAAACCTGCAGAGTTATAAATGATAACTCTCGTCCACAAATATATTGAGGGAAGGCAAAGAAGAGGATTTGAAATCAAGGCAGAATTGCAGGAAACAGATTTCAGGAGGTAGATACGAATCGCCTTTAAAGCACATGAAAAGCGGCAAAACGTTGACAATGATGCCCTTGGCCAAAAAGGGCGTATGCGTTTTTTCCTGAATATATTCAGGAAAAAACGCATACGCCCTTTTTGGCCAACCAAGCAACCTGGAAAGGCAAATCAGCGCTACAAAGAAGTCTCGCTTCCCATCGGTCAAAAGGGCCATGCTGAAAAAAGTGTCAAAACCAGAAATGCAGGACAGGCCATGGAGAAATGGGAGCCTTGCTACACTGATGGGCGGGATGTAAATTGCCAAGAGCCACTCTGGAGAAGTGTCCGGTGAGTCCTGAAACATCTGAAAAACACAGCTTAGAGAGCATAGGGCACTTCCACTCATGGGGGTATAAATTGGGAAAATGAAAAATCAGCAAGACACAAGCACCCCAAAGTTTAGGGCTGCTCTGTTGACCAGGACCTCCACTTCATTCCACCTTAAATATCCCAGGAAAGAGAAAAATGGATAAAGAAGTTGTGGTCCTTATGTACAATGGAATATCACTCAGCCATGAAATCAATGTCGTAAGGTTAGTAGCAGCATGATGAGTGGATTTAGGTACGACGATTCTAAGTGAAATAAGTCACACAGAAAAGGACACTTCTCATAAGGTATCACTGATAGAGGGAATGTAAAAACCGTTACACTTGAACTGAATTACAAAACAGAACAGAGTCACACATGCAGAAAACACACTATGGCTGCTTAACGGGAAAGGTGAGGTGGGGTGATACATAAAACAAGGGTATCAAATTAGCTCAGATACCGTTCCATAAACCCAATATGTAATAGACAAGACCTACTCCTTGCTCAGAGAACTGGACTCAACACGCCCTATTCACCGCACAAGAATATATCTGACTAATAATAATCGTAAAACCTATGTATTGATATCTCTCTGTTAGTGTGTCAAGTGGGTGTAAAGCGGCATAAACACAGCAGTGAAAAGCAGCTAAATCCCATTATGAAAATAAATTACTTTGAAAAACCCATGAAACAAAGACAGTGAAAGAGAGAGAAATTCTTACACAATGCGTTCAGGGGCTGTGATGCAACCTGGATTGACCATATCTAGACGCACAGCTGGATGAGACATAAGGGTGGACACTCTTGGGGCTGAGAGGTTTGGTGAGGTTGGGTGAGCAAACGCAGACCCTTTAAAGTAATACTGCGTGGTACCCATCGCATGGGTCCCAAATCTCCAGGTTCAAGGGCATCTTCCTACATCGAAAACATGCATGAGAAACCCAGAAGATGGTACACCGTGTGATGGGGAAAGGTTTCTAAAACGCACCTCATTTCTCATCTCCTTGTGCCCGGGTTCGCCATTCCAGCCGCTTTACTAGCAAGCTCCCTACTTGGAGCATCAGCACCTTTAACCTCCTGTTCCGTACAGGTTGCAATTTGTCCTGAGGATAAACGGGAAGACGTGGAACCAACGAGAGACTAGCTCTTGGTGTTGGGACAGGCACAGGTCACTCTATATTCCCATCAGAAAGAAGAATTAACCACAGGCTCAGCCTGCCCCCCGGAACCAGAACAGGGCCTGAAGCCATTCTGCGATTTTGCGGCCAGCTCCCATAAAAACGAGTTGTAAAATGGAGGTTCAGGGCACTGCAATTCACAAACCTGCAGAGTTATAAATGATAACTCTCGTCCACAAATATATTGAGGGAAGGCAAAGAAGAGGATTTGAAATCAAGGCAGAATTGCAGGAAACAGATTTCAGGAGGTAGATTCGAATCGCCTTTAAAGCACATGAAAAGCGGCAAAACGTTGACAATGATGCCCTTGGCCAAAAAGGGCGTATGCGTTTTTTCCTGAATATATTTAGGAAAAAACGCATACGCCCTTTTTGGCCAACCAAGCAACCTGGAAAGGCAAATCAGCGCTACAAAGAAGTCTCGCTTCCCATCGGTCAAAAGGGCCATGCTGAAAAAAGTGTCAAAACCAGAAATGCAGGACAGGCCATGGAGAAATGGGAGCCTTGCTACACTGATGGGCGGGATGTAAATTGCCAAGAGCCACTCTGGAGAAGTGTCCGGTGAGTGCTGAAACATCTGAAAAGCACAGCTTAGAGAGCATAGGGCACTTCCACTCATGGGGGTATAAATTGGGAAAATGAAAAATCAGCAAGACACAAGCACCCCAAAGTTTAGGGCTGCTCTGTTGACCAGGACCTCCACTTCATTCCACCTTAAATATCCCAGGAAAGAGAAACATGGATAAAGAAGTTGTGGTCCTTATGTACAATGGAATATCACTCAGCCATGAAATCAATGTCGTAAGGTTAGTAGCAGCATGATGAGTGGATTTAGGTACGACGATTCTAAGTGAAATAAGTCACACAGAAAAGGACACTTCTCATAAGGTATCACTGATAGAGGGAATGTAAAAACCGTTACACTTGAACTGAATTACAAAACAGAACAGAGTCACACATGCAGAAAACACACTATGGCTGCTTAACGGGAAAGGTGAGGTGGGGTGATACATAAAACAAGGGTATCAAATTAGCTCAGATACCGTTCCATAAACCCAATATGTAATAGACAAGACCTACTCCTTGCTCAGAGAACTGGACTCAACACGCCCTATTCACCACACAAGAATATATCTGACTAATAATAATCGTAAAACCTATGTATTGCTATCTCTCTGTTAGTGTGTCAAGTGGGTGTAAAGCGGCATAAACACAGCAGTGAAAAGCAGCTAAATCCCATTATGAAAATAAATTACTTTGAAAAACCCATGAAACAAAGACAGTGAAAGAGAGAGAAATTCTTACACAATGCGTTCAGGGGCTGTGATGCAACCTGGATTGACCATATCTAGACGCACAGCTGGATGAGACATAAGGGTGGACACTCTTGGGGCTGAGAGGTTTGGTGAGGTTGGGTGAGCAAACGCAGACCCTTTAAAGTAATACTGCGTGGTACCCATCGCATGGGTCCCAAATCTCCAGGTTCAAGGGCATCTTCCTACATCGAAAACATGCATGAGAAACCCAGAAGATGGTACACCGTGTGATGGGGAAAGGTTTCTAAAACGCACCTCATTTCTCATCTCCTTGTGCCCGGGTTCGCCATTCCAGCCGCTTTACTAGCAAGCTCCCTACTTGGAGCATCAGCACCTTTAACCTCCTGTTCCGTACAGGTTGCAATTTTTCCTGAGGATAAACGGGAAGACGTGGAACCAACGAGAGACTAGCTCTTGGTGTTGGAACAGGCACAGGTCACTCTATATTCCCATCAGAAAGAAGAATTAACCACAGGCTCAGCCTGCCCCCCGGAACCAAAACAGGGCCTGAAGCCATTCTGCGATTTTGCGGCCAGCTCCCATAAAAACGAGTTGTAAAATGGAGGTTCAGGGCACTGCAATTCACAAACCTGCAGAGTTATAAATGATAACTCTCGTCCACAAATATATTGAGGGAAGGCAAAGAAGAGGATTTGAAATCAAGGCAGAATTGCAGGAAACAGATTTCAGGAGGTAGATACGAATCGCCTTTAAAGCACATGAAAAGCGGCAAAACGTTGACAATGATGCCCTTGGCCAAAAAGGGCGTATGCGTTTTTTCCTGAATATATTCAGGAAAAAACGCATACGCCCTTTTTGGCCAACCAAGCAACCTGGAAAGGCAAATCAGCGCTACAAAGAAGTCTCGCTTCCCGTCGGTCAAAAGGGCCATGCTGAAAAAAGTGTCAAAACCAGAAATGCAGGACAGGCCATGGAGAAATGGGAGCCTTGCTACACTGATGGGCGGGATGTAAATTGCCAAGAGCCACTCTGGAGAAGTGTCCGGTGAGTCCTGAAACATCTGAAAAACACAGCTTAGAGCGCATAGGGCACATCCACTCATGGGGGTATAAATTGGGAAAATTAAAAATCAGCAAGACACAAGCACCCCAAAGTTTAGGGCTGCTCTGTTGACCAGGACCTCCACTTCATTCCACCTTAAATATCCCAGGAAAGAGAAAAATGGATAAAGAAGTTGTGGTCCTTATGTACAATGGAATATCACTCAGCCATGAAATCAATGTCGTAAGGTTAGTAGCAGCATGATGAGTGGATTTAGGTACGACGATTCTAAGTGAAATAAGTCACACAGAAAAGGACACTTCTCATAAGGTATCACTGATAGAGGGAATGTAAAAACCGTTACACTTGAACTGAATTACAAAACAGAACAGAGTCACACATGCAGAAAACACACTATGGCTGCTTAACGGGAAAGGTGAGGTGGGGTGATACATAAAACAAGGGTATCAAATTAGCTCAGATACCGTTCCATAAACCCAATATGTAATAGACAAGACCTACTCCTTGCTCAGAGAACTGGACTCAACACGCCCTATTCACCACACAAGAATATATCTGACTAATAATAATCGTAAAACCTATGTATTGATATCTCTCTGTTAGTGTGTCAAGTGGGTGTAAAGCGGCATAAACACAGCAGTGAAAAGCAGCTAAACCCCATTATAAAAATAAATTACTTTGAAACACCCATGCAACAAAGACAGTGAAAGAGAGAGAAATTCTTACACAATGCGTTCAGGGGCTGTGATGCAACCTGGATTGACCATATCTAGACGCACAGCTGGATGAGACATAAGGGTGGACACTCTTGGGGCTGAGAGGTTTGGTGAGGTTGGATGAGCAAACGCAGACCCTTTAAAGTAATACTGCGTGGTACCCATCGCATGGGTCCCAAATCTCCAGGTTCAAGGGCATCTTCCTACATCGAAAACATTCATGAGAAACCCAGCAGATGGTACACCGTGTGATGGGGAAAGGTTTCTAAAACGCACCTCATTTCTCATCTCCTTGTGCCCGGGTTCGCCATTCCAGCCGCTTTACTAGCAAGCTCCCTACTTGGAGCATCAGCACCTTTAACCTCCTGTTCCGTACAGGTTGCAATTTGTCCTGAGGATAAACGGGAAGACGTGGAACCAACGAGAGACTAGCTCTTGGTGTTGGGACAGGCACAAGTCACTCTATTTTCCCATCAGGAAGAAGAATTAACCACAGGCTCAGCCTGCCCCCCGGAACCAGAACAGGGCCTGAAGCCATTCTGCGATTTTGCGGCCAGCTCCCATAAAAACGAGTTGTAAAATGGAGGTTCAGGGCACTGCAATTCACAAACCTGCAGAGTTATAAATGATAACTCTCGTCCACAAATATATTGAGGGAAGGCAAAGAAGAGGATTTGAAATCAAGGCAGAATTGCAGGAAACAGATTTCAGGAGGTAGATACGAATCGCCTTTAAAGCACATGAAAAGCGGCAAAACGTTGACAATGATGCCCTTGGCCAAAAAGGGCGTATGCGTTTTTTCCTGAATATATTCAGGAAAAAACGCATACGCCCTTTTTGGCCAACCAAGCAACCTGGAAAGGCAAATCAGCGCTACAAAGAAGTCTCGCTTCCCATCGGTCAAAAGGGCCATGCTGAAAAAAGTGTCTAAGCCAGAAATGCAGGACAGGCCATGGAGAAATGGGAGCCTTGCTACACTGATGGGCGGGATGTAAATTGCCAAGAGCCAATCTGGAGAAGTGTCCCGTGAGTCCTGAAACATCTGAAAAACACAGCTTAGAGAGCATAGGGCACTTCCACTCATGGGGGTATAAATTGGGAAAATGAAAAATCAGCAAGACACAAGCACCCCAAAGTTTAGGGCTGCTCTGTTGACCAGGACCTCCACTTCATTCCACCTTAAATATCCCAGGAAAGAGAAAAATGGATAAAGAAGTTGTGGTCCTTATGTACAATGGAATATCACTCAGCCATGAAATCAATGTCGTAAGGTTAGTAGCAGCATGATGAGTGGATTTAGGTACGACGATTCTAAGTGAAATAAGTCACACAGAAAAGGACACTTCTCATAAGGTATCACTGATAGAGGGAATGTAAAAACCGTTACACTTGAACTGAATTACAAAACAGAACAGAGTCACACATGCAGAAAACACACTATGGCTGCTTAACGGGAAAGGTGAGGTGGGGTGATACATAAAACAAGGGTATCAAATTAGCTCAGATACCGTTCCATAAACCCAATATGTAATAGACAAGACTTACTCCTTGCTCAGAGAACTGGACTCAACACGCCCTATTCACCGCACAAGAATATATCTGACTAATAATAATCGTAAAACCTATGTATTGATATCTCTCTGTTAGTGTGTCAAGTGGGTGTAAAGCGGCATAAACACAGCAGTGAAAAGCAGCTAAACCCCATTATAAAAATAAATTACTTTGAAACACCCATGAAACAAAGACAGTGAAAGAGAGAGAAATTCTTACACAATGCGTTCAGGGGCTGTGATGCAACCTGGATTGACCATATCTAGACGCACAGCTGGATGAGACATAAGGGTGGACACTCTTGGGGCTGAGAGTTTTGGTGAGGTTGGGTGAGCAAACGCAGACCCTTTAAAGTAATACTGCGTGGTACCCATCGCATGGGTCCCAAATCTCCAGGTTCAAGGGCATCTTCCTACATCGAAAACATTCATGAGAAACCCAGCAGATGGTACACCGTGTGATGGGGAAAGGTTTCTAAAACGCACCTCATTTGTCATCTCCTTGTGCCCGGGTTCGCCATTCCAGCCGCTTTACTAGCAAGCTCCCTACTTGGAGCATCAGCACCTTTAACCTCCTGTTCCGTACAGGTTGCAATTTGTCCTGAGGATAAACGGGAAGACGTGGAACCAACGAGAGACTAGCTCTTGGTGTTGGGACAGGCACAGGTCACTCTATTTTCCCATCAGGAAGAAGAATTAACCACAGGCTCAGCCTGCCCCCCGGAACCAGAACAGGGCCTGAAGCCATTCTGCGATTTTGCGGCCAGCTCCCATAAAAACGAGTTGTAAAATGGAGGTTCAGGGCACTGCAATTCACAAACCTGCAGAGTTATAAATGATAACTCTCGTCCACAAATATATTGAGGGAAGGCAAAGAAGAGGATTTGAAATCAAGGCAGAATTGCAGGAAACAGATTTCAGGAGGTAGATACGAATCGCCTTTAAAGCACATGAAAAGCGGCAAAACGTTGACAATGATGCCCTTGGCCAAAAAGGGCGTATGCGTTTTTTCCTGAATATATTCAGGAAAAAACGCATACGCCCTTTTTGGCCAACCAAGCAACCTGGAAAGGCAAATCAGCGCTACAAAGAAGTCTCGCTTCCCATCGGTCAAAAGGGCCATGCTGAAAAAAGTGTCAAAACCAGAAATGCAGGACAGGCCATGGAGAAATGGGAGCCTTGCTACACTGATGGGCGGGATGTAAATTGCCAAGAGCCACTCTGGAGAAGTGTCCGGTGAGTCCTGAAACATCTGAAAAACACAGCTTAGAGAGCATAGGGCACTTCCACTCATGGGGGTATAAATTGGGAAAATTAAAAATCAGCAAGACACAAGCACCCCAAAGTTTAGGGCTGCTCTGTTGACCAGGACCTCCACTTCATTCCACCTTAAATATCCCAGGAAAGAGAAAAATGGATAAAGAAGTTGTGGTCCTTATGTACAATGGAATATCACTCAGCCATGAAATCAATGTCGTAAGGTTAGTAGCAGCATGATGAGTGGATTTAGGTACGACGATTCTAAGTGAAATAAGTCACACAGAAAAGGACACTTCTCATAAGGTATCACTGATAGAGGGAATGTAAAAACCGTTACACTTGAACTGAATTACAAAACAGAACAGAGTCACACATGCAGAAAACACACTATGGCTGCTTAACGGGAAAGGTGAGGTGGGGTGATACATAAAACAAGGGTATCAAATTAGCTCAGATACCGTTCCATAAACCCAATATGTAATAGACAAGACCTACTCCTTGCTCAGAGAACTGGACTCAACACGCCCTATTCACCGCACAAGAATATATCTGACTAATAATAATCGTAAAACCTATGTATTGATATCTCTCTGTTAGTGTGTCAAGTGGGTGTAAAGCGGCATAAACACAGCAGTGAAAAGCAGCTAAATCCCATTATGAAAATAAATTACTTTGAAAAACCCATGAAACAAAGACAGTGAAAGAGAGAGAAATTCTTACACAATGCGTTCAGGGGCTGTGATGCAACCTGGATTGACCATATCTAGACGCACAGCTGGATGAGACATAAGGGTGGACACTCTTGGGGCTGAGAGGTTTGGTGAGGTTGGGTGAGCAAACGCAGACCCTTTAAAGTAATACTGCGTGGTACCCATCGCATGGGTCCCAAATCTCCAGGTTCAAGGGCATCTTCCTACATCGAAAACATGCATGAGAAACCCAGAAGATGGTACACCGTGTGATGGGGAAAGGTTTCTAAAACGCACCTCATTTCTCATCTCCTTGTGCCCGGGTTCGCCATTCCAGCCGCTTTACTAGCAAGCTCCCTACTTGGAGCATCAGCACCTTTAACCTCCTGTTCCGTACAGGTTGCAATTTGTCCTGAGGATAAACGGGAAGACGTGGAACCAACGAGAGACTAGCTCTTGGTGTTGGGACAGGCACAGGTCACTCTATTTTCCCATCAGGAAGAAGAATTAACCACAGGCTCAGCCTGCCCCCCGGAACCAGAACAGGGCCTGAAGCCATCCTGCACTTTTGCGGCCAGCTACCAAAAAAGCGAGTTGTAAAATGGAGGTTCAGGGCACTGCAATTCACAAACCTGCAGAGTTATAAATGATAACTCTCGTCCACAAATATATTGAGGGAAGGCAAAGAAGAGGATTTGAAATCAAGGCAGAATTGCAGGAAACAGATTTCAGGAGGTAGATACGAATCGCCTTTAAAGCACATGAAAAGCGGCAAAACGTTGACAATGATGCCCTTGGCCAAAAAGGGCGTATGCGTTTTTTCCTGAATATATTCAGGAAAAAACGCATACGCCCTTTTTGGCCAACCAAGCAACCTGGAAAGGCAAATCAGCGCTACAAAGAAGTCTCGCTTCCCATCGGTCAAAAGGGCCATGCTGAAAAAAGTGTCAAAACCAGAAATGCAGGACAGGCCATGGAGAAATGGGAGCCTTGCTACACTGATGGGCGGGATGTAAATTGCCAAGAGCCACTCTGGAGAAGTGTCCGGTGAGTCCTGAAACATCTGAAAAACACAGCTTAGAGAGCATAGGGCACTTCCACTCATGGGGGTATAAATTGGGAAAATTAAAAATCAGCAAGACACAAGCACCCCAAAGTTTAGGGCTGCTCTGTTGACCAGGACCTCCACTTCATTCCACCTTAAATATCCCAGGAAAGAGAAAAATGGATAAAGAAGTTGTGGTCCTTATGTACAATGGAATATCACTCAGCCATGAAATCAATGTCGTAACGTTAGTAGCAGCATGATGAGTGGATTTAGGTACGACGATTCTAAGTGAAATAAGTCACACAGAAAAGGACACTTCTCATAAGGTATCACTGATAGAGGGAATGTAAAAACCGTTACACTTGAACTGAATTACAACACAGAACAGAGTCACACATGCAGAAAACACACTATGGCTGCTTAACGGGAAAGGTGAGGTGGGGTGATACATAAAACAAGGGTATCAAATTAGCTCAGATACCGTTCCATAAACCCAATATGTAATAGACAAGACCTACTCCTTGCTCAGAGAACTGGACTCAACACGCCCTATTCACCGCACAAGAATATATCTGACTAATAATAATCATAAAACCTATGTATTGATATGTCTCTGTTAGTGTGTCAATTGGGTGTAAAGCGGCATAAACACAGCAGTGAAAAGCAGCTAAACCCCATTATAAAAATAAATTACTTTGAAACACCCATGAAACAAAGACAGTGAAAGAGAGAGAAATTCTTACACAATGCGTTCAGGGGCTGTGATGCAACCTGGATTGACCATATCTAGACGCACAGCTGGATGAGACATAAGGGTGGACACTCTTGGGGCTGAGAGGTTTGGTGAGGTTGGGTGAGCAAGCGCAGACCCTTTAAAGTAATACTGCGTTGTACCCATCACATGGGTCCCAAATCTCCAGGTTCAAGGGCATCTTCCTACATCAAAAACATGCATGAGATACCCAGGAGATGGTACACCGTGTGATGGAGAAAGGTTTCTAAAACGCACCTCATTTCTCATCTCCTTGTGCCCGGGTTCGCCATTCCAGCCGCTTTACTAGCAAGCTCCCTACTTGGAGCATCAGCACCTTTAACCTCCTGTTCCGTACAGGTTGCAATTTGTCCTGAGGATAAAAGGGAAGACGTGGAACCAACGAGAGACTAGCTCTTGGTGTTGGGACAGGCACAGGTCACTCTATTTTCCCATCAGGAAGAAGAATTAACCACAGGCTCAGCCTGCCCCCCGGAACCAGAACAGGGCCTGAAGCCATTCTGCGATTTTGCGGCCAGCTCCCATAAAAACGAGTTGTAGAATGGAGGTTCAGGGCACTGCAATTCACAAACCTGCAGAGTTATAAATGATAACTCTCGTCCACAAATATATTGAGGGAAGGCAAAGAAGAGGATTTGAAATCAAGGCAGAATTGCAGGAAACAGATTTCAGGAGGTAGATACGAATCGCCTTTAAAGCACATGAAAAGCGGCAAAACGTTGACAATGATGCCCTTGGCCAAAAAGGGCGTATGCGTTTTTTCCTAAATATATTCAGGAAAAAACGCATACGCCCTTTTTGGCCAACCAAGCAACCTGGAAAGGCAAATCAGCGCTACAAAGAAGTCTCGCTTCCCGTCGGTCAAAAGGGCCATGCTGAAAAAAGTGTCAAAACCAGAAATGCAGGACAGGCCATGGAGAAATGGGAGCCTTGCTACACTGATGGGTGGGATGTAAATTGCCAACAGCCACTCTGGAGAAGTGTCCGGTGAGTCCTGAAACATCTGAAAAACACAGCTTAGAGAGCATAGGGCACTTCCACTCATGGGGGTATAAATTGGGAAAATTAAAAATCAGCAAGACACAAGCACCCCAAAGTTTAGGGCTGCTCTGTTGACCAGGACCTCCACTTCATTCCACCTTAAATATCCCAGGAAAGAGAAAAATGGATAAAGAAGTTGTGGTCCTTATGTACAATGGAATATCACTCAGCCATGAAATCAATGTCGTAAGGTTAGTAGAAGCATGATGAGTGGATTTAGGTACGACGATTCTAAGTGAAATAAGTCACACAGAAAAGGACACTTCTCATAAGGTATCACTGATAGAGGGAATGTAAAAACCGTTACACTTGAACTGAATTACAAAACAGAACAGAGTCACACATGCAGAAAACACACTATGGCTGCTTAACGGGAAAGGTGAGGTGGGGTGATACATAAAACAAGGGTATCAAATTAGCTCAGATACCGTTCCATAAACCCAATATGTAATAGACAAGACCTACTCCTTGCTCAGAGAACTGGACTCAACACGCCCTATTCACCGCACAAGAATATATCTGACTAATAATAATCGTAAAACCTATGTATTGATATCTCTCTGTTAGTGTGTCAAGTGGGTGTAAAGCGGCATAAACACAGCAGTGAAAAGCAGCTAAACCCCATTATAAAAATAAATTACTTTGAAACACCCATGAAACAAAGACAGTGAAAGAGAGAGAAATTCTTACACAATGCATTCAGGGGCTGTGATGCAACCTGGATTGACCATATCTAGACGCACAGCTGGATGAGACATAAGGGTGGACACTCTTGGGGCTGAGAGGTTTGGTGAGGTTGGGTGAGCAAATGCAGACCCTTTAAAGTAATACTGCGTGGTACCCATCGCATGGGTCCCAAATCTCCAGGTTCAAGGGCATCTTCCTACATCAAAAACATGCATGAGAAACCCAGAAGATGGTACACCGTGTGATGGGGAAAGGTTTCTAAAACGCACCTCATTTCTCATCTCATTGTGCCCGGGTCCGCCATTCCAGCCGCTTTACTAGCAAGCTCCCTACTTGGAGCATCAGCACCTTTAACCTCCTGTTCCATACAGGTTGCAATCTGTCCTGAGGATAAACGGGAAGACGTGGAACCAACGAGAGACTAGCTCTTGGTGTTGGGACAGGCACAGTTCACTCTATATTCCCATCAGAAAGAAGAATTAACCACAGGCTCAGCCTGCCCCCCGGAACCAGAACAGGGCCTGAAGCCATCCTGCACTTTTGCGGCCAGCTACCAAAAAAGCGAGTTGTAAAATGGAGGTTCAGGGCACTGCAATTCACAAACCTGCAGAGTTATAAATGATAACTCTCGTCCACAAATATATTGAGGGAAGGCAAAGAAGAGGATTTGAAATCAAGGCAGAATTGCAGGAAACAGATTTCAGGAGGTAGATACGAATCGCCTTTAAAGCACATGAAAAGCGGCAAAACGTTGACAATGATGCCCTTGGCCAAAAAGGGCGTATGCGTTTTTTCCTGAATATATTCAGGAAAAAACGCATACGCCCTATTTGGCCAACCAAGCAACCTGGAAAGGCAAATCAGCGCTACAAAGAAGTCTCGCTTCCCATCGGTCAAAAGGGCCATGCTGAAAAAAGTGTCAAAACCAGAAATGCAGGACAGGCCATGGAGAAATGGGAGCCTTGCTACACTGATGGGCGGGATGTAAATTGCCAACAGCCACTCTGGAGAAGTGTCCGGTGAGTCCTGAAACATCTGAAAAACACAGCTTAGAGAGCATAGGGCACTTCCACTCATGGGGGTATAAATTGGGAAAATTAAAAATCAGCAAGACACAAGCACCCCAAAGTTTAGGGCTGCTCTGTTGACCAGGACCTCCACTTCATTCCACCTTAAATATCCCAGGAAAGAGAAACATGGATAAAGAAGTTGTGGTCCTTATGTACAATGGAATATCACTCAGCCATGAAATCAATGTCATAAGGTTAGTAGCAGCATGATGAGTGGATTTAGGTACGACGATTCTAAGTGAAATAAGTCACACAGAAAAGGACACTTCTCATAAGGTATCACTGATAGAGGGAATGTAAAAACCGTTACACTTGAACTGAATTACAAAACAGAACAGAGTCACACATGCAGAAAACACACTATGGCTGCTTAACGGGAAAGGTGAGGTGGGGTGATACATAAAACAAGGGTATCAAATTAGCTCAGATACCGTTCCATAAACCCAATATGTAATAGACAAGACCTACTCCTTGCTCAGAGAACTGGACTCAACACGCCCTATTCACCACACAAGAATATATCTGACTAATAATAATCGTAAAACCTATGTATTGATATCTCTCTGTTAGTGTGTCAAGTGGGTGTAAAGCGGCATAAACACAGCAGTGAAAAGCAGCTAAACCCCATTATAAAAATAAATTACTTTGAAACACCCATGAAACAAAGACAGTGAAAGAGAGAGAAATTCTTACACAATGCGTTCAGGGGCTGTGATGCAACCTGGATTGACCATATCTAGACGCACAGCTGGATGAGACATAAGGGTGGACACTCTTGGGGCTGAGAGGTTTGGTGAGGTTGGGTGAGCAAACGCAGACCCTTTAAAGTAATACTGCGTGGTACCCATCACATGGGTCCCAAATCTCCAGGTTCAAGGGCATCTTCCTACATCAAAAACATGCATGAGAAACCCAGAAGATGGTACACCGTGTGATGGGGAAAGGTTTCTAAAACGCACCTCATTTCTCATCTCCTTGTGCCCGGGTTCGCCATTCCAGCCACTTTACTAGCAAGCTCCCTACTTGGAGCATCAGCACCTTTAACCTCCTGTTCCATACAGGTTGCAATCTGTCCTGAGGACAAACGGGAAGACGTGGAACCAACGAGAGACTAGCTCTTGGTGTTGGGACAGGCACAGGTCACTCTATTTTCCCATCAGAAAGAAGAATTAACCAGAGGCTCAGCCTGCCCCCCGGAACCAGAACAGGGCCTGAAGCCATTCTGTGATTTTGCGGCCAGCTCCCATAAAAACGAGTTGTAAAATGGAGGTTCAGGGCACTGCAATTCACAAACCTGCAGAGTTATAAATGATAACTCTCGTCCACAAATATATTGAGGGAAGGCAAAGAAGAGGATTTGAAATCAAGGCAGAATTGCAGGAAACAGATTTCAGGAGATAGATACGAATCGCCTTTAAAGCACATGAAAAGCGGCAAAACGTTGACAATGATGCCCTTGGCCAAAAAGGGCGTATGCGTTTTTTCCTGAATATATTCAGGAAAAAACGCATACGCCCTTTTTGGCCAACCAAGCAACCTGGAAAGGCAAATCAGCGCTACAAAGAAGTCTCGCTTCCCATCGGTCAAAAGGGCCATGCTGAAAAAAGTGTCAAAACCAGAAATGCAGGACAGGCCATGGAGAAATGGGAGCCTTGCTACACTGATGGGCGGGATGTAAATTGCCAACAGCCACTCTGGAGAAGTGTCCGGTGAGTCCTGAAACATCTGAAAAACACAGCTTAGAGAGCATAGGGCACTTCCACTCATGGGGGTATAAATTGGGAAAATGAAAAATCAGCAAGACACAAGCACCCCAAAGTTTAGGGCTGCTCTGTTGACCAGGACCTCCACTTCATTCCACCTTAAATATCCCAGGAAAGAGAAACATGGATAAAGAAGTTGTGGTCCTTATGTACAATGGAATATCACTCAGCCATGAAATCAATGTCGTAAGTTTAGTAGCAGCATGATGAGTGGATTTAGGTACGACGATTCTAAGTGAAATAAGTCACACAGAAAAGGACACTTCTCATAAGGTATCACTGATAGAGGGAATGTAAAAACCGTTACACTTGAACTGAATTACAACACAGAAGAGAGTCACACATGCAGAAAACACACTATGGCTGCTTAACGGGAAAGGTGAGGTGGGGTGATACATAAAACAAGGGTATCAAATTAGCTCAGATACCGTTCCATAAACCCAATATGTAATAGACAAGACCTACTCCTTGCTCAGAGAACTGGACTCAACACGCCCTATTCACCGCACAAGAATATATCTGACTAATAATAATCGTAAAACCTATGTATTGATATCTCTCTGTTAGTGTGTCAAGTGGGTGTAAAGCGGCATAAACACAGCAGTGAAAAGCAGCTAAACCCCATTATAAAAATAAATTACTTTGAAACACCCATGAAACAAAGACAGTGAAAGAGAGAGAAATTCGTACACAATGCATTCAGGGGCTGTGATGCAACCTGGATTGACCATATCTAGACCCACAGCTGGATGAGACATAAGGGTGGACACTCTTGGGGCTGAGAGGTTTGGTGAGGTTGGGTGAGCAAACGCAGACCCTTTAAAGTAATACTGCGTGGTACCCATCGCATGGGTCCCAAATCTCCAGGTTCAAAGGCATCTTCCTACATCAAAAACATGCATGAGAAACCCAGAAGATGGTACACCGTGTGATGGGGAAAGGTTTCTAAAACGCACCTCATTTCTCATCTCCTTGTGCCCGGGTTCGCCATTCCAGCCGCTTTACTAGCAAGCTCCCTACTTGGAGCATCAGCACCTTTAACCTCCTGTTCCATACAGGTTGCAATCTGTTCTGAGGATAAACGGGAAGACGTGGAACCAACGAGAGACTAGCTCTTGGTGTTGGGACAGGTACAGGTCACTCTATATTCCCATCAGAAAGAAGAATTAACCAGAGGCTCAGCCTGCCCCCCGGAACCAGAACAGGGCCTGAAGCCATTCTGTGATTTTGCGGCCAGCTCCCATAAAAACGAGTTGTAAAATGGAGGTTCAGGGCACTGCAATTCACAAACCTTCAGAGTTATAAATGATAACTCTCGTCCACAAATATATTGAGGGAAGGCAAAGAAGAGGATTTGGAATCAAGGCAGAATTGCAGGAAACAGATTTCAGGAGGTAGATACGAATCGCCTTTAAAGCACATGAAAAGCGGCAAAACGTTGACAATGATGCCCTTGGCCAAAAAGGGCGTATGCGTTTTTTCCTGAATATATTCAGGAAAAAACGCATACGCCCTTTTTGGCCAACCAAGCAATCTGGAAAGGCAAATCAGCGCTACAAATAAGTCTCGCTTCCCATCGGTCAAAAGGGCCATGCTGAAAAAAGTGTCAAAACCAGAAATGCAGGACAGGCCATGGAGAAATGGGAGCCTTGCTACACTGATGGGCGGGATGTAAATTGCCAAGAGCCACTCTGGAGAAGTGTCCGGTGAGTCCTGAAACATCTGAAAAACACATCTTGAGAGCATAGGGCACTTCCACTCATGGGGGTATAAATTGGGAAAATTAAAACTCAGCAAGACACAAGCACCCCAAAGTTTAGGGCTGCTCTGTTGACCAGGACCTCCACTTCATTCCACCTTAAATATCCCAGGAAAGAGAAAAATGGATAAAGAAGTTGTGGTCCTTATGTACAATGGAATATCACTCAGCCATGAAATCAATGTCGTAACGTTAGTAGCAGCATGATGAGTGGATTTAGGTACGACGATTCTAAGTGAAATAAGTCACACAGAAAAGGACACTTCTCATAAGGTATCACTGATAGAGGGAATGTAAAAACCGTTACACTTGAACTGAATTACAAAACAGAACAGAGTCACACATGCAGAAAACACACTATGGCTGCTTAACGGGAAAGGTGAGGTGGGGTGATACATAAAACAAGGGTATCAAATTAGCTCAGATACCGTTCCATAAACCCAATATGTAATAGACAAGACCTACTCCTTGCTCAGAGAACTGGACTCAACACGCCCTATTCACCACACAAGAATATATCTGACTAGTAATAATCGTAAAACCTATGTATTGATATCTCTCTGTTAGTGTGTCAAGTGGGTGTAAAGCGGCATAAACACAGCAGTGAAAAGCAGCTAAACCCCATTATAAAAATAAATTACTTTGAAACACCCATGAAACAGTGAAAGAGAGAGAAATTCTTACACAATGCGTTCAGGGGCTGTGATGCAACCTGGATTGACCATATCTAGACGCACAGCTGGATGAGACATAAGGGTGGACACTCTTGGGGCTGAGAGTTTTGGTGAGGTTGGGTGAGCAAACGCAGACCCTTTAAAGTAATACTGCGTGGTACCCATCGCATGGGTCCCAAATCTCCAGGTTCAAGGTTATCTTCCTACATCAAAAACATGCATGAGAAACCCAGAAGATGGTACACCGTGTGATGGGGAAAGGTTTCTAAAACGCACCTCATTTCTCATCTCCTTGTGCCCGGGTTCGCCATTCCAGCCGCTTTACTAGCAAGCTCCCTACTTGGAGCATCAGCACCTTTAACCTCCTGTTCCGTACAGGTTGCAATTTGTCCTGAGGATAAAAGGGAAGACGTGGAACCAACGAGAGACTAGCTCTTGGTGTTGGGACAGGCACAGGTCACTCTATTTTCCCATCAGAAAGAAGAATTAACCACAGGCTCAGCCTGCCCCCCGGAACCAGAACAGGGCCGGAAGCCATTCTGCGATTTTGCGGCCAGCTCCCATAAAAACGAGTTGTAAAATGGAGGTTCAGGGCACTGCAATTCACAAACCTGCAGAGTTATAAATGATAACTCTCGTCCACAAATATATTGAGGGAAGGCAAAGAAGAGGATTTGAAATCAAGGCAGAATTGCAGGAAACAGATTTCAGGAGGTAGATACGAATCGCCTTTAAAGCACATGAAAAGCGGCAAAACGTTGACAATGATGCCCTTGGCCAAAAAGGGCGTATGCGTTTTTTCCTGAATATATTTAGGAAAAAACGCATACGCCCTTTTTGGCCAACCAAGCAACCTGGAAAGGCAAATCAGCGCTACAAAGAAGTCTCGCTTCCCATCGGTCAAAAGGGCCATGCTGAAAAAAGTGTCAAAACCAGAAATGCAGGACAGGCAATGGAGAAATGGGAGCCTTGCTACACTGATGGGCGGGATGTAAATTGCCAAGAGCCACTCTGGAGAAGTGTCCGGTGAGTCCTGAAACATCTGAAAAACACAGCTTAGAGAGCATAGGGCACTTCCACTCATGGGGGTATAAATTGGGAAAATTAAAAATCAGCAAGACACAAGCACCCCAAAGTTTAGGGCTGCTCTGTTGACCAGGACCTCCACTTCATTCCACCTTAAATATCCCAGGAAAGAGAAAAATGGATAAAGAAGTTGTGGTCCTTATGTACAATGGAATATCACTCAGCCATGAAATCAATGTCGTAAGGTTAGTAGCAGCATGATGAGTGGATTTAGGTACGACGATTCTAAGTGAAATAAGTCACACAGAAAAGGACACTTCTCATAAGGTATCACTGATAGAGGGAATGTAAAAACCGTTACACTTGAACTGAATTACAAAACAGAACAGAGTCACACATGCAGAAAACACACTATGGCTGCTTAACGGGAAAGGTGAGGTGGGGTGATACATAAAACAAGGGTATCAAATTAGCTCAGATACCGTTCCATAAACCCAATATGTAATAGACAAGACCTACTCCTTGCTCAGAGAACTGGACTCAACACGCCCTATTCACCGCACAAGAATATATCTGACTAATAATAATCGTAAAACCTATGTATTGATATCTCTCTGTTAGTGTGTCAAGTGGGTGTAAAGCGGCATAAACACAGCAGTGAAAAGCAGCTAAATCCCATTATGAAAATAAATTACTTTGAAAAACCCATGAAACAAAGACAGTGAAAGAGAGAGAAATTCTTACACAATGCGTTCAGGGGCTGTGATGCAACCTGGATTGACCATATCTAGACGCACAGCTGGATGAGACATAAGGGTGGACACTCTTGGGGCTGAGAGGTTTGGTGAGGTTGGGTGAGCAAACGCAGACCCTTTAAAGTAATACTGCGTGGTACCCATCGCATGGGTCCCAAATCTCCAGGTTCAAGGGCATCTTCCTACATCGAAAACATGCATGAGAAACCCAGAAGATGGTACACCGTGTGATGGGGAAAGGTTTCTAAAACGCACCTCATTTCTCATCTCCTTGTGCCCGGGTTCGCCATTCCAGCCGCTTTACTAGCAAGCTCCCTACTTGGAGCATCAGCACCTTTAACCTCCTGTTCCGTACAGGTTGCAATTTGTCCTGAGGATAAACGGGAAGACGTGGAACCAACGAGAGACTAGCTCTTGGTGTTGGGACAGGCACAGGTCACTCTATATTCCCATCAGAAAGAAGAATTAACCACAGGCTCAGCCTGCCCCCCGGAACCAGAACAGGGCCTGAAGCCATTCTGCGATTTTGCGGCCAGCTCCCATAAAAACGAGTTGTAAAATGGAGGTTCAGGGCACTGCAATTCACAAACCTGCAGAGTTATAAATGATAACTCTCGTCCACAAATATATTGAGGGAAGGCAAAGAAGAGGATTTGAAATCAAGGCAGAATTGCAGGAAACAGATTTCAGGAGGTAGATTCGAATCGCCTTTAAAGCACATGAAAAGCGGCAAAACGTTGACAATGATGCCCTTGGCCAAAAAGGGCGTATGCGTTTTTTCCTGAATATATTTAGGAAAAAACGCATACGCCCTTTTTGGCCAACCAAGCAACCTGGAAAGGCAAATCAGCGCTACAAAGAAGTCTCGCTTCCCATCGGTCAAAAGGGCCATGCTGAAAAAAGTGTCAAAACCAGAAATGCAGGACAGGCCATGGAGAAATGGGAGCCTTGCTACACTGATGGGCGGGATGTAAATTGCCAAGAGCCACTCTGGAGAAGTGTCCGGTGAGTGCTGAAACATCTGAAAAACACAGCTTAGAGAGCATAGGGCACTTCCACTCATGGGGGTATAAATTGGGAAAATGAAAAATCAGCAAGACACAAGCACCCCAAAGTTTAGGGCTGCTCTGTTGACCAGGACCTCCACTTCATTCCACCTTAAATATCCCAGGAAAGAGAAAAATGGATAAAGAAGTTGTGGTCCTTATGTACAATGGAATATCACTCAGCCATGAAATCAATGTCGTAAGGTTAGTAGCAGCATGATGAGTGGATTTAGGTACGACGATTCTAAGTGAAATAAGTCACACAGAAAAGGACACTTCTCATAAGGTATCACTGATAGAGGGAATGTAAAAACCGTTACACTTGAACTGAATTACAAAACAGAACAGAGTCACACATGCAGAAAACACACTATGGCTGCTTAACGGGAAAGGTGAGGTGGGGTGATACATAAAACAAGGGTATCAAATTAGCTCAGATACCGTTCCATAAACCCAATATGTAATAGACAAGACCTACTCCTTGCTCAGAGAACTGGACTCAACACGCCCTATTCACCACACAAGAATATATCTGACTAATAATAATCGTAAAACCTATGTATTGCTATCTCTCTGTTAGTGTGTCAAGTGGGTGTAAAGCGGCATAAACACAGCAGTGAAAAGCAGCTAAATCCCATTATGAAAATAAATTACTTTGAAAAACCCATGAAACAAAGACAGTGAAAGAGAGAGAAATTCTTACACAATGCGTTCAGGGGCTGTGATGCAACCTGGATTGACCATATCTAGACGCACAGCTGGATGAGACATAAGGGTGGACACTCTTGGGGCTGAGAGGTTTGGTGAGGTTGGGTGAGCAAACGCAGACCCTTTAAAGTAATACTGCGTGGTACCCATCGCATGGGTCCCAAATCTCCAGGTTCAAGGGCATCTTCCTACATCGAAAACATGCATGAGAAACCCAGAAGATGGTACACCGTGTGATGGGGAAAGGTTTCTAAAACGCACCTCATTTCTCATCTCCTTGTGCCCGGGTTCGCCATTCCAGCCGCTTTACTAGCAAGCTCCCTACTTGGAGCATCAGCACCTTTAACCTCCTGTTCCGTACAGGTTGCAATTTTTCCTGAGGATAAACGGGAAGACGTGGAACCAACGAGAGACTAGCTCTTGGTGTTGGAACAGGCACAGGTCACTCTATATTCCCATCAGAAAGAAGAATTAACCACAGGCTCAGCCTGCCCCCCGGAACCAAAACAGGGCCTGAAGCCATTCTGCGATTTTGCGGCCAGCTCCCATAAAAACGAGTTGTAAAATGGAGGTTCAGGGCACTGCAATTCACAAACCTGCAGAGTTATAAATGATAACTCTCGTCCACAAATATATTGAGGGAAGGCAAAGAAGAGGATTTGAAATCAAGGCAGAATTGCAGGAAACAGATTTCAGGAGGTAGATACGAATCACCTTTAAAGCACATGAAAAGCGGCAAAACGTTGACAATGATGCCCTTGGCCAAAAAGGGCGTATGCGTTTTTTCCTGAATATATTCAGGAAAAAACGCATACGCCCTTTTTGGCCAACCAAGCAACCTGGAAAGGCAAATCAGCGCTACAAAGAAGTCTCGCTTCCCGTCGGTCAAAAGGGCCATGCTGAAAAAAGTGTCAAAACCAGAAATGCAGGACAGGCCATGGAGAAATGGGAGCCTTGCTACACTGATGGGCGGGATGTAAATTGCCAAGAGCCACTCTGGAGAAGTGTCCGGTGAGTCCTGAAACATCTGAAAAACACAGCTTAGAGCGCATAGGGCACATCCACTCATGGGGGTATAAATTGGGAAAATTAAAAATCAGCAAGACACAAGCACCCCAAAGTTTAGGGCTGCTCTGTTGACCAGGACCTCCACTTCATTCCACCTTAAATATCCCAGGAAAGAGAAAAATGGATAAAGAAGTTGTGGTCCTTATGTACAATGGAATATCACTCAGCCATGAAATCAATGTCGTAAGGTTAGTAGCAGCATGATGAGTGGATTTAGGTACGACGATTCTAAGTGAAATAAGTCACACAGAAAAGGACACTTCTCATAAGGTATCACTGATAGAGGGAATGTAAAAACCGTTACACTTGAACTGAATTACAAAACAGAACAGAGTCACACATGCAGAAAACACACTATGGCTGCTTAACGGGAAAGGTGAGGTGGGGTGATACATAAAACAAGGGTATCAAATTAGCTCAGATACCGTTCCATAAACCCAATATGTAATAGACAAGACCTACTCCTTGCTCAGAGAACTGGACTCAACACGCCCTATTCACCACACAAGAATATATCTGACTAATAATAATCGTAAAACCTATGTATTGATATCTCTCTGTTAGTGTGTCAAGTGGGTGTAAAGCGGCATAAACACAGCAGTGAAAAGCAGCTAAACCCCATTATAAAAATAAATTACTTTGAAACACCCATGCAACAAAGACAGTGAAAGAGAGAGAAATTCTTACACAATGCGTTCAGGGGCTGTGATGCAACCTGGATTGACCATATCTAGACGCACAGCTGGATGAGACATAAGGGTGGACACTCTTGGGGCTGAGAGGTTTGGTGAGGTTGGATGAGCAAACGCAGACCCTTTAAAGTAATACTGCGTGGTACCCATCGCATGGGTCCCAAATCTCCAGGTTCAAGGGCATCTTCCTACATCGAAAACATTCATGAGAAACCCAGCAGATGGTACACCGTGTGATGGGGAAAGGTTTCTAAAACGCACCTCATTTCTCATCTCCTTGTGCCCGGGTTCGCCATTCCAGCCGCTTTACTAGCAAGCTCCCTACTTGGAGCATCAGCACCTTTAACCTCCTGTTCCGTACAGGTTGCAATTTGTCCTGAGGATAAACGGGAAGACGTGGAACCAACGAGAGACTAGCTCTTGGTGTTGGGACAGGCACAAGTCACTCTATTTTCCCATCAGGAAGAAGAATTAACCACAGGCTCAGCCTGCCCCCCGGAACCAGAACAGGGCCTGAAGCCATTCTGCGATTTTGCGGCCAGCTCCCATAAAAACGAGTTGTAAAATGGAGGTTCAGGGCACTGCAATTCACAAACCTGCAGAGTTATAAATGATAACTCTCGTCCACAAATATATTGAGGGAAGGCAAAGAAGAGGATTTGAAATCAAGGCAGAATTGCAGGAAACAGATTTCAGGAGGTAGATACGAATCGCCTTTAAAGCACATGAAAAGCGGCAAAACGTTGACAATGATGCCCTTGGCCAAAAAGGGCGTATGCGTTTTTTCCTGAATATATTCAGGAAAAAACGCATACGCCCTTTTTGGCCAACCAAGCAACCTGGAAAGGCAAATCAGCGCTACAAAGAAGTCTCGCTTCCCATCGGTCAAAAGGGCCATGCTGAAAAAAGTGTCTAAGCCAGAAATGCAGGACAGGCCATGGAGAAATGGGAGCCTTGCTACACTGATGGGCGGGATGTAAATTGCCAAGAGCCAATCTGGAGAAGTGTCCCGTGAGTCCTGAAACATCTGAAAAACACAGCTTAGAGAGCATAGGGCACTTCCACTCATGGGGGTATAAATTGGGAAAATGAAAAATCAGCAAGACACAAGCACCCCAAAGTTTAGGGCTGCTCTGTTGACCAGGACCTCCACTTCATTCCACCTTAAATATCCCAGGAAAGAGAAACATGGATAAAGAAGTTGTGGTCCTTATGTACAATGGAATATCACTCAGCCATGAAATCAATGTCGTAAGGTTAGTAGCAGCATGATGAGTGGATTTAGGTACGACGATTCTAAGTGAAATAAGTCACACAGAAAAGGACACTTCTCATAAGGTATCACTGATAGAGGGAATGTAAAAACCGTTACACTTGAACTGAATTACAAAACAGAACAGAGTCACACATGCAGAAAACACACTATGGCTGCTTAACGGGAAAGGTGAGGTGGGGTGATACATAAAACAAGGGTATCAAATTAGCTCAGATACCGTTCCATAAACCCAATATGTAATAGACAAGACTTACTCCTTGCTCAGAGAACTGGACTCAACACGCCCTATTCACCGCACAAGAATATATCTGACTAATAATAATCGTAAAACCTATGTATTGATATCTCTCTGTTAGTGTGTCAAGTGGGTGTAAAGCGGCATAAACACAGCAGTGAAAAGCAGCTAAACCCCATTATAAAAATAAATTACTTTGAAACACCCATGAAACAAAGACAGTGAAAGAGAGAGAAATTCTTACACAATGCGTTCAGGGGCTGTGATGCAACCTGGATTGACCATATCTAGACGCACAGCTGGATGAGACATAAGGGTGGACACTCTTGGGGCTGAGAGTTTTGGTGAGGTTGGGTGAGCAAACGCAGACCCTTTAAAGTAATACTGCGTGGTACCCATCGCATGGGTCCCAAATCTCCAGGTTCAAGGGCATCTTCCTACATCGAAAACATTCATGAGAAACCCAGCAGATGGTACACCGTGTGATGGGGAAAGGTTTCTAAAACGCACCTCATTTGTCATCTCCTTGTGCCCGGGTTCGCCATTCCAGCCGCTTTACTAGCAAGCTCCCTACTTGGAGCATCAGCACCTTTAACCTCCTGTTCCGTACAGGTTGCAATTTGTCCTGAGGATAAACGGGAAGACGTGGAACCAACGAGAGACTAGCTCTTGGTGTTGGGACAGGCACAGGTCACTCTATTTTCCCATCAGGAAGAAGAATTAACCACAGGCTCAGCCTGCCCCCCGGAACCAGAACAGGGCCTGAAGCCATTCTGCGATTTTGCGGCCAGCTCCCATAAAAACGAGTTGTAAAATGGAGGTTCAGGGCACTGCAATTCACAAACCTGCAGAGTTATAAATGATAACTCTCGTCCACAAATATATTGAGGGAAGGCAAAGAAGAGGATTTGAAATCAAGGCAGAATTGCAGGAAACAGATTTCAGGAGGTAGATACGAATCGTCTTTAAAGCACATGAAAAGCGGCAAAATGTTGACACTGATGCCCTTGGCCAAAAAGGGCGTATGCGTTTTTTCCTGAATATATTCAGGAAAAAACGCATACGCCCTTTTTGGCCAACCAAGCAACCTGGAAAGGCAAATCAGCGCTACAAAGAAGTCTCGCTTCCCATCGGTCAAAAGGGCCATGCTGAAAAAAGTGTCAAAACCAGAAATGCAGGACAGGCCATGGAGAAATGGGAGCCTTGCTACACTGATGGGCGGGATGTAAATTGCCAACAGCCACTCTGGAGAAGTGTCCGGTGAGTCCTGAAACATCTGAAAAACACAGCTTAGAGAGCATAGGGCACTTCCACTCATGGGGGTATAAATTGGGAAAATGAAAAATCAGCAAGACACAAGCACGCCAAAGTTTAGGGCTGCTCTGTTGACCAGGACCTCCACTTCATTCCACCTTAAATATCCCAGGAAAGAGAAACATGGATAAAGAAGTTGTGGTCCTTATGTACAATGGAATATCACTCAGCCATGAAATCAATGTCGTAAGGTTAGTAGCAACATGATGAGTGGATTTAGGTACGACGATTCTAAGTGAAATAAGTCACACAGAAAAGGACACTTCTCATAAGGTATCACTGATAGAGGGAATGTAAAAACCGTTACACTTGAACTGAATTACAACACAGAACAGAGTCACACATGCAGAAAACACACTATGGCTGCTTAACGGGAAAGGTGAGGTGGGGTGATACATAAAACAAGGGTATCAAATTAGCTCAGATACCGTTCCATAAACCCAATATGTAATAGACAAGACCTACTCCTTGCTCAGAGAACTGGACTCAACACGCCCTATTCACCGCACAAGAATATATCTGACTAATAATAATCGTAAAACCTATGTATTAGATATCTCTCTGTTAGTGTGTCAAGTGGGTGTAAAGCGGCATAAACACAGCAGTGAAAAGCAGCTAAATCCCATTATGAAAATAAATTACTTTGAAAAACCCATGAAACAAAGACAGTGAAAGAGAGAGAAATTCTTACACAATGCGTTCAGGGGCTGTGATGCAACCTGGATTGACCATATCTAGACGCACAGCTGGATGAGACATAAGGGTGGACACTCTTGGGGCTGAGAGGTTTGGTGAGGTTGGGTGAGCAAACGCAGACCCTTTAAAGTAATACTGCGTGGTACCCATCGCATGGGTCCCAAATCTCCAGGTTCAAGGGCATCTTCCTACATCGAAAACATGCATGAGAAACCCAGAAGATGGTACACCGTGTGATGGGGAAAGGTTTCTAAAACGCACCTCATTTCTCATCTCCTTGTGCCCGGGTTCGCCATTCCAGCCGCTTTACTAGCAAGCTCCCTACTTGGAGCATCAGCACCTTTAACCTCCTGTTCCGTACAGGTTGCAATTTGTCCTGAGGATAAACGGGAAGACGTGGAACCAACGAGAGACTAGCTCTTGGTGTTGGGACAGGCACAGGTCACTCTATTTTCCCATCAGGAAGAAGAATTAACCACAGGCTCAGCCTGCCCCCCGGAACCAGAACAGGGCCTGAAGCCATCCTGCACTTTTGCGGCCAGCTACCAAAAAAGCGAGTTGTAAAATGGAGGTTCAGGGCACTGCAATTCACAAACCTGCAGAGTTATAAATGATAACTCTCGTCCACAAATATATTGAGGGAAGGCAAAGAAGAGGATTTGAAATCAAGGCAGAATTGCAGGAAACAGATTTCAGGAGGTAGATACGAATCGCCTTTAAAGCACATGAAAAGCGGCAAAACGTTGACAATGATGCCCTTGGCCAAAAAGGTCGTATGCGTTTTTTCCTAAATATATTCAGGAAAAAACGCATACGCCCTTTTTGGCCAACCAAGCAACCTGGAAAGGCAAATCAGCGCTACAAAGAAGTCTCGCTTCCCGTCGGTCAAAAGGGCCATGCTGAAAAAAGTGTCAAAACCAGAAATGCAGGACAGGCCATGGAGAAATGGGAGCCTTGCTACACTGATGGGCGGGATGTAAATTGCCAAGAGCCACTCTGGAGAAGTGTCCGGTGAGTCCTGAAACATCTGAAAAACACAGCTTAGAGAGCATAGGGCACTTCCACTCATGGGGGTATAAATTGGGAAAATTAAAAATCAGCAAGACACAAGCACCCCAAAGTTTAGGGCTGCTCTGTTGACCAGGACCTCCACTTCATTCCACCTTAAATATCCCAGGAAAGAGAAACATGGATAAAGAAGTTGTGGTCCTTATGTACAATGGAATATCACTCAGCCATGAAATCAATGTCGTAAGGTTAGTAGCAGCATGATGAGTGGATTTAGGTACGACGATTCTAAGTGAAATAAGTCACACAGAAAAGGACACTTCTCATAAGGTATCACTGATAGAGGGAATGTAAAAACCGTTACACTTGAACTGAATTACAAAACAGAACAGAGTCACACATGCAGAAAACACACTATGGCTGCTTAACGGGAAAGGTGAGGTGGGGTGATACATAAAACAAGGGTATCAAATTAGCTCAGATACCGTTCCATAAACCCAATATGTAATAGACAAGACCTACTCCTTGCTCAGAGAACTGGACTCAACACGCCCTATTCACCGCACAAGAATATATCTGACTAATAATAATCGTAAAACCTATGTATTGATATCTCTCTGTTAGTGTGTCAAGTGGGTGTAAAGCGGCATAAACACAGCAGTGAAAAGCAGCTAAATCCCATTATGAAAATAAATTACTTTGAAAAACCCATGAAACAAAGACAGTGAAAGAGAGAGAAATTCTTACACAATGCGTTCAGGGGCTGTGATGCAACCTGGATTGACCATATCTAGACGCACAGCTGGATGAGACATAAGGGTGGACACTCTTGGGGCTGAGAGGTTTGGTGAGGTTGGGTGAGCAAACGCAGACCCTTTAAAGTAATACTGCGTGGTACCCATCGCATGGGTCCCAAATCTCCAGGTTCAAGGGCATCTTCCTACATCGAAAACATGCATGAGAAACCCAGAAGATGGTACACCGTGTGATGGGGAAAGGTTTCTAAAACGCACCTCATTTCTCATCTCCTTGTGCCCGGGTTCGCCATTCCAGCCGCTTTACTAGCAAGCTCCCTACTTGGAGCATCAGCACCTTTAACCTCCTGTTCCGTACAGGTTGCAATTTGTCCTGAGGATAAACGGGAAGACGTGGAACCAACGAGAGACTAGCTCTTGGTGTTGGGACAGGCACAGGTCACTCTATTTTCCCATCAGGAAGAAGAATTAACCACAGGCTCAGCCTGCCCCCCGGAACCAGAACAGGGCCTGAAGCCATCCTGCACTTTTGCGGCCAGCTACCAAAAAAGCGAGTTGTAAAATGGAGGTTCAGGGCACTGCAATTCACAAACCTGCAGAGTTATAAATGATAACTCTCGTCCACAAATATATTGAGGGAAGGCAAAGAAGAGGATTTGAAATCAAGGCAGAATTGCAGGAAACAGATTTCAGGAGGTAGATACGAATCGCCTTTAAAGCACATGAAAAGCGGCAAAACGTTGACAATGATGCCCTTGGCCAAAAAGGGTGTATGCGTTTTTTCCTGAATATATTCAGGAAAAAACGCATACGCCCTTTTTGGCCAACCAAGCAACCTGGAAAGGCAAATCAGCGCTACAAAGAAGTCTCGCTTCCCATCGGTCAAAAGGGCCATGCTGAAAAAAGTGTCAAAACCAGAAATGCAGGACAGGCCATGGAGAAATGGGAGCCTTGCTACACTGATGGGCGGGATGTAAATTGCCAAGAGCCACTCTGGAGAAGTGTCCGGTGAGTCCTGAAACATCTGAAAAACACAGCTTAGAGAGCATAGGGCACTTCCACTCATGGGGGTATAAATTGGGAAAATTAAAAATCAGCAAGACACAAGCACCCCAAAGTTTAGGGCTGCTCTGTTGACCAGGACCTCCACTTCATTCCACCTTAAATATCCCAGGAAAGAGAAAAATGGATAAAGAAGTTGTGGTCCTTATGTACAATGGAATATCACTCAGCCATGAAATCAATGTCGTAAGGTTAGTAGAAGCATGATGAGTGGATTTAGGTACGACGATTCTAAGTGAAATAAGTCACACAGAAAAGGACACTTCTCATAAGGTATCACTGATAGAGGGAATGTAAAAACCGTTACACTTGAACTGAATTACAAAACAGAACAGAGTCACACATGCAGAAAACACACTATGGCTGCTTAACGGGAAAGGTGAGGTGGGGTGATACATAAAACAAGGGTATCAAATTAGCTCAGATACCGTTCCATAAACCCAATATGTAATAGACAAGACCTACTCCTTGCTCAGAGAACTGGACTCAACACGCCCTATTCACCGCACAAGAATATATCTGACTAATAATAATCGTAAAACCTATGTATTGATATCTCTCTGTTAGTGTGTCAAGTGGGTGTAAAGCGGCATAAACACAGCAGTGAAAAGCAGCTAAACCCCATTATAAAAATAAATTACTTTGAAACACCCATGAAACAAAGACAGTGAAAGAGAGAGAAATTCTTACACAATGCATTCAGGGGCTGTGATGCAACCTGGATTGACCATATCTAGACGCACAGCTGGATGAGACATAAGGGTGGACACTCTTGGGGCTGAGAGGTTTGGTGAGGTTGGGTGAGCAAATGCAGACCCTTTAAAGTAATACTGCGTGGTACCCATCGCATGGGTCCCAAATCTCCAGGTTCAAGGGCATCTTCCTACATCAAAAACATGCATGAGAAACCCAGAAGATGGTACACCGTGTGATGGGGAAAGGTTTCTAAAACGCACCTCATTTCTCATCTCATTGTGCCCGGGTCCGCCATTCCAGCCGCTTTACTAGCAAGCTCCCTACTTGGAGCATCAGCACCTTTAACCTCCTGTTCCATACAGGTTGCAATCTGTCCTGAGGATAAACGGGAAGACGTGGAACCAACGAGAGACTAGCTCTTGGTGTTGGGACAGGCACAGTTCACTCTATATTCCCATCAGAAAGAAGAATTAACCACAGGCTCAGCCTGCCCCCCGGAACCAGAACAGGGCCTGAAGCCATCCTGCACTTTTGCGGCCAGCTACCAAAAAAGCGAGTTGTAAAATGGAGGTTCAGGGCACTGCAATTCACAAACCTGCAGAGTTATAAATGATAACTCTCGTCCACAAATATATTGAGGGAAGGCAAAGAAGAGGATTTGAAATCAAGGCAGAATTGCAGGAAACAGATTTCAGGAGGTAGATACGAATCGCCTTTAAAGCACATGAAAAGCGGCAAAACGTTGACAATGATGCCCTTGGCCAAAAAGGGCGTATGCGTTTTTTCCTGAATATATTCAGGAAAAAACGCATACGCCCTATTTGGCCAACCAAGCAACCTGGAAAGGCAAATCAGCGCTACAAAGAAGTCTCGCTTCCCATCGGTCAAAAGGGCCATGCTGAAAAAAGTGTCAAAACCAGAAATGCAGGACAGGCCATGGAGAAATGGGAGCCTTGCTACACTGATGGGCGGGATGTAAATTGCCAACAGCCACTCTGGAGAAGTGTCCGGTGAGTCCTGAAACATCTGAAAAACACAGCTTAGAGAGCATAGGGCACTTCCACTCATGGGGGTATAAATTGGGAAAATTAAAAATCAGCAAGACACAAGCACCCCAAAGTTTAGGGCTGCTCTGTTGACCAGGACCTCCACTTCATTCCACCTTAAATATCCCAGGAAAGAGAAACATGGATAAAGAAGTTGTGGTCCTTATGTACAATGGAATATCACTCAGCCATGAAATCAATGTCATAAGGTTAGTAGCAGCATGATGAGTGGATTTAGGTACGACGATTCTAAGTGAAATAAGTCACACAGAAAAGGACACTTCTCATAAGGTATCACTGATAGAGGGAATGTAAAAACCGTTACACTTGAACTGAATTACAAAACAGAACAGAGTCACACATGCAGAAAACACACTATGGCTGCTTAACGGGAAAGGTGAGGTGGGGTGATACATAAAACAAGGGTATCAAATTAGCTCAGATACCGTTCCATAAACCCAATATGTAATAGACAAGACCTACTCCTTGCTCAGAGAACTGGACTCAACACGCCCTATTCACCACACAAGAATATATCTGACTAATAATAATCGTAAAACCTATGTATTGATATCTCTCTGTTAGTGTGTCAAGTGGGTGTAAAGCGGCATAAACACAGCAGTGAAAAGCAGCTAAACCCCATTATAAAAATAAATTACTTTGAAACACCCATGAAACAAAGACAGTGAAAGAGAGAGAAAATCTTACACAATGCGTTCAGGGGCTGTGATGCAACCTGGATTGACCATATCTAGACGCACAGCTGGATGAGACATAACGGTGGACACTCTTGGGGCTGAGAGGTTTGGTGAGGTTGGGTGAGCAAACGCAGACCCTTTAAAGTAATACTGCGTGGTACCCATCACATGGGTCCCAAATCTCCAGGTTCAAGGGCATCTTCCTACATCAAAAACATGCATGAGAAACCCAGAAGATGGTACACCGTGTGATGGGGAAAGGTTTCTAAAACGCACCTCATTTCTCATCTCCTTGTGCCCGGGTTCGCCATTCCAGCCACTTTACTAGCAAGCTCCCTACTTGGAGCATCAGCACCTTTAACCTCCTGTTCCATACAGGTTGCAATCTGTCCTGAGGACAAACGGGAAGACGTGGAACCAACGAGAGACTAGCTCTTGGTGTTGGGACAGGCACAGGTCACTCTATTTTCCCATCAGAAAGAAGAATTAACCAGAGGCTCAGCCTGCCCCCCGGAACCAGAACAGGGCCTGAAGCCATTCTGTGATTTTGCGGCCAGCTCCCATAAAAACGAGTTGTAAAATGGAGGTTCAGGGCACTGCAATTCACAAACCTGCAGAGTTATAAATGATAACTCTCGTCCACAAATATATTGAGGGAAGGCAAAGAAGAGGATTTGAAATCAAGGCAGAATTGCAGGAAACAGATTTCAGGAGATAGATACGAATCGCCTTTAAAGCACATGAAAAGCGGCAAAACGTTGACAATGATGCCCTTGGCCAAAAAGGGCGTATGCGTTTTTTCCTGAATATATTCAGGAAAAAACGCATACGCCCTTTTTGGCCAACCAAGCAACCTGGAAAGGCAAATCAGCGCTACAAAGAAGTCTCGCTTCCCATCGGTCAAAAGGGCCATGCTGAAAAAAGTGTCAAAACCAGAAATGCAGGACAGGCCATGGAGAAATGGGAGCCTTGCTACACTGATGGGCGGGATGTAAATTGCCAAGAGCCAATCTGGAGAAGTGTCCCGTGAGTCCTGAAACATCTGAAAAACACAGCTTAGAGAGCATAGGGCACTTCCACTCATGGGGGTATAAATTGGGAAAATGAAAAATCAGCAAGACACAAGCACCCCAAAGTTTAGGGCTGCTCTGTTGACCAGGACCTCCACTTCATTCCACCTTAAATATCCCAGGAAAGAGAAACATGGATAAAGAAGTTGTGGTCCTTATGTACAATGGAATATCACTCAGCCATGAAATCAATCTCGTAAGGTTAGTAGCAGCATGATGAGTGGATTTAGGTACGACGATTCTAAGTGAAATAAGTCACACAGAAAAGGACACTTCTCATAAGGTATCACTGATAGAGGGAATGTAAAAACCGTTACACTTGAACTGAATTACAAAACAGAACAGAGTCACACATGCAGAAAACACACTATGGCTGCTTAACGGGAAAGGTGAGGTGGGGTGATACATAAAACAAGGGTATCAAATTAGCTCAGATACCGTTCCATAAACCCAATATGTAATAGACAAGACCTACTCCTTGCTCAGAGAACTGGACTCAACACGCCCTATTCACCACACAAGAATATATCTGACTAGTAATAATCGTAAAACCTATGTATTGATATCTCTCTGTTAGTGTGTCAAGTGGGTGTAAAGCGGCATAAACACAGCAGTGAAAAGCAGCTAAACCCCATTATAAAAATAAATTACTTTGAAACACCCATGAAACAAAGACAGTGAAAGAGAGAGAAATTCTTACACAATGCGTTCAGGGGCTGTGATGCAACCTTTATTGACCATATCTAGACGCACAGCTGGATGAGACATAAGGGTGGACACTCTTGGGGCTGAGAGGTTTGGTGAGGTTGGGTGAGCAAACGCAGACCCTTTAAAGTAATACTGCGTGGTACCCATCGCATGGGTCCCAAATCTCCAGGTTCAAGGGCATCTTCCTACATCGAAAACATGCATGAGAAACCCAGAAGATGGTACAGCGTGTGATGGGGAAAGGTTTCTAAAATGCACCTCATTTCTCATCTCCTTGTGCCCGGGTTCGCCATTCCAGCCGCTTTACTAGCAAGCTCCCTACTTGGAGCATCAGCACCTTTCACCTCCTGTTCCGTACAGGTTGCAATTTGTCCTGAGGATAAACGGGAAGCCGTGGAACCAACGAGAGACTAGCTCTTGGTGTTGGGACAGGCACAGGTCACTCTATTTTCCCATCAGAAAGAAGAATTAACCACAGTCTCAGTCTGCCTCCCGGAACCAGAACAGGGCCTGAATCCATTCTGCGATTTTGCAGACAGCTCCCATAAAAACGAGTTGTAAAATGGAGGTTCAGGGCACTGCAATTCACAAACCTGCAGAGTTATAAATGATAACTCTCGTCCACAAATATATTGAGGGAAGGCAAAGAAGAGGATTTGAAATCAAGGCAGAATTGCAGGAAAGAGATTTCAGGAGGTAGATACGAATCGCCTTTAAAGCACATGAAAAGCGGCAAAACGTTGACAATGATACCCTTGGCCAAAAAGGGCGTATGCGTTTTTTCCTGAATATATTCAGGAAAAAACGCATACGCCCTTTTTGGCCAACCAAGCAACCTGGAAAGGCAAATCAGCGCTACAAAGAAGTCTCGCTTCCCATCGGTCAAAAGGGCCATGCTGAAAAAAGTGTCAAAACCAGAAATGCAGGACAGGCCATGGAGAAATGGGAGCCTTGCTACACTGATGGGCGGGATGTAAATTGCCAAGAGCCACTCTGGAGAAGTGTCCGGTGAGTCCTGAAACATCTGAAAAACACAGCTTGAGAGCATAGGGCACTTCCACTCATGGGGGTATAAATTGGGAAAATTAAAAATCAGCAAGACACAAGCACCCCAAAGTTTAGGGCTGCTCTGTTGACCAGGACCTGCACTTCATTCCACCTTAAATATCCCAGGAAAGAGAAACATGGATAAAGAAGTTGTGCTCCTTATGTACAATGGAATATCACTCAGCCATGAAATCAATGTCGTAAGGTTAGTAGCAGCATGATGAGTGGATTTAGGTACGACGATTCTAAGTGAAATAAGTCACACAGAAAAGGACACTTCTCATAAGGTATCACTGATAGAGGGAATGTAAAAACCGTTACACTTGAACTGAATTACAAAACAGAACAGAGTCACACATGCAGAAAACACACTATGGCTGCTTAACGGGAAAGGTGAGGTGGGGTGATACATAAAACAAGGGTATCAAATTAGCTCAGATACCGTTCCATAAACCCAATATGTAATAGACAAGACCTACTCCTTGGTCAGAGAACTGGACTCAACACGCCCTATTCACCGCACAAGAATATATCTGACTAATAATAATCATAAAACCTATGTATTGATATCTCTGTGTTAGTGTGTCAAGTGGGTGTAAAGCGGCATAAACACAGCAGTGAAAAGCAGCTAAACCCCATTATAAAAATAAATTACTTTGAAACACCCATGAAACAAAGACAGTGAAAGAGAGAGAAATTCTTACACAATGCGTTCAGGGGCTTTGATGCAACCGTTATTGACCATATCTAGACGCACAGCTGGATGAGACATAGGGTGGACACTGTTGGGGCTGAGAGGTTTGGTGAGGTTGGGTGAGCAAACGCAGACCCTTTAAAGTAATACTGCGTGGTACCCATCACATGGGTCCCAAATCTCCAGGTTCAAAGGCATCTTCCTACATCAAAAACATGCATGAGAAACCCAGAAGATGGTACACCGTGTGATGGGGAAAGGTTTCTAAAACGCACCTCATTTCTCATCTCCTTGTGCCCGGGTTCGCCATTCCAGCCGCTTTACTAGCAAGCTCCCTACTTGGAGCATCAGCACCTTTAACCTCCTGTTCCATACAGGTTGCAATTTGTCCTGAGGACAAACGGGAAGACGTGGAAACAACGAGAGACTAACTCTTGGTGTTGGGACAGGCACAGGTCACTCTATTTTCCCATCAGGAAGAAGAATTAACCACAGGCTCATCCTGCCCCCCGGAACCAGAACAGGGCCGGAAGCCATTCTGCGATTTTGCGGCCAGCTCCCATAAAAACGAGTTGTAAAATGGAGGTTCAGGGCACTGCAATGCACAAACCTGCAGAGTTATAAATGATAACTCTCGTCCACAAATATATTGAGGGAAGGCAAAGAAGAGGATTTGAAATCAAGGCAGAATTGCAGGAAACAGATTTCAGGAGGTAGATACGAATCGCCTTTAAAGCACCTGAAAAGTGGCAAAACGTTGACAATGATGCCCTTGGCCAAAAAGGGCGTATGCGTTTTTTCCTGAATATATTTAGGAAAAAACGCATACGCCCTTTTTGGCCAACCAAGCAACCTGGAAAGGCAAATCAGCGCTACAAAGAAGTCTCGCTTCCCATCGGTCAAAAGGGCCATGCTGAAAAAAGTGTCAAAACCAGAAATGCAGGAAAGGCCATGGAGAAATGGGAGCCTTGCTACACTGATGGGCGGGATGTAAATTGCCAAGAGCCACTCTGGAGAAGTGTCCGGTGAGTCCTGAAACATCTGAAAAACACAGTTTGAGAGCATAGGGCACTTCCACTCATGGGGGTATAAATTGGGAAAATGAAAAAATCAGCAAGACACAAGCACCCCAAAGTTTAGGGCTGCTCTGTTGACCAGGACCTCCACTTCATTCCACCTTAAATATCCCAGGAATGAGAAAAATGGATAAAGAAGTTGTGGTCCTTATGTACAATGGAATATCACTCAGCCAAGAAATCAATGTCGTAAGGTTAGTAGCAGCATGATGAGTGGATTTAGGTACGACGATTCTAAGTGAAATAAGTCACACAGAAAAGGACACTTCTCATAAGGTATCACTGATAGAGGGAATGTAAAAACCGTTACACTTGAACTGAATTACAAAACAGAACAGAGTCACACATGCAGAAAACACACTATGGCTGCTTAACGGGAAAGGTGAGGTGGGGTGATACATAAAACAAGGGTATCAAATTAGCTCAGATACCGTTCCGTAAACCCAATATGTAATAGACAAGACCTACTCCTTGCTCAGAGAACTGGACTCAACACGCCCTATTCACCACACAAGAATATATCTGACTAGTAATAATCGTAAAACCTATGTATTGATATCTCTCTGTTAGTGTGTCAAGTGGGTGTAAAGCGGCATAAACACAGCAGTGAAAAGCAGCTAAACCCCATTATAAAAATAAATTACTTTGAAACACCCATGAAACAAAGACAGTGAAAGAGAGAGAAATTCTTACACAATGCGTTCAGGGGCTGTGATGCAACCTGGATTGACCATATCTAGATGCACAGCTGGATGAGACATAAGGGTGGACACTCTTGGGGCTGAGAGGTTTGGTGAGGTTGGGTGAGCAAACGCAGACCCTTTAAAGTAATACTGCGTGGTACCCATCGCATGGGTCCCAAATCTCCAGGTTCAAGGGCATCTTCCTACATCGAAAACATGCATGAGAAACCCAGAAGATGGTACACCGTGTGATGGGGAAAGGTTTCTAAAATGCACCTCATTTCTCATCTCCTTGTGCCCGGGTTCGCCATTCCAACCGCTTTACTAGCAAGCTCCCTACTTGGAGCATCAGCACCTTTAACCTCCTGTTCCGTACAGGTTGCAATTTGTCCTGAGGATAAACGGGAAGACGTGGAACCAACGAGAGACTAGCTCTTGGTGTTGGGACAGGCACAGGTCACTCTATTTTCCCATCAGAAAGAAGAATTAACCACTGGCTCAGCCTGCCCCCCGGAACCAGAACAGGGCCTGAAGCCATTCTGCGATTTTGCGGCCAGCTCCCATAAAAACGAGTTGTAAAATGGAGGTTCAGGGCACTGCAATTCACAAACCTGCAGAGTTATAAATGATAACTCTCGTCCACAAATATATTGAGGGAAGGCAAAGAAGAGGATTTGAAATCAAGGCAGAATTGCAGGAAACAGATTTCAGGAGGTAGATACGAATCGCCTTTAAAGCACATGAAAAGCGGCAAAACGTTGACAATGATGCCCTTGGCCAAAAAGGGCGTATGCGTTTTTTCCTGAATATATTTAGGAAAAAACGCGTACGCCCTTTTTGGCCAACCAAGCAACCTGGAAAGGCAAATCAGCACTACAAAGAAGTCTCGCTTCCCATCGGTCAAAAGGGCCATGCTGAAAAATGTGTCAAAACCAGAAATGCAGGACAGGCCATGGAGAAATGGGAGCCTTGCTACACTGATGGGCGGGATGTAAATTGCCAAGAGCCACTCTGGAGAAGTGTCCGGTGAGTCCTGAAACATCTGAAAAACACAGCTTAGAGAGCATAGGGCACTTCCACTCATGGGGGTATAAATTGGGAAAATGAAAAATCAGCAAGACACAAGTACCCCAAAGTTTAGGGCTGCTCTGTTGACCAGGACCTCCACTTCATTCCACCTTAAATATCCCAGGAAAGAGACAAACGGATAAAGAAGTTGTGGTCCTTATGTACAATGGAATATCACTCAGCCATGAAATCAATGTCGTAAGGTTAGTAGCAGCATGATGAGTGGATTTAGGTACGACGATTCTAAGTGAAATAAGTCACACAGAAAAGGACACTTCTCATAAGGTATCACTGATAGAGGGAATGTAAAAACCGTTACACTTGAACTGAATTACAAAACAGAACAGAGTCACACATGCAGAAAACACACTATGGCTGCTTAACGGGAAAGGTGAGGTGGGGTGATACATAAAACAAGGGTTTCAAATTAGCTCAGATACCGTTCCATAAACCCAATATGTAATAGACAAGACCTACTCCTTGCTCAGAGAACTGGACTCAACATGCCCTATTCACCGCACAAGAATATATCTGACTAGTAATAATCGTAAAACCTATGTATTGATATCTCTCTGTTAGTGTGTCAAGTGGGTGTAAAGCGGCATAAACACAGCAGTGTAAAGCAGCTAAATCCCATTATGAAAATAAATTACTTTGAAAAACCCATGAAACAAAGACAGTGAAAGAGAGAGAAATTCTTACACAATGCGTTCAGGGGCTGTGATGCAACCTGGATTGACCATATCTAGACGCACAGCTGGATGAGACATAAGGGTGGACACTCTTGGGGCTGAGAGGTTTGGTGAGGTTGGGTGAGCAAACGCAGACCCTTTCAAGTAATACTGCGTGGTACCCATCACATGGGTCCCAAATCTCCAGGTTCAAGGGCACCTTCCTACATCAAAAACATGCATGAGAAACCCAGAAGATGGTACACCGTGTGATGGGGAAAGGTTTCTAAAACGCACCTCATTTCTCATCTCCTTGTGCCCGGGTTCGCCATTCCAGCCGCTTTACTAGCAAGCTCCCTACATGGAGCATCAGCACCTTTAACCTCCTGTTCCATACAGGTTGCAATTTGTCCTGAGGATAAACGGGAAGACGTGGAACCAACGAGAGACTAGCTCTTGGTGTTGGGACAGGCACAGGTCACTCTCTTTTCCCATCAGAAAGAAGAATTAACCACAGGCTCAGCCTGCCCCCCGGAACCAGAACAGGGCCTGAAGCCATTCTGCGATTTTGCGGCCAGCTCCCATAAAAACGAGTTGTAAAATGGAGGTTCAGGGCACTGCAATTCACAAACCTGCAGAGTTATAAATGATAACTCTCGTCCACAAATATATTGAGGGAAGGCAAAGAAGAGGATTTGAAATCAAGGCAGAATTTCAGGAAACAGATTTCAGGAGGTAGATACGAATCGCCTTTAAAGCACATGAAAAGTGGCAAAACGTTGACAATGATGCCCTTCGCCAAAAAGGGCGTATGCGTTTTTTCCTGAATATATTCAGGAAAAAACGCATACGCCCTTTTTGGCCAACCAAGAAACCTGGAAAGGCAAATCAGCGCTACAAAGAAGTCTCGCTTCCCATCGGTCAAAAGGGCCATGCTGAAAAAAGTGTCAAAACCAGAAATGCAGGACAGGCCATGGAGAAATGGGAGCCTTGCTACACTGATGGGCGGGATGAAAATTACCAAGAGCCACTCTGGAGAAGTGTCCGGTGACTCCTGAAACATCTAAAAAACACAGCTTAGAGAGCATAGGGCACTTCCACTCATGGGGGTATAAATTGGGAAAATGAAAAATCAGCAAGACACAAGCACCCCAAAGTTTAGGGCTGCTCTGTTGACCAGGACCTCCACTTCATTCCACCTTAAATATCCCAGGAAAGAGAAAAATGGATAAAGAAGTTGTGGTCCTTATGTACAATGGAATATCACTCAGCCATGAAATCAATGTTGTAAGGTTAGTAGCAGCATGATGAGTGGATTTAGGTACGACGATTCTAAGTGAAATAAGTCACACAGAAAAGGACACTTCTCATAAGGTATCACTGATAGAGGGAATGTAAAAACCGTTACACTTGAACTGAATTACAAAACAGAACAGAGTCACACATGCAGAAAACACACTATGGCTGCTTAACGGGAAAGGTGAGGTGGGGTGATACATAAAACAAGGGTTTCAAATTAGCTCAGATACCGTTCCATAAACCCAATATGTAATAGACAAGACCTACTCCTTGCTCAGAGAACTGGACTCAACACGCCCTATTCACCGAACAAGAATATATCTGACTAGTAATAATCGTAAAACCTATGTATTGATATCTCTCTGTTAGTGTGTCAAGTGGGTGTAAAGCGGCATAAACACAGCAGTGAAAAGCAGCTAAATCCCATTATGAAAATAAATTACTTTGAAAAACCCATGAAACAAAGACAGTGAAAGAGAGAGAAATTCTTACAAAATGCGTTCAGGGGCTGTGATGTAACCTGGATTGACCATATCTAGACGCACAGCTGGATGAGACATAAGGGTGGACACTCTTGGGGCTGAGAGGTTTGGTGAGGTTGGGTGAGCAAACGCAGACCCTTTAAAGTAATACTGCGTGGTACCCATCGCATGGGTCCCAAATCTCCAGGTTCAAGGGCATCTTCCTACATCGAAAACATGCATGAGAAACCCAGAAGATGGTACACCGTGTGATGGGGAAAGGTTTCTAAAACGCACCTCATTTCTCATCTCCTTGTGCCCGGGTTCGCCTTTCCAGCCGCTTTACTAGCAATCTCCCTACTTGGAGCATCAGCACCTTTCACCTCCTGTTCCGTACAGGTTGCAATTTGTCCTGAGGATAAACGGGAAGACGTGGAACCAACGAGAGACTAGCTCTTGGTGTTGGGACAGGCACAGGTCACTCTATTTTCCCATCAGAAAGAAGAATTAACCACAGGCTCAGCCTGCCCCCCGGAACCAGAACAGGGCCTGAAGCCATTCTGCGATTTTGCGGCCAGCTCCCATAAAAATGAATTGTAAAATGGAGGTTCAGGGCACTGCAATTCACAAACCTGCAGAGTTATAAATGATAACTCTCGTCCACAAATATATTGAGGGAAGGCAAAGAAGAGGATTTGAAATCAAGGCAGAATTGCAGGAAACAGATTTCAGGAGGTAGATACGAATCGCCTTTAAAGCACATGAAAAGCGGCAAAACGTTGACAATGATGCCCTTGGCCAAAAAGGGCGTATGCGTTTTTTCCTGAATATATTCAGGAAAAAACGCATACGCCCTTTTTGGCCAACCAAGCAACCTGGAAAGGCAAATCAGCGCTACAAAGAAGTCTCGCTTCCCATCGGTCAAAAGGGCCATGCTGAAAAAAGTGTCAAAACCAGAAATGCAGGACAGGCCATGGAGAAATGGGAGCCTTGCTACACTGATGGGCGGGATGTAAATTGCCAAGAGCCACTCTGGAGAAGTGTCCGGTGAGTCCTGAAACATCTGAAAAACACAGCTTGAGAGCATAGGGCACTTCCACTCATGGGGGTATAAATTGGGAAAATTAAAAATCAGCAAGACACAAGCACCCCAAAGTTTAGGGCTGCTCTGTTGACAAGGACCTCCACTTCATTCCACCTTAAATATCCCAGGAAAGAGAAAAATGGGTAAAGAAGTTGTGGTCCTTATGTACAATGGAATATCACTCAGCCATGAAATCAATGTCATAAGGCTAGTAGCAGCATGATGAGTGGATTAAGGTATGACGATTCTAAGTGAAATAAGTCACACAGAAAAGGACACTTCTCATAAGGTATCACTGATAGAGGGAATGTAAAAACCGTTACACTTGAACTGAATTACAAAACAGAACAGAGTCACACATGCAGAAAACACACTATGGCTGCTTAACGAGAAAGGTGAGGTGGGATGTTACATAAAACAAGGGTTTCAAATTAGCTCAGATACCGTTCCATAAACCCAATATGTAATAGACAAGACCTACTCCTTGCTCAGAGAACTGGACTCAACACGCCCTATTCACCGCACAAGAATATATCTGACTAGTAATAATCTTAAAACCTATGTATTGATATCTCTCTGTTAGTGTGTCAAGTGGGTGTAAAGCGGCATAAACACAGCAGTGAAAAGCAGCTAAACCCCATTATAAAAATAAATTACTTTGAAAACCCATGAAACAAAGACAGTGAAAGAGAGAGAAATTCTTACACAATGCGTTCAGGGGCTGTGATGCAACCTGGATTGACCATATCTAGACCCACAACTGGATGAGACATAAGGGTGGACACTCTTGGGGCTGAGAGGTTTGGTGAGGTTGGGTGAGCAAACGCAGACCCTTTCAAGTAATACTGCGTGGTACCCATCGCATGGGTCCCAAATCTCCAGGTTCAAGGGCATCTTCCTACATCGAAAACATGCATGAGAAACCCAGAAGATGGTACACCGTGTGATGGGGAAAGGTTTCTAAAACGCACCTCATTTCTCATCTCCTTGTGCCCGGGTTCGCCATTCCAGCCGCTTTACTAGCAATCTCCCTACTTGGAGCATCAGCACCTTTAACCTCCTGTTCCGTACAGGTTGCAATTTGTCCTGAGGATGAACGGGAAGACGTGGAACCAGTGAGAGACTGGCTCTTGGTGTTGGGAAAGGCACAGGTCACTCTATTTTCCCATCAGGAAGAAGAATTAACCACAGGCTCCTCCCGCCCCCCGGAAACAGAACAGGGCCGAAGCCATCCTGCGCTTTTGCGGCCAGCTCCCAAAAACACGAGTTGTAAAATGGAGGCTCAGGGCACTGCAATTCACAAACCTGCAGAGTTATAAATGATAACTCTCGTCCACAAATATATTGAGGGAAGGCAACGAAGAGGATTTGAAATCAAGGCAGAATTGCAGGAAACAGATTTCAGGAGGTAGATTCGAATCGTCTTTAAAGCACATGAAAAGCGGCAAAACGTTGACAATGATGCCCTTGGCCAAAAAGGGCGTATGCGTTTTTTCCTGAATATATTCAGGAAAAAACGCATACGCCCTTTTTGGCCAACCAAGCAACCTGGAAAGGCAAATCAGCGCTACAAAGAAGTCTCGCTTCCCATCGGTCAAAAGGGCCATGCTGAAAAAAGTGTCAAAACCAGAAATGCAGGACAGGCCATGGAGAAATGGGAGCCTTGCTACACTGATGGGCGGGATGTAAATTGCCAAGAGCCACTCTGGAGAAGTGTCCGGTGAGTCCTGAAACATCTGAAAAACACAGCTTAGAGAGCATAGGGCACTTCCACTCATGGGGGTATAAATTGGGAAAATTAAAAATCAGCAAGACACAAGCACCCCAAAGTTTAGGGCTGCTCTGTTGACAAGGACCTCCACTTCATTCCACCTTAAATATCCCAGGAATGAGAAAAATGGGTAAAGAAGTTGTGTTCCTTATGTACAATGGAATATCACTCAGCCATGAAATCAATGTCATAAGGCTAGTAGCAGCATGATGAGTGGATTAAGGTATGACGATTCTAAGTGAAATAAGTCACACAGAAAAGGACACTTCTCATAAGGTATCACTGATAGAGGGAATGTAAAAACCGTTACACTTGAACTGAATTACAAAACAGAACACAGTCACACATGCAGAAAACACACTATGGCTGCTTAACGAGAAAGGTGAGGTGGGGTGTTACATAAAACAAGGGTTTCAAATTAGCTCAGATACCGTTCTATAAACCCAATATGTAATAGACAAGACCTACTCCTTGCTCAGAGAACTGGACTCAACACGCCCTATTCACCGCACAAGAATATATCTGACTAGTAATAATCTTAAAACCTATGTATTGATATCTCTCTGTTAGTGTGTCAAGTGGGTGTAAAGCGGCATAAACACAGCAGTGAAAAGCAGCTAAACCCCATTATAAAAATAAATTACTTTGAAAAACCCATGAAACAAAGACAGTGAAAGAGAGAGAAATTCTTACACAATGCGTTCAGGGGCTGTGATGCAACCTGGATTGACCATATCTAGACCCACAGCTGGATGAGACATAAGGGTGGACACTCTTGGGGCTGAGAGGTTTGGTGAGGTTGGGTGAGCAAACGCAGACCCTTTCAAGTAATATTGCGTGGTACCCATCGCATGGGTCCCAAATCTCCAGGTTCAAGGGCATCTTCCTACATCGAAAACATGCATGAGAAACCCAGAAGATGGTACACCGTGTGATGGGGAAAGGTTTCTAAAACGCACCTCATTTCTCATCTCCTTGTGCCCGGGTTCGCCATTCCAGCCGCTTTACTAGCAATCTCCCTACTTGGAGCATCAGCACCTTTAACCTCCTGTTCCGTACAGGTTGCAATTTGTCCTGAGGATGAACGGGAAGACGGGGAACCAGTGAGAGACTGGCTCTTGGTGTTAGGAAAGGCACAGGTCACTCTATTTTCCCATCAGGAAGACGAATTAACCACAGGCTCCTCCCGCCCCCCGGAACCAGAACAGGGCCGAAGGCATACTGCGCTTTTGCGGCCAGCTCCCAAAAACACGAGTTGTAAAATGGAGGCTCAGGGCACTGCAATTCACAAACCTGCAGAGTTACAAATGATAACTCTCGTCCACAAATATATTGAGGGAAGGCAACGAAGAGGATTTGAAATCAAGGCAGAATTGCAGGAAACAGATTTCAGGAGGTAGATTCGAATCGCCTTTAAAGCACATGAAAAGCGGCAAAACGTTGACAATGATGCCCTTGGCCAAAAAGGGCGTATGCGTTTTTTCCTGAATATATTCAGGAAAAAACGCATACGCCCTTTTTGGCCAACCAAGCAACCTGGAAAGGCAAATCAGCGCTACAAAGAAGTCTCGCTTCCCATCGGTCAAAAGGGCCATGCTGAAAAAAGTGTCAAAACCAGAAATGCAGGACAGGCCATGGAGAAATGGGAGCCTTGCTACACTGATGGGTGGGATGTAAATTGCCAACAGCCACTCTGGAGAAGTGTACGGTGAGTACTGAAACAACTAAAAAAGACAGCTTAGAGAGCATAGGGCACTTCCACTCACGGGGGTATAAATTGGGAAAATGAAAAATCTGCAAGACACAAGCACCCCAAAGTTTAGGGCTGCTCTGTTGACAAGGACCTCCACTTCATTCCACCTTAAATATCCCAGGAAAGAGAAAAATGGGTAAAGAAGTTGTGGTCCTTATGTACAATGGAATATCACTCAGCCATGAAATCAATGTCATAAGGCTACTAGCAGCATGATGAGTGGATTAAGGTATGACGATTCTAAGTGAAATAAGTCACACAGAAAAGGACACTTCTCATAAGGTACCACTGATAGAGGGAATGTAAAAACCGTTACACTTGAACTGAATTACAAAACAGAACAGAGTCACACATGCAGAAAACACACTATGGCGGCTTAACGGGAAAGGTGAGGTGGGGTGATACATAAAACAAGGGTTTCAAATTAGCTCAGATACCGTTCCATAAACCCAATATGTAATAGACAAGACCTACTCCTTGCTCAGAGAACTGGACTCAACACGCCCTATTCACCGCACAAGAATATATCTGACTACTAATAATTTTAAAAGCTATGTATTGATATCTCTCTATTAGTGTGTCAAGTGGGTGTAAAGCGGCATAAACACAGCAGTGAAAAGCAGCTAAACCCCATTATAAAAATAAATTACTTTGAAAACCCATGAAACAAAGACAGTGAAAGAGAGAGAAATTCTTACACAATGCGTTCAGGGGCTATGATGCAACCTGGATTGACCATATCTAGACCCACAGCTGGATGAGACATAAGGGTGGACACTCTTGGGGCTGAGAGGTTTGGTGAGGTTGGGTGAGCAAACGCAGACCCTTTCAAGTAATACTGCGTGGTACCCATCGCATGGGTCCCAAATCTCCAGGTTCAAGGGCATCTTCCTACATCGAAAACATGCATGAGAAACCCAGAAGATGGTACACCGTGTGATGGGGAAAGGTTTCTAAAACGCACCTCATTTCTCATCTCCTTGTGCCCGGGTTCGCCATTCCAGCCGCTTTACTAGCAATCTCCCTACTTGGAGCATCAGCACCTTTAACCTCCTGTTCCGTACAGGTTGCAATTTGTCCTGAGGATGAACGGGAAGACGGGGTACCAGTGAGAGACTGGCTCTTGGTGTTGGGACAGGCACAGGTCACTCTATTTTCCCATCAGAAAGAAGAATTAACCACAGGCTCAGCCTGCCCCCCGGAACCAGAACAGGGCCTGAAGCCATTCTGCGATTTTGCGGCCAGCTCCCATAAAAACGAGTTGTAAAATGGAGGTTCAGGGCACTGCAATTCACAAACCTGCAGAGTTATAAATGATAACTCTCGTCCACAAATATATTGAGGGAAGGCAAAGAAGAGGATTTGAAATCAAGGCAGAATTGCAGGAAACAGATTTCAGGAGGTAGATACGAATCGCCTTTAAAGCACATGAAAAGTGGCAAAACGTTGACAATGATGCCCTTCGCCAAAAAGGGCGTATGCGTTTTTTCCTGAATATATTTAGGAAAAAACGCATACGCCCTTTTTGGCCAACCAAGCAACCTGGAAAGGCAAATCAGCGCTACAAAGAAGTCTCGCTTCCCATCGGTCAAAAGGGCCATGCTGAAAAAAGTGTCAAAACCAGAAATGCAGGACAGGCCATGGAGAAATGGGAGCCTTGCTACACTGATGGGCGGGATGTAAATTGCCAAGAGCCACTCTGGAGAAGTGTCCGGTGACTCCTGAAACATCTAAAAAACACAGCTTAGAGAGCATAGGGCACTTCCACTCATGGGGTTATAAATTGGGAAAATTAAAAATCAGCAAGACACAAGCACCCCAAAGTTTAGGGCTGCTCTGTTGACCAGGACCTCCACTTTATTCCACCTTAAATATCCCAGGAAAGAGAAAAATGGATAAAGAAGTTGTGGTCCTTAGGTACAATGGAATATCACTCAGCCATGAAATCAATGTCGTAAGGTTAGTAGCAGCATGATGAGTGGATTTAGGTACGACAATTCTAAGTGAAATAAGTCACACAGAAAAGGACACTTCTCATAAGGTATCACTGATAGAGGGAATGTAAAAACCGTTACACTTGAACTGAATTACAAAACAGAACAGAGTCACACATGCAGAAAACACACTATGGCTGCTTAACGGGAAAGGTGAGGTGGGGTGATACATAAAACAAGGGTTTCAAATTAGCTCAGATACCGTTCCATAAACCCAATATGTAATAGACAAGACCTACTCCTTGCTCAGAGAACTGGACTCAACACGCCCTATTCACCGCACAAGAATATATCTGACTAGTAATAATTGTAAAACCTATGTATTGATATCTCTCTGTTAGTGTGTCAAGTGGGTGTAAAGAGGCATAAACACAGCAGTGAAAAGCAGCTAAACCCCATTATGAAAATAAATTACTTTGAAAAACCCATGAAACAAAGACAGTGAAAGAGAGAGAAATTCTTACACAATGCGTTCAGGGGCTGTGATGTAACCTGGATTGACCATATCTAGACGCACAGCTGGATGAGACATAAGGGTGGACACTCTTGGGGCTGAGAGTTTTGGTGAGGTTGGGTGAGCAAACGCAGACCCTTTAAAGTAATACTGCGTGGTACCCATCGCATGGGTCCCAAATCTCCAGGTTCAAGGGCATCTTCTTACATCGAAAACATGCATGAGAAACCCAGAAGATGGTACACCGTGTGATGGGGAAAGGTTTCTAAAACGCACCTCATTTCTCATCTCCTTGTGCCCGGGTTCGCCTTTCCAGCCGATTTACTAGCAATCTCCCTACTTGGAGCATCAGCACCTTTCACCTCCTGTTCCGTACAGGTTGCAATTTGTCCTGACGATAAACGGGAAGACGTGGAACCAACGAGAGACTAGCTCTTGGTGTTGGGACAGGCACAGGTCACTCTATTTTCCCATCAGAAAGAAGAATTAACCACAGGCTCAGCCTGCCCCCCGGAACCAGAACAGGGCCTGAAGCCATTCTGCGATTTTGCGGCCAGCTCCCATAAAAACGAATTGTAAAATGGAGGTTCAGGGCACTGCAATTCACAAACCTGCAGAGTTATAAATGATAACTCTCGTCCACAAATATATTGAGGGAAGGCAGAGAAGAGGATTTGAAATCAAGGCAGAATTGCAGGAAACAGATTTCAGGAGGTAGATACGAATCGCCTTTAAAGCACATGAAAAGCGGCAAAACGTTGACAATGATGCCCTTGGCCAAAAAGGGCGTATGCGTTTTTTCCTGAATATATTCAGGAAAAAACGCATACGCCCTTTTTGGCCAACCAAGCAACCTGGAAAGGCAAATCAGCGCTACAAAGAAGTCTCGCTTCCCATCGGTCAAAAGGGCCATGCTGAAAAAAGTGTCAAAACCAGAAATGCAGGACAGGCCATGGAGAAATGGGAGCCTTGCTACACTGATGGGCGGGATGTAAATTGCCAAGAGCCACTCTGGAGAAGTGTCCGGTGAGTCCTGAAACATCTGAAAAACACAGCTTGAGAGCATAGGGCACTTCCACTCATGGGGGTATAAATTGGGAAAATGAAAAATCAGCAAGACACAAGCACCCCAAAGTTTAGGGCTGCTCTGTTGACCAGGACCTCCACTTCATTCCACCTTAAATATCCCAGGAAAGAGAAAAATGGATAAAGAAGTTGTGGTCCTTATGTACAATGGAATATCACTCAGCCATGAAATCAATGTTGTAAGGTTAGTAGCAGAATGATGAGTGGATTTAGGTACGACGATTCTAAGTGAAATAAGTCACACAGAAAAGGACACTTCTCATAAGGTATCACTGATAGAGGGAATGTAAAAACCGTTACACTTGAACTGAATTACAAAACAGAACAGAGTCACACATGCAGAAAACACACTATGGCTGCTTAACGGGAAAGGTGAGGTGGGGTGATACAGAAAACAAGGGTATCAAATTAGCTCAGATACCGTTCCATAAACCCAATATGTAATAGACAAGACCTACTCCTTGCTCAGAGAACTGGACTCAACACGCCCTATTCACCACACAAGAATATATCTGACTAGTAATAATCGTAAAACCTATGTATTGATATCTCTCTGTTAGTGTGTCAAGTGGGTGTAAAGCGGCATAAACACAGCAGTGAAAAGCAGCTAAACCCCATTATAAAAATAAATTACTTTGAAACACCCATGAAACAAAGACAGTGAAAGAGAGAGAAATTCTTACACAATGCGTTCAGGGGCTGTGATGCAACCTTTATTGACCATATCTAGACCCACAGCTGGATGAGACATAAGGGTGGACACTCTTGGGGCTGAGAGGTTTGGTGAGGTTGGGTGAGCAAACGCAGACCCTTTAAAGTAATACTGCGTGGTACCCATCGCATGGGTCCCAAATCTCCAGGTTCAAGGGCATCTTCCTACATCAAAAACATGCATGAGAAACCCAGAAGATGGTACACCGTGTGATGGGGAAAGGTTTCCAAAACGCACCTCATTTCTCATCTCCTTGTGCCCGGGTTCGCCATTCCAGCCGCTTTACTAGCAAGCTCCCTACTTGGAGCATCAGCACCTTTAACCTCCTGTTCCGTACAGGTTGCAATTTGTCCTGAGGATAAACGGGAAGACGTGGAACCAACGAGAGACTAGCTCTTGGTGTTGGGACAGGCACAGGTCACTCTATTTTCCCATCAGAAAGAAGAATTAACCACAGGCTCAGCCTGCCCCCCGGAACCAGAACAGGGCCTGAAGCCATTCTGCGATTTTGCGGCCAGCTCCCATAAAAACGAGTTGTAAAATGGAGGTTCAGGGCACTGCAATTCACAAACCTGCAGAGTTATAAATGATAACTCTCGTCCACAAATATATTGAGGGAAGGCAAAGAAGAGGATTTGAAATCAAGGCAGAATTGCAGGAAACAGATTTCAGGAGGTAGATACGAATCGCCTTTAAAGCACATGAAAAGCGGCAAAACGTTGACAATGATGCCCTTGGCCAAAAAGGGCGTATGCGTTTTTTCCTGAATATATTCAGGAAAAAACGCATACGCCCTTTTTGGCCAACCAAGCAACCTGGAAAGGCAAATCAGTGCTACAAAGAAGTCTCGCTTCCCATCGGTCAAAAGGGCCATGCTGAAAAAAGTGTCAAAACCAGAAATGCAGGACAGGCCATGGAGAAATGGGAGCCTTGCTACACTGATGGGTGGGATGTAAATTGCCAACAGCCACTCTGGAGAAGTGTACGGTGAGTACTGAAACAACTAAAAAACACAGCTTAGAGAGCATAGGGCACTTCCACTCATGGGGGTATAAATTGGGAAAATGAAAAATCAGCAAGACACAAGCACCCCAAAGTTTAGGGCTGCTCTGTTGACAAGGACCTCCACTTCATTCCACCTTAAATATCCCAGGAAAGAGAAAAATGGGTAAAGAAGTTGTGGTCCTTATGTACAATGGAATATCACTCAGCCATGAAATCAATGTCATAAGGCTACTAGCAGCATGATGAGTGGATTAAGGTATGACGATTCTAAGTGAAATAAATCACACAGAAAAGGACACTTCTCATAAGGTACCACTGATAGAGGGAATGTAAAAACCGTTACACTTGAACTGAATTACAAAACAGAACAGAGTCACACATGCAGAAAACACACTATGGCGGCTTAACGGGAAAGGTGAGGTGGGGTGATACATAAAACAAGGGTTTCAAATTAGCTCAGATACCGTTCCATAAACCCAATATGTAATAGACAAGACCTACTCCTTGCTCAGAGAACTGGACTCAACACGCCCTATTCACCGCACAAGAATATATCTGACTACTAATAATTTTAAAAACTATGTATTGATATCTCTCTGTTAGTGTGTCAAGTGGGTGTAAAGCGGCATAAACACAGCAGTGAAAAGCAGCTAAACCCCATTATAAAAATAAATTACTTTGAAAAACCCATGAAACAAAGACAGTGAAAGAGAGAGAAATTCTTACACAATGCGTTCAGGGGCTGTGATGCAACCTGGATTGACCATATCTAGACACACAGCTGGATGAGACATAAGGGTGGACACTCTTGGGGCTGAGAGGTTTGGTGAGGTTGGGTGAGCAAACGCAGACCCTTTCAAGTAATACTGCGTGGTACCCATCGCATGGGTCCCAAATCTCCAGGTTCAAGGGCATCTTCCTACATCGAAAACATGCATGAGAAACCCAGAAGATGGTACACCGTGTGATGGGGAAAGGTTTCTAAAACGCACCTCATTTCTCATCTCCTTGTGCCCGGGTTCGCCATTCCAGCCGCTTTACTAGCAATCTCCCTACTTGGAGCATCAGCACCTTTAACCTCCTGTTCCGTACAGGTTGCAATTTGTCCTGAGGATGAACGGGAAGATGGGGAACCAGTGAGAGACTGGTTCTTGGTGTTGGGACAGGCACAGGTCACTCTATTTTCCCATCAGAAAGAAGAATTAACCACAGGCTCAGCCTGCCCCCCGGAACCAGAACAGGGCCTGAAGCCATTCTGCGATTTTGCGGCCAGCTCCCATAAAAACGAGTTGTAAAATGGAGGTTCAGGGCACTGCAATTCACAAACCTGCAGAGTTATAAATGATAACTCTCGTCCACAAATATATTGAGGGAAGGCAAAGAAGAGGATTTGAAATCAAGGCAGAATTGCAGGAAACAGATTTCAGGAGGTAGATACGAATCGCCTTTAAAGCACATGAAAAGTGGCAAAACGTTGACAATGATGCCCTTCGCCAAAAAGGGCGTATGCGTTTTTTCCTGAATATATTTAGGAAAAAACGCATACGCCCTTTTTGGCCAACCAAGCAACCTGGAAAGGCAAATCAGCGCTACAAAGAAGTCTCGCTTCCCATCGGTCAAAAGGGCCATGCTGAAAAAAGTGTCAAAACCAGAAATGCAGGACAGGCCATGGAGAAATGGGAGCCTTGCTACACTGATGGGCGGGATGTAAATTGCCAAGAGCCACTCTGGAGAAGTGTCCGGTGACTCCTGAAACATCTAAAAAACGCAGCTTAGAGAGCATAGGGCACTTCCACTCATGGGGGTATAAATTGGGAAAATTAAAAATCAGCAAGACACAAGCACCCCAAAGTTTAGGGCTGCTCTGTTGACCAGGACCTCCACTTCATTCCACCTTAAATATCCCAGGAAAGAGAAAAATGGATAAAGAAGTTGTGGTCCTTATGTACAATGGAATATCACTCAGCCATGAAATCAATGTCGTAAGGTTAGTAGCAGCATGATGAGTGGATTTAGGTACGACAATTCTAAGTAAAATAAGTCACACAGAAAAGGACACTTCTCATAAGGTATCACTGATAGAGGGAATGTAAAAACCGTTACACTTGAACTGAATTACAAAACAGAACAGAGTCACACATGCAGAAAACACACTATGGCTGCTTAACGGGAAAGGTGAGGTGGGGTGATACATAAAACAAGGGTTTCAAATTAGCTCAGATACCGTTCCATAAACCCAATATGTAATAGACAAGACCTACTCCTTGCTCAGAGAACTGGACTCAACACGCCCTATTCACCGCACAAGAATATATCTGACTAGTAATAATCGTAAAACCTATGTATTGATATCTCTCTGTTAGTGTGTCAAGTGGGTGTAAAGCGGCATAAACACAGCAGTGAAAAGCAGCTAAATCCCATTATGAAAATAAATTACTTTGAAAAACCCATGAAACAAAGACAGTGAAAGAGAGAGAAATTCTTACACAATGCGTTCAGGGGCTGTGATGCAACCTGGATTGACCATATCTAGACGCACAGCTGGATGAGACATAAGGGTGGACACTCTTGGGGCTGAGAGGTTTGGTGAGGTTGGGTGAGCAAACGCAGACCCTTTAAAGTAATACTGCGTGGTACCCATCGCATGGGTCCCAAATCTCCAGGTTCAAGGGCATCTTCCTACATTGAAAACATGCATGAGAAACCCAGAAGATGGTACACCGTGTGATGGGGAAAGGTTTCTAAAACGCACCTCATTTCTCATCTCCTTGTGCCCGGGTTCGCCATTCCAGCCGCTTTACTAGCAATCTCCCTACTTGGAGCATCAGCACCTTTCACCTCATGTTCCGTACAGGTTGCAATTTGTCCTGAGGATAAACGGGAAGACGTGGAACCAACGAGAGACTAGCTCTTGGTGTTGGGACAGGCACAGGTCACTCTATTTTCCCATCAGAAAGAAGAATTAACCACAGGCTCAGCCTGCCCCCCGGAACCAGAACAGGGCCTGAAGCCATTCTGCGATTTTGCGGCCAGCTTCCATAAAAACGAGTTGTAAAATGGAGGTTCAGGGCACTGCAATTCACAAACCTGCAGAGTTATAAATGATAACTCTCGTCCACAAATATATTGAGGGAAGGCAAAGAAGAGGATTTGAAATCAAGGCAGAATTGCAGGAAACAGATTTCAGGAGGTAGATACGAATCGCCTTTAAAGCACATGAAAAGCGGCAAAACGTTGACAATGATGCCCTTGGCCAAAAAGGGCGTATGCATTTTTTCCTGAATATATTCAGGGAAAAACGCATACGCCCTTTTTGGCCAACCAAGCAACCTGGAAAGGCAAATCAGCGCTACAAAGAAGTCTCGCTTCCCATCGGTCAAAAGGGCCATGCTGAAAAAAGTGTCAAAACCAGAAATGCAGGACAGGCCATGGAGAAATGGGAGCCTTGCTACACTGATGGGCGGGATGTAAATTGCCAAGAGCCACTCTGGAGAAGTGTCCGGTGAGTCCTGAAACATCTGAAAAACACAGCTTGAGAGCATAGGGCACTTCCACTCATGGGGGTATGAATTGGGAAAATGAAAAATCAGCAAGACACAAGCACCCCAAAGTTTAGGGCTGCTCTGTTGACCAGGACCTCCACTTCATTCCACCTTAAATATCCCAGGAAAGAGAAAAATGGATAAAGAAGTTGTGGTCCTTATGTACAATGGAATATCACTCAGCCATGAAATCAATGTTGTAAGGTTAGTAGCAGAATGATGAGTGGATTTAGGTACGACGATTCTAAGTGAAATAAGTCACACAGAAAAGGACACTTCTCATAAGGTATCACTGATAGAGGGAATGTAAAAACCGTTACACTTGAACTGAATTACAAAACAGAACAGAGTCACACATGCAGAAAACACACTATGGCTGCTTAACGGGAAAGGTGAGGTGGGGTGATACAGAAAACAAGGGTATCAAATTAGCTCAGATACCGTTCCATAAACCCAATATGTAATAGACAAGACCTACTCCTTGCTCAGAGAACTGGACTCAACACGCCCTATTCACCACACAAGAATATATCTGACTAGTAATAATCGTAAAACCTATGTATTGATATCTCTCTGTTAGTGTGTCAAGTGGGTGTAAAGCGGCATAAACACAGCAGTGAAAAGCAGCTAAACCCCATTATAAAAATAAATTACTTTGAAACACCCATGAAACAAAGACAGTGAAAGAGAGAGAAATTCTTACACAATGCGTTCAGGGGCTGTGATGCAACCTTTATTGACCATATCTAGACCCACAGCTGGATGAGACATAAGGGTGGACACTCTTGGGGCTGAGAGGTTTGGTGAGGTTGGGTGAGCAAACGCAGACCCTTTAAAGTAATACTGCGTGGTACCCATCGCATGGGTCCCAAATCTCCAGGTTCAAGGGCATCTTCCTACATCAAAAACATGCATGAGAAACCCAGAAGATGGTACACCGTGTGATGGGGAAAGGTTTCCAAAACGCACCTCATTTCTCATCTCCTTGTGCCCGGGTTCGCCATTCCAGCCGCTTTACTAGCAAGCTCCCTACTTGGAGCATCAGCACCTTTAACCTCCTGTTCCGTACAGGTTGCAATTTGTCCTGAGGATAAACGGGAAGACGTGGAACCAACGAGAGACTAGCTCTTGGTGTTGGGACAGGCACAGGTCACTCTATTTTCCCATCAGAAAGAAGAATTAACCACAGGCTCAGCCTGCCCCCCGGAACCAGAACAGGCCCTGAAGCCATTCTGCGATTTTGCGGCCAGCTCCCATAAAAACGAGTTGTAAAATGGAGGTTCAGGGCACTGCAATTCACAAACCTGCAGAGTTATAAATGATAACTCTCGTCCACAAATATATTGAGGGAAGGCAAAGAAGAGGATTTGAAATCAAGGCAGAATTGCAGGAAACAGATTTCAGGAGGTAGATACGAATCGCCTTTAAAGCACATGAAAAGCGGCAAAACGTTGACAATGATGCCCTTGGACAAAAAGGGCGTATGCGTTTTTTCCTGAATATATTCAGGAAAAAACGCATACGCCCTTTTTGGCCAACCAAGCAACCTGGAAAGGCAAATCAGCGCTACAAAGAAGTCTCGCTTCCCATCGGTCAAAAGGGCCATGCTGAAAAAAGTGTCAAAACCAGAAATGCAGGACAGGCCATGGAGAAATGGGAACCTTGCTACACTGATGGGCGGGATGTAAATTGCCAAGAGCCACTCTGGAGAAGTGTCCGGTGAGTCCTGAAACATCTGAAAAACACAGCTTGAGAGCATAGGGCACTTCCACTCATGGGGGTATAAATTGGGAAAATTAAAAATCAGCAAGACACAAGCACCCCAAAGTTTAGGGCTGCTCTGTTGACAAGGACCTCCACTTCATTCCACCTTAAATATCCCAGGAAAGAGAAAAATGGGTAAAGAAGTTGTGGTCCTTATGTACAATGGAATATCACTCAGCCATGAAATCAATGTCATAAGGCTACTAGCAGCATGATGAGTGGATTAAGGTATGACGATTCTAAGTGAAATAAGTCACACAGAAAAGGACACTTCTCATAAGGTATCACTGATAGAGGGAATGTAAAAACCGTTACACTTGAACTGAATTACAAAACAGAACAGAGTCACACATGCAGAAAACACACTATGGCGGCTTAACGGGAAAGGTGAGGTGGGGTGATACATAAAACAAGGGTTTCAAATTAGCTCAGATACCGTTCCATAAACCCAATATGTAATAGACAAGACCTACTCCTTGCTCAGAGAACTGGACTCAACACGCCCTATTCACCGCACAAGAATATATCTGACTAGTAATAATCTTAAAACCTATGTATTGATATCTCTCTGTTAGTGTGTCAAGTGGGTGTAAAGCGGCATAAACACAGCAGTGAAAAGCAGCTAAACCCCATTATAAAAATAAATTACTTTGAAAAACCCATGAAAGAAAGACAGTGAAAGAGAGAGAAATTCTTACACAATGCGTTCAGGGGCTGTGATGCAACCTGGATTGACCATATCTAGACCCACAGCTGGATGAGACATAAGGGTGGACACTCTTGGGGCTGAGAGGTTTGGTGAGGTTGGGTGAGCAAACGCAGACCCTTTCAAGTAATACTGCGTGGTACCCATCGCATGGGTCCCAAATCTCCAGGTTCAAGGGCATCTTCCTACATCGAAAACATGCATGAGAAACCCAGAAGATGGTACACCGTGTGATGGGGAAAGGTTTCTAAAACGCACCTCATTTCTCATCTCCTTTTGCCCGGGTTCGCCATTCCAGCCGCTTTACTAGCAAGCTCCCTACTTGGAGCATCAGCACCTTTAACCTCCTGTTCCGTACAGGTTGCAATTTGTCCTGAGGATGAACGGGAAGACGGGGAACCAGTGAGAGACTGGCTCTTGGTGTTGGGAAAGGCACAGGTCACTCTATTTTCCCATCAGGAAGAAGAATTAACCACAGGCTCCTCCCGCCCCCCGGAAACAGAACAGGGCCGAAGCCATCCTGCGCTTTTGCGGCCAGCTCCCAAAAACACGAGTTGTAAAATGGAGGCTCAGGGCACTGCAATTCACAAACCTGCAGAGTTATAAATGATAACTCTCGTCCACAAATATATTGAGGGAAGGCAACGAAGAGGATTTGAAATCAAGGCAGAATTGCAGGAAACAGATTTCAGGAGGTAGATTCGAATCGCCTTTAAAGCACATGAAAAGCGGCAAAACGTTGACAATGATGCCCTTGGCCAAAAAGGGCGTATGCGTTTATTCCTGAATATATTCAGGAAAAAACGCATACGCCCTTTTTGGCCAACCAAGCAACCTGGAAAGGCAAATCAGCGCTACAAAGAAGTCTCGCTTCCCATCGGTCAAAAGGGCCATGCTGAAAAAAGTGTCAAAACCAGAAATGCAGGACAGGCCATGGAGAAATGGGAGCCTTGCTACACTGATGGGCGGGATGTAAATTCCCAACAGCCACTCTGGAGAAGTGTACGGTGAGTACTGAAACAACTAAAAAACACAGCTTAGAGAGCATAGGGCACTTCCACTCATGGGGGTATAAATTGGGAAAATGAAAAATCAGCAAGACACAAGCACCCCAAAGTTTAGGGCTGCTCTGTTGACAAGGACCTCCACTTCATTCCACCTTAAATATCCCAGGAAAGAGAAAAATGGGTAAAGAAGTTGTGGTCCTTATGTACAATGGAATATCACTCAGCCATGAAATCAATGTCATAAGGCTACTAGCAGCATGATGAGTGGATTAAGGTATGACGATTCTAAGTGAAATAAGTCACACAGAAAAGGACACTTCTCATAAGGTATCACTGATAGAGGGAATGTAAAAACCGTTACACTTGAACTGAATTACAAAACAGAACAGAGTCACACATGCAGAAAACACACTATGGCGGCTTAACGAGAAAGGTGAGGTGGGGTGTTACATAAAACAAGGGTATCAAATTAGCTCAGATACCGTTCTATAAACCCAATATGTAATAGACAAGACCTACTCCTTGCTCAGAGAACTGGACTCAACACGCCCTATTCACCGCACAAGAATATATCTGACTAGTAATAATCTTAAAACCTATGTATTGATATCTCTCTGTTAGTGTGTCAAGTGGGTGTAAAGCGGCATAAACACAGCAGTGAAAAGCAGCTAAACCCCATTATAAAAATAAATTACTTTGAAAAACCCATGAAACAAAGACAGTGAAAGAGAGAGAAATTCTTACACAATGCGTTCAGGGGCTGTGATGCAACCTGGATTGACCATATCTAGACCCACAGCTGGATGAGACATAAGGGTGGACACTCTTGGGGCTGAGAGGTTTGGTGAGGTTGGGTGAGCAAACGCAGACCCTTTCAAGTAATACTGCGTGGTACCCATCGCATGGGTCCCAAATCTCCAGGTTCAAGGGCATCTTCCTACATCAAAAACATGCATGAGAAACCCAGAAGATGGTACACCGTGTGATGGGGAAAGGTTTCCAAAACGCACCTCATTTCTCATCTCCTTGTGCCCGGGTTCGCCATTCCAGCCGCTTTACTAGCAAGCTCCCTACTTGGAGCATCAGCACCTTTAACCTCCTGTTCCGTACAGGTTGCAATTTGTCCTGAGGATAAACGGGAAGACGTGGAACCAACGAGAGACTAGCTCTTGGTGTTGGGACAGGCACAGGTCACTCTATTTTCCCATCAGAAAGAAGAATTAACCACAGGCTCAGCCTGCCCCCCGGAACCAGAACAGGGCCTGAAGCCATTCTGCGATTTTGCGGCCAGCTCCCATAAAAACGAGTTGTAAAATGGAGGTTCAGGGCACTGCAATTCACAAACCTGCAGAGTTATAAATGATAACTCTCGTCCACAAATATATTGAGGGAAGGCAAAGAAGAGGATTTGAAATCAAGGCAGAATTGCAGGAAACAGATTTCAGGAGGTAGATACGAATCGCCTTTAAAGCACATGAAAAGCGGCAAAACGTTGACAATGATGCCCTTGGCCAAAAAGGGCGTATGCGTTTTTTCCTGAATATATTCAGGAAAAAACGCATACGCCCTTTTTGGCCAACCAAGCAACCTGGAAAGGCAAATCAGTGCTACAAAGAAGTCTCGCTTCCCATCGGTCAAAAGGGCCATGCTGAAAAAAGTGTCAAAACCAGAAATGCAGGACAGGCCATGGAGAAATGGGAGCCTTGCTACACTGATGGGTGGGATGTAAATTGCCAACAGCCACTCTGGAGAAGTGTACGGTGAGTACTGAAACAACTAAAAAACACAGCTTAGAGAGCATAGGGCACTTCCACTCATGGGGGTATAAATTGGGAAAATGAAAAATCAGCAAGACACAAGCACCCCAAAGTTTAGGGCTGCTCTGTTGACAAGGACCTCCACTTCATTCCACCTTAAATATCCCAGGAAAGAGAAAAATGGGTAAAGAAGTTGTGGTCCTTATGTACAATGGAATATCACTCAGCCATGAAATCAATGTCATAAGGCTACTAGCAGCATGATGAGTGGATTAAGGTATGACGATTCTAAGTGAAATAAATCACACAGAAAAGGACACTTCTCATAAGGTACCACTGATAGAGGGAATGTAAAAACCGTTACACTTGAACTGAATTACAAAACAGAACAGAGTCACACATGCAGAAAACACACTATGGCGGCTTAACGGGAAAGGTGAGGTGGGGTGATACATAAAACAAGGGTTTCAAATTAGCTCAGATACCGTTCCATAAACCCAATATGTAATAGACAAGACCTACTCCTTGCTCAGAGAACTGGACTCAACACGCCCTATTCACCGCACAAGAATATATCTGACTACTAATAATTTTAAAAACTATGTATTGATATCTCTCTGTTAGTGTGTCAAGTGGGTGTAAAGCGGCATAAACACAGCAGTGAAAAGCAGCTAAACCCCATTATAAAAATAAATTACTTTGAAAAACCCATGAAACAAAGACAGTGAAAGAGAGAGAAATTCTTACACAATGCGTTCAGGGGCTGTGATGCAACCTGGATTGACCATATCTAGACACACAGCTGGATGAGACATAAGGGTGGACACTCTTGGGGCTGAGAGGTTTGGTGAGGTTGGGTGAGCAAACGCAGACCCTTTCAAGTAATACTGCGTGGTACCCATCGCATGGGTCCCAAATCTCCAGGTTCAAGGGCATCTTCCTACATCGAAAACATGCATGAGAAACCCAGAAGATGGTACACCGTGTGATGGGGAAAGGTTTCTAAAACGCACCTCATTTCTCATCTCCTTGTGCCCGGGTTCGCCATTCCAGCCGCTTTACTAGCAATCTCCCTACTTGGAGCATCAGCACCTTTAACCTCCTGTTCCGTACAGGTTGCAATTTGTCCTGAGGATGAACGGGAAGATGGGGAACCAGTGAGAGACTGGTTCTTGGTGTTGGGACAGGCACAGGTCACTCTATTTTCCCATCAGAAAGAAGAATTAACCACAGGCTCAGCCTGCCCCCCGGAACCAGAACAGGGCCTGAAGCCATTCTGCGATTTTGCGGCCAGCTCCCATAAAAACGAGTTGTAAAATGGAGGTTCAGGGCACTGCAATTCACAAACCTGCAGAGTTATAAATGATAACTCTCGTCCACAAATATATTGAGGGAAGGCAAAGAAGAGGATTTGAAATCAAGGCAGAATTGCAGGAAACAGATTTCAGGAGGTAGATACGAATCGCCTTTAAAGCACATGAAAAGTGGCAAAACGTTGACAATGATGCCCTTCGCCAAAAAGGGCGTATGCGTTTTTTCCTGAATATATTTAGGAAAAAACGCATACGCCCTTTTTGGCCAACCAAGCAACCTGGAAAGGCAAATCAGCGCTACAAAGAAGTCTCGCTTCCCATCGGTCAAAAGGGCCATGCTGAAAAAAGTGTCAAAACCAGAAATGCAGGACAGGCCATGGAGAAATGGGAGCCTTGCTACACTGATGGGCGGGATGTAAATTGCCAAGAGCCACTCTGGAGAAGTGTCCGGTGACTCCTGAAACATCTAAAAAACACAGCTTAGAGAGCATAGGGCACTTCCACTCATGGGGGTATAAATTGGGAAAATTAAAAATCAGCAAGACACAAGCACCCCAAAGTTTAGGGCTGCTCTGTTGACCAGGACCTCCACTTCATTCCACCTTAAATATCCCAGGAAAGAGAAAAATGGATAAAGAAGTTGTGGTCCTTATGTACAATGGAATATCACTCAGCCATGAAATCAATGTCGTAAGGTTAGTAGCAGCATGATGAGTGGATTTAGGTACGACAATTCTAAGTAAAATAAGTCACACAGAAAAGGACACTTCTCATAAGGTATCACTGATAGAGGGAATGTAAAAACCGTTACACTTGAACTGAATTACAAAACAGAACAGAGTCACACATGCAGAAAACACACTATGGCTGCTTAACGGGAAAGGTGAGGTGGGGTGATACATAAAACAAGGGTTTCAAATTAGCTCAGATACCGTTCCATAAACCCAATATGTAATAGACAAGACCTACTCCTTGCTCAGAGAACTGGACTCAACACGCCCTATTCACCGCACAAGAATATATCTGACTAGTAATAATCGTAAAACCTATGTATTGATATCTCTCTGTTAGTGTGTCAAGTGGGTGTAAAGCGGCATAAACACAGCAGTGAAAAGCAGCTAAATCCCATTATGAAAATAAATTACTTTGAAAAACCCATGAAACAAAGACAGTGAAAGAGAGAGAAATTCTTACACAATGCGTTCAGGGGCTGTGATGCAACCTGGATTGACCATATCTAGACGCACAGCTGGATGAGACATAAGGGTGGACACTCTTGGGGCTGAGAGGTTTGGTGAGGTTGGGTGAGCAAACGCAGACCCTTTAAAGTAATACTGCGTGGTACCCATCGCATGGGTCCCAAATCTCCAGGTTCAAGGGCATCTTCCTACATTGAAAACATGCATGAGAAACCCAGAAGATGGTACACCGTGTGATGGGGAAAGGTTTCTAAAACGCACCTCATTTCTCATCTCCTTGTGCCCGGGTTCGCCTTTCCAGCCGCTTTACTAGCAATCTCCCTACTTGGAGCATCAGCACCTTTCACCTCATGTTCCGTACAGGTTGCAATTTGTCCTGAGGATAAACGGGAAGACGTGGAACCAACGAGAGACTAGCTCTTGGTGTTGGGACAGGCACAGGTCACTCTATTTTCCCATCAGAAAGAAGAATTAACCACAGGCTCAGCCTGCCCCCCGGAACCAGAACAGGGCCTGAAGCCATTCTGCGATTTTGCGGCCAGCTTCCATAAAAACGAGTTGTAAAATGGAGGTTCAGGGCACTGCAATTCACAAACCTGCAGAGTTATAAATGATAACTCTCGTCCACAAATATATTGAGGGAAGGCAAAGAAGAGGATTTGAAATCAAGGCAGAATTGCAGGAAACAGATTTCAGGAGGTAGATACGAATCGCCTTTAAAGCACATGAAAAGCGGCAAAACGTTGACAATGATGCCCTTGGCCAAAAAGGGCGTATGCATTTTTTCCTGAATATATTCAGGGAAAAACGCATACGCCCTTTTTGGCCAACCAAGCAACCTGGAAAGGCAAATCAGCGCTACAAAGAAGTCTCGCTTCCCATCGGTCAAAAGGGCCATGCTGAAAAAAGTGTCAAAACCAGAAATGCAGGACAGGCCATGGAGAAATGGGAGCCTTGCTACACTGATGGGCGGGATGTAAATTGCCAAGAGCCACTCTGGAGAAGTGTCCGGTGAGTCCTGAAACATCTGAAAAACACAGCTTGAGAGCATAGGGCACTTCCACTCATGGGGGTATGAATTGGGAAAATGAAAAATCAGCAAGACACAAGCACCCCAAAGTTTAGGGCTGCTCTGTTGACCAGGACCTCCACTTCATTCCACCTTAAATATCCCAGGAAAGAGAAAAATGGATAAAGAAGTTGTGGTCCTTATGTACAATGGAATATCACTCAGCCATGAAATCAATGTTGTAAGGTTAGTAGCAGAATGATGAGTGGATTTAGGTACGACGATTCTAAGTGAAATAAGTCACACAGAAAAGGACACTTCTCATAAGGTATCACTGATAGAGGGAATGTAAAAACCGTTACACTTGAACTGAATTACAAAACAGAACAGAGTCACACATGCAGAAAACACACTATGGCTGCTTAACGGGAAAGGTGAGGTGGGGTGATACAGAAAACAAGGGTATCAAATTAGCTCAGATACCGTTCCATAAACCCAATATGTAATAGACAAGACCTACTCCTTGCTCAGAGAACTGGACTCAACACGCCCTATTCACCACACAAGAATATATCTGACTAGTAATAATCGTAAAACCTATGTATTGATATCTCTCTGTTAGTGTGTCAAGTGGGTGTAAAGCGGCATAAACACAGCAGTGAAAAGCAGCTAAACCCCATTATAAAAATAAATTACTTTGAAACACCCATGAAACAAAGACAGTGAAAGAGAGAGAAATTCTTACACAATGCGTTCAGGGGCTGTGATGCAACCTTTATTGACCATATCTAGACCCACAGCTGGATGAGACATAAGGGTGGACACTCTTGGGGCTGAGAGGTTTGGTGAGGTTGGGTGAGCAAACGCAGACCCTTTAAAGTAATACTGCGTGGTACCCATCGCATGGGTCCCAAATCTCCAGGTTCAAGGGCATCTTCCTACATCAAAAACATGCATGAGAAACCCAGAAGATGGTACACCGTGTGATGGGGAAAGGTTTCCAAAACGCACCTCATTTCTCATCTCCTTGTGCCCGGGTTCGCCATTCCAGCCGCTTTACTAGCAAGCTCCCTACTTGGAGCATCAGCACCTTTAACCTCCTGTTCCGTACAGGTTGCAATTTGTCCTGAGGATAAACGGGAAGACGTGGAACCAACGAGAGACTAGCTCTTGGTGTTGGGACAGGCACAGGTCACTCTATTTTCCCATCAGAAAGAAGAATTAACCACAGGCTCAGCCTGCCCCCCGGAACCAGAACAGGCCCTGAAGCCATTCTGCGATTTTGCGGCCAGCTCCCATAAAAACGAGTTGTAAAATGGAGGTTCAGGGCACTGCAATTCACAAACCTGCAGAGTTATAAATGATAACTCTCGTCCACAAATATATTGAGGGAAGGCAAAGAAGAGGATTTGAAATCAAGGCAGAATTGCAGGAAACAGATTTCAGGAGGTAGATACGAATCGCCTTTAAAGCACATGAAAAGCGGCAAAACGTTGACAATGATGCCCTTGGCCAAAAAGGGCGTATGCGTTTTTTCCTGAATATATTCAGGAAAAAACGCATACGCCCTTTTTGGCCAACCAAGCAACCTGGAAAGGCAAATCAGCGCTACAAAGAAGTCTCGCTTCCCATCGGTCAAAAGGGCCATGCTGAAAAAAGTGTCAAAACCAGAAATGCAGGACAGGCCATGGAGAAATGGGAGCCTTGCTACACTGATGGGCGGGATGTAAATTGCCAAGAGCCACTCTGGAGAAGTGTCCGGTGAGTCCTGAAACATCTGAAAAACACAGCTTGAGAGCATAGGGCACTTCCACTCATGGGGGTATAAATTGGGAAAATTAAAAATCAGCAAGACACAAGCACCCCAAAGTTTAGGGCTGCTCTGTTGACAAGGACCTCCACTTCATTCCACCTTAAATATCCCAGGAAAGAGAAAAATGGGTAAAGAAGTTGTGGTCCTTATGTACAATGGAATATCACTCAGCCATGAAATCAATGTCATAAGGCTACTAGCAGCATGATGAGTGGATTAAGGTATGACGATTCTAAGTGAAATAAGTCACACAGAAAAGGACACTTCTCATAAGGTATCACTGATAGAGGGAATGTAAAAACCGTTACACTTGAACTGAATTACAAAACAGAACAGAGTCACACATGCAGAAAACACACTATGGCGGCTTAACGGGAAAGGTGAGGTGGGGTGATACATAAAACAAGGGTTTCAAATTAGCTCAGATACCGTTCCATAAACCCAATATGTAATAGACAAGACCTACTCCTTGCTCAGAGAACTGGACTCAACACGCCCTATTCACCGCACAAGAATATATCTGACTAGTAATAATCTTAAAACCTATGTATTGATATCTCTCTGTTAGTGTGTCAAGTGGGTGTAAAGCGGCATAAACACAGCAGTGAAAAGCAGCTAAACCCCATTATAAAAATAAATTACTTTGAAAAACCCATGAAAGAAAGACAGTGAAAGAGAGAGAAATTCTTACACAATGCGTTCAGGGGCTGTGATGCAACCTGGATTGACCATATCTAGACCCACAGCTGGATGAGACATAAGGGTGGACACTCTTGGGGCTGAGAGGTTTGGTGAGGTTGGGTGAGCAAACGCAGACCCTTTCAAGTAATACTGCGTGGTACCCATCGCATGGGTCCCAAATCTCCAGGTTCAAGGGCATCTTCCTACATCGAAAACATGCATGAGAAACCCAGAAGATGGTACACCGTGTGATGGGGAAAGGTTTCTAAAACGCACCTCATTTCTCATCTCCTTGTGCCCGGGTTCGCCATTCCAGCCGCTTTACTAGCAAGCTCCCTACTTGGAGCATCAGCACCTTTAACCTCCTGTTCCGTACAGGTTGCAATTTGTCCTGAGGATGAACGGGAAGACGGGGAACCAGTGAGAGACTGGCTCTTGGTGTTGGGAAAGGCACAGGTCACTCTATTTTCCCATCAGGAAGAAGAATTAACCACAGGCTCCTCCCGCCCCCCGGAAACAGAACAGGGCCGAAGCCATCCTGCGCTTTTGCGGCCAGCTCCCAAAAACACGAGTTGTAAAATGGAGGCTCAGGGCACTGCAATTCACAAACCTGCAGAGTTATAAATGATAACTCTCGTCCACAAATATATTGAGGGAAGGCAACGAAGAGGATTTGAAATCAAGGCAGAATTGCAGGAAACAGATTTCAGGAGGTAGATTCGAATCGCCTTTAAAGCACATGAAAAGCGGCAAAACGTTGACAATGATGCCCTTGGCCAAAAAGGGCGTATGCGTTTATTCCTGAATATATTCAGGAAAAAACGCATACGCCCTTTTTGGCCAACCAAGCAACCTGGAAAGGCAAATCAGCGCTACAAAGAAGTCTCGCTTCCCATCGGTCAAAAGGGCCATGCTGAAAAAAGTGTCAAAACCAGAAATGCAGGACAGGCCATGGAGAAATGGGAGCCTTGCTACACTGATGGGCGGGATGTAAATTCCCAACAGCCACTCTGGAGAAGTGTACGGTGAGTACTGAAACAACTAAAAAACACAGCTTAGAGAGCATAGGGCACTTCCACTCATGGGGGTATAAATTGGGAAAATGAAAAATCAGCAAGACACAAGCACCCCAAAGTTTAGGGCTGCTCTGTTGACAAGGACCTCCACTTCATTCCACCTTAAATATCCCAGGAAAGAGAAAAATGGGTAAAGAAGTTGTGGTCCTTATGTACAATGGAATATCACTCAGCCATGAAATCAATGTCATAAGGCTACTAGCAGCATGATGAGTGGATTAAGGTATGACGATTCTAAGTGAAATAAGTCACACAGAAAAGGACACTTCTCATAAGGTATCACTGATAGAGGGAATGTAAAAACCGTTACACTTGAACTGAATTACAAAACAGAACAGAGTCACACATGCAGAAAACACACTATGGCGGCTTAACGAGAAAGGTGAGGTGGGGTGTTACATAAAACAAGGGTATCAAATTAGCTCAGATACCGTTCTATAAACCCAATATGTAATAGACAAGACCTACTCCTTGCTCAGAGAACTGGACTCAACACGCCCTATTCACCGCACAAGAATATATCTGACTAGTAATAATCTTAAAACCTATGTATTGATATCTCTCTGTTAGTGTGTCAAGTGGGTGTAAAGCGGCATAAACACAGCAGTGAAAAGCAGCTAAACCCCATTATAAAAATAAATTACTTTGAAAAACCCATGAAACAAAGACAGTGAAAGAGAGAGAAATTCTTACACAATGCGTTCAGGGGCTGTGATGCAACCTGGATTGACCATATCTAGACCCACAGCTGGATGAGACATAAGGGTGGACACTCTTGGGGCTGAGAGGTTTGGTGAGGTTGGGTGAGCAAACGCAGACCCTTTCAAGTAATACTGCGTGGTACCCATCGCATGGGTCCCAAATCTCCAGGTTCAAGGGCATCTTCCTACATCGAAAACATGCATGAGAAACCCAAAAGATGGTACACCGTGTGATGGGGAAAGGTTTCTAAAACGCACCTCATTTCTCATCTCCTTGTGCCCGGGTTCGCCATTCCAGCCGCTTTACTAGCAATCTCCCTACTTGGAGCATCAGCACCTTTAACCTCCTTTTCCGTACAGGTTGCAATTTGTCCTGAGGATGAACGGGAAGACGGGGAACCAGTGAGAGACTGGCTCTTGGTGTTGGGAAAGGCACAGGTCACTCTATTTTCCCATCAGGAAGAAGAATTAACCACAGGCTCCTCCCGCCCCCCGGAACCAGAACAGGGCCGAAGCCATACTGCGCTTTTGCGGCCAGCTCCCAAAAACACGAGTTGTAAAATGGAGGCTCAGGGCACTGCAATTCACAAACCTGCAGAGTTATAAATGATAACTCTCATCCACAAATATATTGAGGGAAGGCAACGAAGAGGATTTGAAATCAAGGCAGAATTGCAGGAAACAGATTTCAGGAGGTAGATTCGAATCGCCTTTAAAGCATATGAAAAGCGGCAAAACGTTGACAATGATGCCCTTGGCCAAAAAGGGCGTATGCGTTTTTTCCTGAATATATTCAGGAAAAAACGCATACGCCCTTTTTGGCCAACCAAGCAACCTGGAAAGGCAAATCAGCGCTACAAAGAAGTCTCGCTTCCCATCGGTCAAAAGGGCCATGCTGAAAAAAGTGTCAAAACCAGAAATGCAGGACAGGCCATGGAGAAATGGGAGCCTTGCTACACTGATGGGTGGAATGTAAATTGCCAAGAGCCACTCTGGAGAAGTGTACGGTGAGTACTGAAACAACTAAAAAACACAGCTTAGAGAGCATAGGGCACTTCCACTCATGGGGGTATAAATTGGGAAAATGAAAAATCAGCAAGACACAAGCACCCCAAAGTTTAGGGCTCCTCTGTTGACAAGGACCTCCACTTCATTCCACCTTAAATATCCCAGGAAAGAGAAAAATGGGTAAAGAAGTTGTGGTCCTTATGTACAATGGAATATCACTCAGCCATGAAATCAATGTCATAAGGCTACTAGCAGCATGATGAGTGGATTAAGGTATGACGATTCTAAGTGAAATAAGTCACAGAGAAAAGGACACTTCTCATAAGGTATCACTGATAGAGGGAATGTAAAAACCGTTACACTTGAACTGAATTACAAAACAGAACAGAGTCACACATGCAGAAAACACACTATGGCGGCTTAACGGGAAAGGTGAGGTGGGGTGATACATAAAACAAGGGTTTCAAATTAGCTCAGATACCGTTCCATAAACCCAATATGTAATAGACAAGACCTACTCCTTGCTCAGAGAACTGGACTCAACACGCCCTATTCACCGCACAAGAATATATCTGACTACTAATAATTTTAAAAGCTATGTATTGATATCTCTCTGTTATTGTGTCAAGTGGGTGTAAAGCGGCATAAACACAGCAGTGAAAAGCAGCTAAACCCCATTATAAAAATAAATTACTTTGAAAAACCCATGAAACAAAGACAGTGAAAGAGAGAGAAATTCTTACACAATGCGTTCAGGGGCTGTGATGCAACCTGGATTGACCATATCTAGACCCACAGCTGGATGAGACATAAGGGTGGACACTCTTGGGGCTGAGAGGTTTGGTGAGGTTGGGTGAGCAAACGCAGACCCTTTCAAGTAATACTGCGTGGTACCCATCGCATGGGTCCCAAATCTCCAGGTTCAAGGGCATCTTCCTACATCGAAAACATGCATGAGAAACCCAGAAGATGGTACACCGTGTGATGGGGAAAGGTTTCTAAAACGCACCTCATTTCTCATCTCCTTGTGCCCGGGTTCGCCATTCCAGCCGCTTTACTAGCAATCTCCCTACTTGGAGCATCAGCACCTTTAACCTCCTGTTCCGTACAGGTTGCAATTTGTCCTGAGGATGAACGGGAAGACGGGGAACCAGTGAGAGACTGGCTCTTGGTGTTAGGAAAGGCACAGGTCACTCTATTTTCCCATCAGGAAGACGAATTAACCACAGGCTCCTCCCGCCCCCCGGAACCAGAACAGGGCCGAAGCCATACTGCGCTTTTGCGGCCAGCTCCCAAAAACACGAGTTGTAAAATGGAGGCTCAGGGCACTGCAATTCACAAACCTGCAGAGTTACAAATGATAACTCTCGTCCACAAATATATTGAGGGAAGGCAAAGAAGAGGATTTGAAATCAAGGCAGAATTGCAGGAAACAGATTTCAGGAGGTAGATACGAATCGCCTTTAAAGCACATGAAAAGTGGCAAAACGTTGACAATGATGCCCTTCGCCAAAATGGGCGTATGCGTTTTTTCCTGAATATATTTAGGAAAAAACGCATACGCCCTTTTTGGCCAAGCAAGCAACCTGGAAAGGCAAATCAGCGCTACAAAGAAGTCTCGCTTCCCATCGGTCAAAACGGCCATGCTGAAAAAAGTGTCAAAACCAGAAATGCAGGACAGGCCATGGAGAAATGGGAGCCTTGCTACACTGATGGGCGGGATGTAAATTGCCAAGAGCCACTCTGGAGAAGTGTCCGGTGACTCCTGAAACATCTAAAAAACACAGCTTAGAGAGCATAGGGCACTTCCACTCATGGGGGTATAAATTGGGAAAATGAAAAATCAGCAAGACACAAGCACCCCAAAGTTTAGGGCTGCTCTGTTGACCAGGACCTCCACTTCATTCCACCTTAAATATCCCAGGAAAGAGAAAAATGGATAAAGAAGTTGTGGTCCTTATGTACAATGGAATATCACTCAGCCATGAAATCAATGTCGTAAGGTTAGTAGCAGCATGATGAGTGGATTTAGGTACGACAATTCTAAGTGAAATAAGTCACACAGAAAAGGACACTTCTCATAAGGTATCACTGATAGAGGGAATGTAAAAACCGTTACACTTGAACTGAATTACAAAACAGAACAGAGTCACACATGCAGAAAACACACTATGGCTGCTTAACGGGAAAGGTGAGGTGGGGTGATACATAAAACAAGGGTTTCAAATTAGCTCAGATACCGTTCCATAAACCCAATATGTAATAGACAAGACCTACTCCTTGCTCAGAGAACTGGACTCAACACGCCCTATTCACCGCACAAGAATATATCTGACTAGTAATAATTGTAAAACCTATGTATTGATATCTCTCTGTTAGTGTGTCAAGTGGGTGTAAAGAGGCATAAACACAGCAGTGAAAAGCAGCTAAATCCCATTATGAAAATAAATTACTTTGAAAAACCCATGAAACAAAGACAGTGAAAGAGAGAGAAATTCTTACACAATGCGTTCAGGGGCTGTGATGTAACCTGGATTGACCATATCTAGACGCACAGCTGGATGAGACATAAGGGTGGACACTCTTGGGGCTGAGAGGTTTGGTGAGGTTGGGTGAGCAAACGCAGACCCTTTAAAGTAATACTGCGTGGTACCCATCGCATGGGTCCCAAATCTCCAGGTTCAAGGGCATCTTCTTACATCGAAAACATGCATGAGAAACCCAGAAGATGGTACACCGTGTGATGGGGAAAGGTTTCTAAAACGCACCTCATTTCTCATCTCCTTGTGCCCGGGTTCGCCTTTCCAGCCGATTTACTAGCAATCTCCCTACTTGGAGCATCAGCACCTTTCACCTCCTGTTCCGTACAGGTTGCAATTTGTCCTGAGGATAAACGGGAAGACGTGGAACCAACGAGAGACTAGCTCTTGGTGTTGGGACAGGCACAGGTCACTCTATTTTCCCATCAGAAAGAAGAATTAACCACAGGCTCAGCCTGCCCCCCGGAACCAGGACAGGGCCTGAAGCCATTCTGCGATTTTGCGGCCAGCTCCCATAAAAACGAATTGTAAAATGGAGGTTCAGGGCACTGCAATTCACAAACCTGCAGAGTTATAAATGATAACTCTCGTCCACAAATATATTGAGGGAAGGCAGAGAAGAGGATTTGAAATCAAGGCAGAATTGCAGGAAACAGATTTCAGGAGGTAGATACGAATCGCCTTTAAAGCACATGAAAAGCGGCAAAACGTTGACAATGATGCCCTTGGCCAAAAAGGGCGTATGCGTTTTTTCCTGAATATATTCAGGAAAAAACGCATACGCCCTTTTTGGCCAACCAAGCAACCTGGAAAGGCAAATCAGCGCTACAAAGAAGTCTCGCTTCCCATCGGTCAAAAGGGCCATGCTGAAAAAAGTGTCAAAACCAGAAATGCAGGACAGGCCATGGAGAAATGGGAGCCTTGCTACACTGATGGGTGGAATGTAAATTGCCAACAGCCACTCTGGAGAAGTGTACGGTGAGTACTGAAACAACTAAAAAACACAGCTTAGAGAGCATAGGGCACTTCCACTCATGGGGGTATAAATTGGGAAAATGAAAAATCAGTAAGACACAAGCACCCCAAAGTTTAGGGCTGCTCTGTTGACAAGGACCTCCACTTCATTCCACCTTAAATATCCCAGGAAAGAGAAAAATGGGAAAGAAGTTGTGGTCCTTATGTACAATGGAATATCACTCAGCCATGAAATCAATGTCATAAGGCTACTAGCAGCATGATGAGTGGATTAAGGTATGACGATTCTAAGTGAAATAAGTCACACAGAAAAGGACACTTCTCATAAGGTATCACTGATAGAGGGAATGTAAAAACCGTTACACTTGAGCTGAATTACAAAACAGAACAGAGTCACACATGCAGAAAACACACTATGGCGGCTTAACGGGAAAGGTGAGGTGGGGTGATACATAAAACAAGGGTTTCAAATTAGCTCAGATACCGTTCCATAAACCCAATATGTAATAGACAAGACCTACTCCTTGCTCAGAGAACTGGACTCAACACGCCCTATTCACCGCACAAGAATATATCTGACTAGTAATAATCTTAAAACCTATGTATTGATATCTCTCTGTTAGTGTGTCAAGTGGGTGTAAAGCGGCATAAACACAGCAGTGAAAAGCAGCTAAACCCCATTATAAAAATAAATTACTTTGAAAAACCCATGAAAGAAAGACAGTGAAAGAGAGAGAAATTCTTACACAATGCGTTCAGGGGCTGTGATGCAACCTGGATTGACCATATCTAGACCCACAGCTGGATGAGACATAAGGGTGGACACTCTTGGGGCTGAGAGGTTTGGTGAGGTTGGGTGAGCAAACGCAGACCCTTTCAAGTAATACTGCGTGGTACCCATCGCATGGGTCCCAAATCTCCAGGTTCAAGGGCATCTTCCTACATCGAAAACATGCATGAGAAACCCAGAAGATGGTACACCGTGTGATGGGGAAAGGTTTCTAAAACGCACCTCATTTCTCATCTCCTTGTGCCCGGGTTCGCCATTCCAGCCGCTTTACTAGCAAGCTCCCTACTTGGAGCATCAGCACCTTTAACCTCCTGTTCCGTACAGGTTGCAATTTGTCCTGAGGATGAACGGGAAGACGGGGAACCAGTGAGAGACTGGCTCTTGGTGTTGGGAAAGGCACAGGTCACTCTATTTTCCCATCAGGAAGAAGAATTAACCACAGGCTCCTCCCGCCCCCCGGAAACAGAACAGGGCCGAAGCCATCCTGCGCTTTTGCGGCCAGCTCCCAAAAACACGAGTTGTAAAATGGAGGCTCAGGGCACTGCAATTCACAAACCTGCAGAGTTATAAATGATAACTCTCGTCCACAAATATATTGAGGGAAGGCAACGAAGAGGATTTGAAATCAAGGCAGAATTGCAGGAAACAGATTTCAGGAGGTAGATTCGAATCGCCTTTAAAGCACATGAAAAGCGGCAAAACGTTGACAATGATGCCCTTGGCCAAAAAGGGCGTATGCGTTTATTCCTGAATATATTCAGGAAAAAGGCATACGCCATTTTTGGCCAACCAAGCAACCTGGAAAGGCAAATCAGCGCTACAAAGAAGTCTCGCTTCCCATCGGTCAAAAGGGCCATGCTGAAAAAAGTGTCAAAACCAGAAATGCAGGACAGGCCATGGAGAAATGGGAGCCTTGCTACACTGATGGGCGGGATGTAAATTCCCAACAGCCACTCTGGAGAAGTGTACGGTGAGTACTGAAACAACTAAAAAACACAGCTTAGAGAGCATAGGGCACTTCCACTCATGGGGGTATAAATTGGGAAAATGAAAAATCAGCAAGACACAAGCACCCCAAAGTTTAGGGCTGCTCTGTTGACAAGGACCTCCACTTCATTCCACCTTAAATATCCCAGGAAAGAGAAAAATGGGTAAAGAAGTTGTGGTCCTTATGTACAATGGAATATCACTCAGCCATGAAATCAATGTCATAAGGCTACTAGCAGCATGATGAGTGGATTAAGGTATGACGATTCTAAGTGAAATAAGTCACACAGAAAAGGACACTTCTCATAAGGTATCACTGATAGAGGGAATGTAAAAACCGTTACACTTGAACTGAATTACAAAACAGAACAGAGTCACACATGCAGAAAACACACTATGGCGGCTTAACGGGAAAGGTGAGGTGGGGTGATACATAAAACAAGGGTTTCAAATTAGCTCAGATACCGTTCCATAAACCCAATATGTAATAGAAAAGACGTACTCCTTGCTCAGAGAACTGGACTCAACACGCCCTATTCACCGCACAAGAATATATCTGACTACTAATAATTTTAAAAGCTATGTATTGATATCTCTCTGTTAGTGTGTCAAGTGGGTGTAAAGCGGCATAAACACAGCAGTGAAAAGCAGCTAAACCCCATTATAAAAATAAATTACTTTGAAAAACCCATGAAACAAAGACAGTGAAAGAGAGAGAAATTCTTACACAATGCGTTCAGGGGCTGTGATGCAACCTGGATTGACCATATCTAGACCCACAGCTGGATGAGACATAAGGGTGGACACTCTTGGGGCTGAGAGGTTTGGTGAGGTTGGGTGAGCAAACGCAGACCCTTTCAAGTAATACTGCGTGGTACCCATCGCATGGGTCCCAAATCTCCAGGTTCAAGGGCATCTTCCTACATCGAAAACATGCATGAGAAACCCAGAAGATGGTACACCGTGTGATGGGGAAAGGTTTCTAAAACGCACCTCATTTCTCATCTCCTTGTGCCCGGGTTCGCCATTCCAGCCGCTTTACTAGCAATCTCCCTACTTGGAGCATCAGCACCTTTAACCTCCTGTTCCGTACAGGTTGCAATTTGTCCTGAGGATGAACGGGAAGACGGGGAACCAGTGAGAGACTGGCTCTTGGTGTTGGGAAAGGCACAGGTCACTCTATTTTCCCATCAGGAAGAAGAATTAACCACAGGCTCATCCCGCCCCCCGGAACCAGAACAGGGCCTGAAGCCATCCTGCGCTTTTGCGGCCAGCTCCCAAAAACACGAGTTATAAAATGGAGGCTCAGGGCACTGCAATTCACAAACCTGCAGAGTTATAAATGATAACTCTCGTCCACAAATATATTGAGGGAAGGCAACGAAGAGGATTTGAAATCAAGGCAGAATTGCAGGAAACAGATTTCAGGAGGTAGATTCGAATCGCCTTTAAAGCACATGAAAAGCGGCAAAACGTTGACAATGATGCCCTTGGCCAAAAAGGGCGTATGCGTTTTTTCCTGAATATATTCAGGAAAAAACACATACGCCCTTTTTGGCCAACCAAGCAACCTGGAAAGGCAAATCAGCGCTACAAAGAAGTCTCGCTTCCCATCGGTCAAAAGGGCCATGCTGAAAAAAGTGTCAAAACCAGAAATGCAGGACAGGCCATGGAGAAATGGGAGCCTTGCTACACTGATGGGCGGGATGTAAATTGCCAACAGCCACTCTGGAGAAGTGTACGGTGAGTCCTGAAACATCTAAAAAACACAGCTTAGAGAGCATAGGGCACTTCCACTCATGGGGGTATAAATTGGGAAAATGAAAAATCAGCAAGACACAAGCACCCCAAAGTTTAGGGCTGCTCTGTTGACAAGGACCTCCACTTCATTCCACCTTAAATATCCCAGGAATGAGAAAAATGGGTAAAGAAGTTGTGGTCCTTATGTACAATGGAATATCACTCAGCCATGAAATCAATGTCATAAGGCTAGTAGCAGCATGATGAGTGGATTAAGGTATGACGATTCTAAGTGAAATAAGTCACACAGAAAAGGACACTTCTCATAAGGTATCACTGATAGAGGGAATGTAAAAACCGTTACACTTGAACTGAATTACAAAACAGAACAGAGTCACTCATGCAGAAAACACACTATGGCTGCTTAACGAGAAAGGTGAGGTGGGATGTTACATAAAACAAGGGTTTCAAATTAGATCAGATACCGTTCCATAAACCCAATATGTAATAGACAAGACCTTCTCCTTGCTCAGAGAACTGGACTCAACACGCCCTATTCACCGCACAAGAATATATCTGACTAGTAATAATCTTAAAACCTATGTATTGATATCTCTCTGTTAGTGTGTCAAGTGGGTGTAAAGCGGCATAAACACAGCAGTGAAAAGCAGCTAAACCCCATTATAAAAATAAATTACTTTGAAAAACCCATGAAACAAAGACAGTGAAAGAGACAGAAATTCTTACACAATGCGTTCAGGGGCTGTGATGCAACCTGGATTGACCATATCTAGACCCACAGCTGGATGAGACATAAGGGTGGACACTCTTGGGGCTGAGAGGTTTGGTGAGGTTGGGTGAGCAAACGCAGACCCTTTCAAGTAATACTGCGTGGTACCCATCGCATGGGTCCCAAATCTCCAGGTTCAAGGGCATCTTCCTACATCGAAAACATGCATGAGAAACCCAGAAGATGGTACACCGTGTGATGGGGAAAGGTTTCTAAAACGCACCTCATTTCTCATCTCCTTGTGCCCGGGTTCGCCATTCCAGCCGCTTTACTAGCAATCTCCCTACTTGGAGCATCAGCACCTTTCACCTCCTGTTCCGTACAGGTTGCAATTTGTCCTGAGGATGAACGGGAAGACGGGGAACCAGTGAGAGACTGGCTCTTGGTGTTGGGAAAGGCACAGGTCACTCTATTTTCCCATCAGGAAGAAGAATTAACCACAGGCTCCTCCCGCCCCCCGGAACCAGAACAGGGCCGAAGCCATACTGCGCTTTTGCGGCCAGCTCCCAAAAACACGAGTTGTAAAATGGAGGCTCAGGGCACTGCAATTCAGAAACCTGCAGAGTTATAAATGATAACTCTCGTCCACAAATATATTGAGGGAAGGCAACGAAGAGGATTTGAAATCAAGGCAGAATTGCAGGAAACAGATTTCAGGAGGTAGATTCGAATCGCCTTTAAAGCATATGAAAAGCGGCAAAACGTTGACAATGATGCCCTTGGCCAAAAAGGGCGTATGCGTTTTTTCCTGAATATATTCAGGAAAAAACGCATACGCCCTTTTTGGCCAACCAAGCAACCTGGAAAGGCAAATCAGCGCTACAAAGAAGTCTCGCTTCCCATCGGTCAAAAGGGCCATGCTGAAAAAAGTGTCAAAACCAGAAATGCAGGACAGGCCATGGAGAAATGGGAGCCTTGCTACACTGATGGGTGGAATGTAAATTGCCAAGAGCCACTCTGGAGAAGTGTACGGTGAGTACTGAAACAACTAAAAAACACAGCTTAGAGAGCATAGGGCACTTCCACTCATGGGGGTATAAATTGGGAAAATGAAAAATCAGCAAGACACAAGCACCCCAAAGTTTAGGGCTCCTCTGTTGACAAGGACCTCCACTTCATTCCACCTTAAATATCCCAGGAAAGAGAAAAATGGGTAAAGAAGTTGTGGTCCTTATGTACAATGGAATATCACTCAGCCATGAAATCAATGTCATAAGGCTACTAGCAGCATGATGAGTGGATTAAGGTATGACGATTCTAAGTGAAATAAGTCACAGAGAAAAGGACACTTCTCATAAGGTATCACTGATAGAGGGAATGTAAAAACCGTTACACTTGAACTGAATTACAAAACAGAACAGAGTCACACATGCAGAAAACACACTATGGCGGCTTAACGGGAAAGGTGAGGTGGGGTGATACATAAAACAAGGGTTTCAAATTAGCTCAGATACCGTTCCATAAACCCAATATGTAATAGACAAGACCTACTCCTTGCTCAGAGAACTGGACTCAACACGCCCTATTCACCGCACAAGAATATATCTGACTACTAATAATTTTAAAAGCTATGTATTGATATCTCTCTGTTAGTGTGTCAAGTGGGTGTAAAGCGGCATAAACACAGCAGTGAAAAGCAGCTAAACCCCATTATAAAAATAAATTACTTTGAAAAACCCATGAAACAAAGACAGTGAAAGAGAGAGAAATTCTTACACAATGCGTTCAGGGGCTGTGATGCAACCTGGATTGACCATATCTAGACCCACAGCTGGATGAGACATAAGGGTGGACACTCTTGGGGCTGAGAGGTTTGGTGAGGTTGGGTGAGCAAACGCAGACCCTTTCAAGTAATACTGCGTGGTACCCATCGCATGGGTCCCAAATCTCCAGGTTCAAGGGCATCTTCCTACATCGAAAACATGCATGAGAAACCCAGAAGATGGTACACCGTGTGATGGGGAAAGGTTTCTAAAACGCACCTCATTTCTCATCTCCTTGTGCCCGGGTTCGCCATTCCAGCCGCTTTACTAGCAATCTCCCTACTTGGAGCATCAGCACCTTTAACCTCCTGTTCCGTACAGGTTGCAATTTGTCCTGAGGATGAACGGGAAGATGGGGAACCAGTGAGAGACTGGCTCTTGGTGTTAGGAAAGGCAAAGGTCACTCTATTTTCCCATCAGGAAGACGAATTAACCACAGGCTCCTCCCGCCCCCCGGAACCAGAACAGGGCCGAAGGCATACTGCGCTTTTGCGGCCAGCTCCCAAAAACACGAGTTGTAAAATGGAGGCTCAGGGCACTGCAATTCACAAACCTGCAGAGTTACAAATGATAACTCTCGTCCACAAATATATTCAGGGAAGGCAACGAAGAGGATTTGAAATCAAGGCAGAATTGCAGGAAACAGATTTCAGGAGGTAGATACGAATCGCCTTTAAAGCACATGAAAAGCGGCAAAACGTTGACAATGATGCCCTTGGCCAAAAAGGGCGTATGCGTTTTTTCCTGAATATATTCAGGAAAAAACGCATACGCCCTTTTTGGCCAACCAAGCAACCTGGAAAGGCAAATCAGCGCTACAAAGAAGTCTCGCTTCCCATCGGTCAAAAGGGCCATGCTGAAAAAAGTGTCAAAACCAGAAATGCAGGACAGGCCATGGAGAAATGGGAGCCTTGCTACACTGATGGGCGGGATGTAAATTGCCAACAGCCACTCTGGAAAAGTGTACGGTGAGTACTGAAACAACTAAAAAACACAGCTTAGAGAGCATAGGGCACTTCCACTCACGGGGGTATAAATTGGGAAAATGAAAAATCAGCAAGACACAAGCACCCCAAAATTTAGGGCTGCTCTGTTGACAAGGACCTCCACTTCATTCCACCTTAAATATCCCAGGAAAGAGAAAAATGGGTAAAGAAGTTGTGGTCCTTATGTACAATGGAATATCACTCAGCCATGAAATCAATGTCATAAGGCTACTAGCAGCATGATGAGTGGATTAAGGTATGACGATTCTAAGTGAAATAAGTCACACAGAAAAGGACACTTCTCATAAGGTACCACTGATAGAGGGAATGTAAAAACCGTTACACTTGAACTGAATTAGAAAACAGAACAGAGTCACACATGCAGAAAACACACTATGGCGGCTTAACGGGAAAGGTGAGGTGGGGTGATACATAAAACAAGGGTTTCAAATTAGCTCAGATACCGTTCCATAAACCCAATATGTAATAGACAAGACCTACTCCTTGCTCAGAGAACTGGACTCAACACGCCCTATTCACCGCACAAGAATATATCTGACTACTAATAATTTTAAAAGCTATGTATTGATATCTCTCTATTAGTGTGTCAAGTGGGTGTAAAGCGGCATAAACACAGCAGTGAAAAGCAGCTAAACCCCATTATAAAAATAAATTACTTTGAAAAACCCATGAAACAAAGACAGAGAAAGAGAGAGAAATTCTTACACAATGCGTTCAGGGGCTGTGATGCAACCTGGATTGACCATATCTAGACCCACAGCTGGATGAGACATAAGGGTGGACACTCTTGGGGCTGAGAGGTTTGGTGAGGTTGGGTGAGCAAACGCAGACCCTTTCAAGTAATACTGCGTGGTACCCATCGCATGGGTCCCAAATCTCCAGGTTCAAGGGCATCTTCCTACATCGAAAACATGCATGAGAAACCCAGAAGATGGTACACCGTGTGATGGGGAAAGGTTTCTAAACCGCACCTCATTTCTCATCTCCTTGTGCCCGGGTTCGCCATTCCAGCCGCTTTACTAGCAATCTCCCTACTTGGAGCATCAGCACCTTTAACCTCCTGTTCCGTACAGGTTGCAATTTGTCCTGAGGATGAACGGGAAGACGGGGAACCAGTGAGAGACTGGCTCTTGGTGTTGGGACAGGCACAGGTCACTCTATTTTCCCATCAGAAAGAAGAATTAACCACAGGCTCAGCCTGCCCCCCGGAACCAGAACAGGGCCTGAAGCCATTCTGCGATTTTGCGGCCAGCTCCCATAAAAACGAGTTGTAAAATGGAGGTTCAGGGCACTGCAATTCACAAACCTGCAGAGTTATAAATGATAACTCTCGTCCACAAATATATTGAGGGAAGGCAAAGAAGAGGATTTGAAATCAAGGCAGAATTGCAGGAAACAGATTTCAGGAGGTAGATACGAATCGCCTTTAAAGCACATGAAAAGTGGCAAAACGTTGACAATGATGCCCTTCGCCAAAAAGGGCGTATGCGTTTTTTCCTGAATATATTTAGGAAAAAACGCATACGCCCTTTTTGGCCAACCAAGCAACCTGGAAAGGCAAATCAGCGCTACAAAGAAGTCTCGCTTCCCATCGGTCAAAAGGGCCATGCTGAAAAAAGTGTCAAAACCAGAAATGCAGGACAGGCCATGGAGAAATGGGAGCCTTGCTACACTGATGGGCGGGATGTAAATTGCCAAGAGCCACTCTGGAGAAGTGTCCGGTGACTCCTGAAACATCTAAAAAACACAGCTTAGAGAGCATAGGGCACTTCCACTCATGGGGGTATAAATTGGGAAAATTAAAAATCAGCAAGACACAAGCACCCCAAAGTTTAGGGCTGCTCTGTTGACCAGGACCTCCACTTCATTCCACCTTAAATATCCCAGGAAAGAGAAAAATGGATAAAGAAGTTGTGGTCCTTATGTACAATGGAATATCACTCAGCCATGAAATCAATGTCGTAAGGTTAGTAGCAGCATGATGAGTGGATTTAGGTACGACAATTCTAAGTGAAATAAGTCACACAGAAAAGGACACTTCTCATAAGATATCACTGATAGAGGGAATGTAAAAACCGTTACACTTGAACTGAATTACAAAACAGAACAGAGTCACACATGCAGAAAACACACTATGGCTGCTTAACGGGAAAGGTGAGGTGGGGTGATACATAAAACAAGGGTTTCAAATTAGCTCAGATACCGTTCCATAAACCCAATATGTAATAGACAAGACCTACTCCTTGCTCAGAGAACTGGACTCAACACGCCCTATTCACCGCACAAGAATATATCTGACTAGTAATAATTGTAAAACCTATGTATTGATATCTCTCTGTTAGTGTGTCAAGTGGGTGTAAAGAGGCATAAACACAGCAGTGAAAAGCAGCTAAATCCCATTATGAAAATAAATTACTTTGAAAAACCCATGAAACAAAGACAGTGAAAGAGAGAGAAATTCTTACACAATGCGTTCAGGGGCTGTGATGTAACCTGGATTGACCATATCTAGACGCACAGCTGGATGAGACATAAGGGTGGACACTCTTGGGGCTGAGAGGTTTGGTGAGGTTGGGTGAGCAAACGCAGACCCTTTAAAGTAATACTGCGTGGTACCCATCGCATGGGTCCCAAATCTCCAGGTTCAAGGGCATCTTCTTACATCGAAAACATGCATGAGAAACCCAGAAGATGGTACACCGTGTGATGGGGAAAGGTTTCTAAAACGCACCTCATTTCTCATCTCCTTGTGCCCGGGTTCGCCTTTCCAGCCGATTTACTAGCAATCTCCCTACTTGGAGCATCAGCACCTTTCACCTCCTGTTCCGTACAGGTTGCAATTTGTCCTGAGGATAAACGGGAAGACGTGGAACCAACGAGAGACTAGCTCTTGGTGTTGGGACAGGCACAGGTCACTCTATTTCCCATCAGAAAGAAGAATTAACCACAGGCTCAGCCTGCCCCCCGGAACCAGAACAGGGCCTGAAGCCATTCTGCGATTTTGCGGCCAGCTCCCATAAAAACGAATTGTAAAATGGAGGTTCAGGGCACTGCAATTCACAAACCTGCAGAGTTATAAATGATAACTCTCGTCCACAAATATATTGAGGGAAGGCAGAGAAGAGGATTTGAAATCAAGGCAGAATTGCAGGAAACAGATTTCAGGAGGTAGATACGAATCGCCTTTAAAGCACATGAAAAGCGGCAAAACGTTGACAATGATGCCCTTGGCCAAAAAGGGCGTATGCGTTTTTTCCTGAATATATTCAGGAAAAAACGCATACGCCCTTTTTGGCTAACCAAGCAACCTGGAAAGGCAAATCAGCGCTACAAAGAAGTCTCGCTTCCCATCGGTCAAAAGGGCCATGCTGAAAAAAGTGTCAAAACCAGAAATGCAGGACAGGCCATGGAGAAATGGGAGCCTTGCTACACTGATGGGTGGAATGTAAATTGCCAACAGCCACTCTGGAGAAGTGTACGGTGAGTACTGAAACAACTAAAAAACACAGCTTAGAGAGCATAGGGCACTTCCACTCATGGGGGTATAAATTGGGAAAATGAAAAATCAGCAAGACACAAGCACCCCAAAGTTTAGGGCTGCTCTGTTGACAAGGACCTCCACTTCATTCCACCTTAAATATCCCAGGAAAGAGAAAAATGGGTAAAGAAATTGTGGTCCTTATGTACAATGGAATATCACTCAGCCATGAAATCAATGTCATAAGGCTACTAGCAGCATGATGAGTGGATTAAGGTATGACGATTCTAAGTGAAATAAGTCACACAGAAAAGGACACTTCTCATAAGGTATCACTGATAGAGGGAATGTAAAAACCGTTACACTTGAACTGAATTACAAAACAGAACAGAGTCACACATGCAGAAAACACACTATGGCGGCTTAACGGGAAAGGTGAGGTGGGGTGATACATAAAACAAGGGTTTCAAATTAGCTCAGATACCGTTCCATAAACCCAATATGTAATAGACAAGACCTACTCCTTGCTCAGAGAACTGGACTCAACACGCCCTATTCACCGCACAAGAATATATCTGACTACTAATAATTTTAAAAGCTATGTATTGATATCTCTCTGTTAGTGTGTCAAGTGGGTGTAAAGCGGCATAAACACAGCAGTGAAAAGCAGCTAAACCCCATTATAAAAATAAATTACTTTGAAAAACCCATGAAAGAAAGACAGTGAAAGAGAGAGAAATTCTTACACAATGCGTTCAGGGGCTGTGATGCAACCTGGATTGACCATATCTAGACCCACAGCTGGATGAGACATAAGGGTGGACACTCTTGGGGCTGAGAGGTTTGGTGAGGTTGGGTGAGCAAACGCAGACCCTTTCAAGTAATACTGCGTGGTACCCATCGCATGGGTCCCAAATCTCCAGGTTCAAGGGCATCTTCCTACATCGAAAACATGCATGAGAAACCCAGAAGATGGTACACCGTGTGATGGGGAAAGGTTTCTAAAACGCACCTCATTTCTCATCTCCTTGTGCCCGGGTTCGCCATTCCAGCCGCTTTACTAGCAATCTCCCTACTTGGAGCATCAGCACCTTTAACCTCCTGTTCCGTACAGGTTGCAATTTGTCCTGAGGATGAACGGGAAGACGGGGAACCAGTGAGAGACTGGCTCTTGGTGTTGGGAAAGGCACAGGTCAATCTATTTTCCCATCAGGAAGACGAATTAACCACAGGCTCCTCCCGCCCCCCGGAACCAGAACAGGGCCGAAGCCATACTGCGCTTTTGCGGCCAGCTCCCAAAAACACGAGTTGTAAAATGGAGGCTCAGGGCACTGCAATTCACAAACCTGCAGAGTTACAAATGATAACTCTCGTCCACAAATATATTCAGGGAAGGCAACGAAGAGGATTTCAAATCAAGGCAGAATTGCAGGAAACAGATTTCAGGAGGTAATTTCGAATCGCCTTTAAAGCACATGAAAAGAGGAAAAACGTTGACAATGATGCCCTTGGCCAAAAAGGGCGTATGCGTTTTTTCCTGAATATATTTAGGAAAAAACGCATACGCCCTTTTTGGCCAACCAAGCAACCTGGAAAGGCAAATCAGCGCTACAAAGAAGTCTCGCTTCCCATCGGTCAAAAGGGCCATGCTGAAAAAAGTGTCAAAACCAGAAATGCAGGACAGGCCATGGAGAAATGGGAGCCTTGCTACACTGATGGGCGGGATGTAAATTGCCAAGAGCCACTCTGGAGAAGTGTCCGGTGACTCCTGAAACATCTAAAAAACACAGCTTAGAGAGCATAGGGCACTTCCACTCATGGGGGTATAAATTGGGAAAATTAAAAATCAGCAAGACACAAGCACCCCAAAGTTTAGGGCTGCTCTGTTGACCAGGACCTCCACTTCATTCCACCTTAAATATCCCAGGAAAGAGAAAAATGGATAAAGAAGTTGTGGTCCTTATGTACAATGGAATATCACTCAGCCATGAAATCAATGTCGTAAGGTTAGTAGCAGCATGATGAGTGGATTTAGGTACGACAATTCTAAGTGAAATAAGTCACACAGAAAAGGACACTTCTCATAAGGTATCACTGATAGAGGGAATGTAAAAACCGTTACACTTGAACTGAATTACAAAACAGAACAGAGTCACACATGCAGAAAACACACTATGGCTGCTTAACGGGAAAGGTGAGGTGGGGTGATACATAAAACAAGGGTTTCAAATTAGCTCAGATACCGTTCCATAAACCCAATATGTAATAGACAAGACCTACTCCTTGCTCAGAGAACTGGACTCAACACGCCCTATTCACCGCACAAGAATATATCTGACTAGTAATAATTGTAAAACCTATGTATTTATATCTCTCTGTTAGTGTGTCAAGTGGGTGTAAAGTGGCATAAACACAGCAGTGAAAAGCAGCTAAATCCCATTATGAAAATAAATTACTTTGAAAAACCCATGAAACAAAGACAGTGAAAGAGAGAGAAATTCTTACACAATGCGTTCAGGGGCTGTGATGTAACCTGGATTGACCATATCTAGACGCACAGCTGGATGAGACATAAGGGTGGACACTCTTGGGGCTGAGAGGTTTGGTGAGGTTGGGTGAGCAAACGCAGACCCTTTCAAGTAATACTGCGTGGTACCCATCGCATGGGTCCCAAATCTCCAGGTTCAAGGGCATCTTCCTACATCGAAAACATGCATGAGAAACCCAGAAGATGGTACACCGTGTGATGGGGAAAGGTTTCTAAAACGCACCTCATTTCTCATCTCCTTGTGCCCGGGTTCGCCTTTCCAGCCGATTTACTAGCAATCTCCCTACTTGGAGCATCAGCACCTTTCACCTCCTGTTCCGTACAGGTTGCAATTTGTCCTGAGGATAAACGGGAAGACGTGGAACCAACGAGAGACTAGCTCTTGGTGTTGGGACAGGCACAGGTCACTCTATTTTCCCATCAGAAAGAAGAATTAACCACAGGCTCAGCCTGCCCCCCGGAACCAGAACAGGGCCTGAAGCCATTCTGCGATTTTGCGGCCAGCTCCCATAAAAACGAATTGTAAAATGGAGGTTCAGGGCACTGCAATTCACAAACCTGCAGAGTTATAAATGATAACTCTCGTCCACAAATATATTGAGGGAAGGCAGAGAAGAGGATTTGAAATCAAGGCAGAATTGCAGGAAACAGATTTCAGGAGGTAGATACGAATCGCCTTTAAAGCACATGAAATGCAGCAAAACGTTGACAATGATGCCCTTGGCCAAAAAGGGCGTATGCGTTTTTTCCTGAATATATTCAGGAAAAAACGCATACGCCCTTTTTGGCCAACCAAGCAACCTGGAAAGGCAAATCAGCGCTACAAAGAAGTCTCGCTTCCCATCGGTCAAAAGGGCCATGCTGAAAAAAGTGTCAAAACCAGAAATGCAGGACAGGCCATGGAGAAATGGGAGCCTTGCTACACTGATGGGTGGAATGTAAATTGCCAACAGCCACTCTGGAGAAGTGTACGGTGAGTACTGAAACAACTAAAAAACACAGCTTAGAGAGCATAGGGCACTTCCACTCATGGGGGTATAAATTGGGAAAATGAAAAATCAGCAAGACACAAGCACCCCAAAGTTTAGGGCTGCTCTGTTGACAAGGACCTCCACTTCATTCCACCTTAAATATCCCAGGAAAGAGAAAAATGGGTAAAGAAATTGTGGTCCTTATGTACAATGGAATATCACTCAGCCATGAAATCAATGTCATAAGGCTACTAGCAGCATGATGAGTGGATTAAGGTATGACGATTCTAAGTGAAATAAGTCACACAGAAAAGGACATTTCTCATAAGGTATCACTGATAGAGGGAATGTAAAAACCGTTACACTTGAACTGAATTACAAAACAGAACAGAGTCACACATGCAGAAAACACACTATGGCGGCTTAACGGGAAAGGTGAGGTGGGGTGATACATAAAACAAGGGTTTCAAATTAGCTCAGATACCGTTCCATAAACCCAATATGTAATAGACAAGACCTACTCCTTGCTCAGAGAACTGGACTCAACACGCCCTATTCACCGCACAAGAATATATCTGACTACTAATAATTTTAAAAGCTATGTATTGATATCTCTCTGTTAGTGTGTCAAGTGGGTGTAAAGCGGCATAAACACAGCAGTGAAAAGCAGCTAAACCCCATTATAAAAATAAATTACTTTGAAAAACCCATGAAAGAAAGACAGTGAAAGAGAGAGAAATTCTTACACAATGCGTTCAGGGGCTGTGATGCAACCTGGATTGACCATATCTAGACCCACAGCTGGATGAGACATAAGGGTGGACACTCTTGGGGCTGAGAGGTTTGGTGAGGTTGGGTGAGCAAACGCAGACCCTTTCAAGTAATACTGCGTGGTACCCATCGCATGGGTCCCAAATCTCCAGGTTCAAGGGCATCTTCCTACATCGAAAACATGCATGAGAAACCCAGAAGATGGTACACCGTGTGATGGGGAAAGGTTTCTAAAACGCACCTCATTTCTCATCTCCTTGTGCCCGGGTTCGCCATTCCAGCCGCTTTACTAGCAATCTCCCTACTTGGAGCATCAGCACCTTTAACCTCCTGTTCCGTACAGGTTGCAATTTGTCCTGAGGATGAACGGGAAGACGGGGAACCAGTGAGAGACTGGCTCTTGGTGTTGGGAAAGGCACAGGTCAATCTATTTTCCCATCAGGAAGACGAATTAACCACAGGCTCCTCCCGCCCCCCGGAACCAGAACAGGGCCGAAGCCATACTGCGCTTTTGCGGCCAGCTCCCAAAAACACGAGTTGTAAAATGGAGGCTCAGGGCACTGCAATTCACAAACCTGCAGAGTTACAAATGATAACTCTCGTCCACAAATATATTCAGGGAAGGCAACGAAGAGGATTTCAAATCAAGGCAGAATTGCAGGAAACAGATTTCAGGAGGTAATTTCGAATCGCCTTTAAAGCACATGAAAAGAGGAAAAACGTTGACAATGATGCCCTTGGCCAAAAAGGGCGTATGCGTTTTTTCCTGAATATATTTAGGAAAAAACGCATACGCCCTTTTTGGCCAACCAAGCAACCTGGAAAGGCAAATCAGCGCTACAAAGAAGTCTCGCTTCCCATCGGTCAAAAGGGCCATGCTGAAAAAAGTGTCAAAACCAGAAATGCAGGACAGGCCATGGAGAAATGGGAGCCTTGCTACACTGATGGGCGGGATGTAAATTGCCAAGAGCCACTCTGGAGAAGTGTCCGGTGACTCCTGAAACATCTAAAAAACACAGCTTAGAGAGCATAGGGCACTTCCACTCATGGGGGTATAAATTGGGAAAATTAAAAATCAGCAAGACACAAGCACCCCAAAGTTTAGGGCTGCTCTGTTGACCAGGACCTCCACTTCATTCCACCTTAAATATCCCAGGAAAGAGAAAAATGGATAAAGAAGTTGTGGTCCTTATGTACAATGGAATATCACTCAGCCATGAAATCAATGTCGTAAGGTTAGTAGCAGCATGATGAGTGGATTTAGGTACGACAATTCTAAGTGAAATAAGTCACACAGAAAAGGACACTTCTCATAAGGTATCACTGATAGAGGGAATGTAAAAACCGTTACACTTGAACTGAATTACAAAACAGAACAGAGTCACACATGCAGAAAACACACTATGGCTGCTTAACGGGAAAGGTGAGGTGGGGTGATACATAAAACAAGGGTTTCAAATTAGCTCAGATACCGTTCCATAAACCCAATATGTAATAGACAAGACCTACTCCTTGCTCAGAGAACTGGACTCAACACGCCCTATTCACCGCACAAGAATATATCTGACTAGTAATAATTGTAAAACCTATGTATTTATATCTCTCTGTTAGTGTGTCAAGTGGGTGTAAAGTGGCATAAACACAGCAGTGAAAAGCAGCTAAATCCCATTATGAAAATAAATTACTTTGAAAAACCCATGAAACAAAGACAGTGAAAGAGAGAGAAATTCTTACACAATGCGTTCAGGGGCTGTGATGTAACCTGGATTGACCATATCTAGACGCACAGCTGGATGAGACATAAGGGTGGACACTCTTGGGGCTGAGAGGTTTGGTGAGGTTGGGTGAGCAAACGCAGACCCTTTAAAGTAATACTGCGTGGTACCCATCGCATGGGTCCCAAATCTCCAGGTTCAAGGGCATCTTCTTACATCAAAAACATGCATGAGAAACCCAGAAGATGGTACACCGTGTGATGGGGAAAGGTTTCTAAAACGCACCTCATTTCTCATCTCCTTGTGCCCGGGTTCGCCTTTCCAGCCGATTTACTAGCAATCTCCCTACTTGGAGCATCAGCACCTTTCACCTCCTGTTCCGTACAGGTTGCAATTTGTCCTGAGGATAAACGGGAAGACGTGGAACCAACGAGAGACTAGCTCTTGGTGTTGGGACAGGCACAGGTCACTCTATTTTCCCATCAGAAAGAAGAATTAACCACAGGCTCAGCCTGCCCCCCGGAACCAGAACAGGGCCTGAAGCCATTCTGCGATTTTGCGGCCAGCTCCCATAAAAACGAATTGTAAAATGGAGGTTCAGGGCACTGCAATTCACAAACCTGCAGAGTTATAAATGATAACTCTCGTCCACAAATATATTGAGGGAAGGCAGAGAAGAGGATTTGAAATCAAGGCAGAATTGCAGGAAACAGATTTCAGGAGGTAGATACGAATCGCCTTTAAAGCACATGAAATGCAGCAAAACGTTGACAATGATGCCCTTGGCCAAAAAGGGCGTATGCGTTTTTTCCTGAATATATTCAGGAAAAAACGCATACGCCCTTTTTGGCCAACCAAGCAACCTGGAAAGGCAAATCAGCGCTACAAAGAAGTCTCGCTTCCCATCGGTCAAAAGGGCCATGCTGAAAAAAGTGTCAAAACCAGAAATGCAGGACAGGCCATGGAGAAATGGGAGCCTTGCTACACTGATGGGTGGAATGTAAATTGCCAACAGCCACTCTGGAGAAGTGTACGGTGAGTACTGAAACAACTAAAAAACACAGCTTAGAGAGCATAGGGCACTTCCACTCATGGGGGTATAAATTGGGAAAATGAAAAATCAGCAAGACACAAGCACCCCAAAGTTTAGGGCTGCTCTGTTGACAAGGACCTCCACTTCATTCCACCTTAAATATCCCAGGAAAGAGAAAAATGGGTAAAGAAATTGTGGTCCTTATGTACAATGGAATATCACTCAGCCATGAAATCAATGTCATAAGGCTACTAGCAGCATGATGAGTGGATTAAGGTATGACGATTCTAAGTGAAATAAGTCACACAGAAAAGGACATTTCTCATAAGGTATCACTGATAGAGGGAATGTAAAAACCGTTACACTTGAACTGAATTACAAAACAGAACAGAGTCACACATGCAGAAAACACACTATGGCGGCTTAACGGGAAAGGTGAGGTGGGGTGATACATAAAACAAGGGTTTCAAATTAGCTCAGATACCGTTCCATAAACCCAATATGTAATAGACAAGACCTACTCCTTGCTCAGAGAACTGGACTCAACACGCCCTATTCACCGCACAAGAATATATCTGACTACTAATAATTTTAAAAGCTATGTATTGATATCTCTCTGTTAGTGTGTCAAGTGGGTGTAAAGCGGCATAAACACAGCAGTGAAAAGCAGCTAAACCCCATTATAAAAATAAATTACTTTGAAAAACCCATGAAAGAAAGACAGTGAAAGAGAGAGAAATTCTTACACAATGCGTTCAGGGGCTGTGATGCAACCTGGATTGACCATATCTAGACCCACAGCTGGATGAGACATAAGGGTGGACACTCTTGGGGCTGAGAGGTTTGGTGAGGTTGGGTGAGCAAACGCAGACCCTTTCAAGTAATACTGCGTGGTACCCATCGCATGGGTCCCAAATCTCCAGGTTCAAGGGCATCTTCCTACATCGAAAACATGCATGAGAAACCCAGAAGATGGTACACCGTGTGATGGGGAAAGGTTTCTAAAACGCACCTCATTTCTCATCTCCTTGTGCCCGGGTTCGCCATTCCAGCCGCTTTACTAGCAATCTCCCTACTTGGAGCATCAGCACCTTTAACCTCCTGTTCCGTACAGGTTGCAATTTGTCCTGAGGATGAACGGGAAGACGGGGAACCAGTGAGAGACTGGCTCTTGGTGTTGGGAAAGGCACAGGTCAATCTATTTTCCCATCAGGAAGACGAATTAACCACAGGCTCCTCCCGCCCCCCGGAACCAGAACAGGGCCGAAGCCATACTGCACTTTTGCGGCCAGCTCCCAAAAACACGAGTTGTAAAATGGAGGCTCAGGGCACTGCAATTCACAAACCTGCAGAGTTACAAATGATAACTCTCGTCCACAAATATATTGAGGGAAGGCAACGAAGAGGATTTGAAATCAAGGCAGAATTGCAGGAAACAGATTTCAGGAGGTAATTTCGAATCGCCTTTAAAGCACATGAAAAGCGGAAAAACGTTGACAATGATGCCCTTGGCCAAAAAGGGCGTATGCGTTTTTTCCTGAATATATTCAGGAAAAAACGCATACGCCCTTTTTGGCCAACCAAGCAACCTGGAAAGGCAAATCAGCGCTACAAAGAAGTCTCGCTTCCCATCGGTCAAAAGGGCCATGCTGAAAAAAGTGTCAAAACCAGAAATGCAGGACAGGCCATGGAGAAATGGGAGCCTTGCTACACTGATGGGTGGGATGTAAATTGCCAACAGCCACTCTGGAGAAGTGTACGGTGAGTACTGAAACAACTAAAAAACACAGCTTAGAGAGCATAGGGCACTTCTACTCATGGGGGTATAAATTGGGAAAATGAAAAATCAGCAAGACACAAGCACCCCAAAGTTTAGGGCTGCTCTGTTGACAAGGACCTCCACTTCATTCCACCTTAAATATCCCAGGAAAGAGAAAAATGGGTAAAGAAGTTGTGGTCCTTATGTACAATGGAATATCACTCAGCCATGAAATCAATGTCATAAGGCTACTAGCAGCATGATGAGTGGATTAAGGTATGACGATTCTAAGTGAAATAAGTCACACAGAAAAGGACACTTCTCATAAGGTACCACTGATAGAGGGAATGTAAAAACCGTTACACTTGAACTGAATTACAAAACAGAACAGAGTCACACATGCAGAAAACACACTATGGCGGCTTAACGGGAAAGGTGAGGTGGGGTGATACATAAAACAAGGGTTTCAAATTAGCTCAGATACCGTTCCATAAACCCAATATGTAATAGACAAGACCTACTCCTTGCTCAGAGAACTGGACTCAACACGCCCTATTCACCGCACAAGAATATATCTGACTACTAATAATTTTAAAAACTATGTATTGATATCTCTCTGTTAGTGTGTCAAGTGGGTGTAAAGCGGCATAAACACAGCAGTGAAAAGCAGCTAAACCCCATTATAAAAATAAATTACTTTGAAAAACCCATGAAACAAAGACAGTGAAAGAGAGAGAAATTCTTACACAATGCGTTCAGGGGCTGTGATGCAACCTGGATTGACCATATCTAGACCCACAGCTGGATGAGACATAAGGGTGGACACTCTTGGGGCTGAGAGGTTTGGTGAGGTTGGGTGAGCAAACGCAGACCCTTTCAAGTAATACTGCGTGGTACCCATCGCATGGGTCCCAAATCTCCAGGTTCAAGGGCATCTTCCTACATCGAAAACATGCATGAGAAACCCAGAAGATGGTACACCGTGTGATGGGGAAAGGTTTCTAAAACGCACCTCATTTCTCATCTCCTTGTGCCCGGGTTCGCCATTCCAGCCGCTTTACTAGCAATCTCCCTACTTGGAGCATCAGCACCTTTAACCTCCTGTTCCGTACAGGTTGCAATTTGTCCTTAGGATGAACGGGAAGATGGGGAACCAGTGAGAGACTGGCTCTTGGTGTTGGGACAGGCACAGGTCACTCTATTTTCCCATCAGAAAGAAGAATTAACCACAGGCTCAGCCTGCCCCCCGGAACCAGAACAGGGCCTGAAGCCATTCTGCGATTTTGCGGCCAGCTCCCATAAAAACGAGTTGTAAAATGGAGGTTCAGGGCACTGCAATTCACAAACCTGCAGAGTTATAAATGATAACTCTCGTCCACAAATATATTGAGGGAAGGCAAAGAAGAGGATTTGAAATCAAGGCAGAATTGCAGGAAACAGATTTCAGGAGGTAGATACGAATCGCCTTTAAAGCACATGAAAAGCGGCAAAACGTTGACAATGATGCCCTTGGCCAAAAAGGGTGTATGCGTTTTTTCCTGAATATATTCAGGGAAAAACGCATACGCCCTTTTTGGCCAACCAAGCAACCTGGAAAGGCAAATCAGCGCTACAAAGAAGTCTCGCTTCCCATCGGTCAAAAGGGCCATGCTGAAAAAAGTGTCAAAACCAGAAATGCAGGACAGGCCATGGAGAAATGGGAGCCTTGCTACACTGATGGGCGGGATGTAAATTGCCAAGAGCCACTCTGGAGAAGTGTCCGGTGAGTCCTGAAACATCTGAAAAACACAGCTTGAGAGCATAGGGCACTTCCACTCATGGGGGTATAAATTGGGAAAATGAAAAATCAGCAAGACACAAGCACCCCAAAGTTTAGGGCTGCTCTGTTGACCAGGACCTCCACTTCATTCCACCTTAAATATCCCAGGAAAGAGAAAAATGGATAAAGAAGTTGTGGTCCTTATGTACAATGGAATATCACTCAGCCATGAAATCGATGTTGTAAGGTTAGTAGCAGAATGATGAGTGGATTTAGGTACGACGATTCTAAGTGAAATAAGTCACACAGAAAAGGACACTTCTCATAAGGTATCACTGATAGAGGGAATGTAAAAACCGTTACACTTGAACTGAATTACAAAACAGAACAGAGTCACACATGCAGAAAACACACTATGGCTGCTTAACGGGAAAGGTGAGGTGGGGTGATACAGAAAACAAGGGTATCAAATTAGCTCAGATACCGTTCCATAAACCCAATATGTAATAGACAAGACCTACTCCTTGCTCAGAGAACTGGACTCAACACGCCCTATTCACCACACAAGAATATATCTGACTAGTAATAATCGTAAAACCTATGTATTGATATCTCTCTGTTAGTGTGTCAAGTGGGTGTAAAGCGGCATAAACACAGCAGTGAAAAGCAGCTAAACCCCATTATAAAAATAAATTACTTTGAAACACCCATGAAACAAAGACAGTGAAAGAGAGAGAAATTCTTACACAATGCGTTCAGGGGCTGTGATGCAACCTTTATTGACCATATCTAGACCCACAGCTGGATGAGACATAAGGGTGGACACTCTTGGGGCTGAGAGGTTTGGTGAGGTTGGGTGAGCAAACGCAGACCCTTTAAAGTAATACTGCGTGGTACCCATCGCATGGGTCCCAAATCTCCAGGTTCAAGGGCATCTTCCTACATCAAAAACATGCATGAGAAACCCAGAAGATGGTACACCGTGTGATGGGGAAAGGTTTCCAAAACGCACCTCATTTCTCATCTCCTTGTGCCCGGGTTCGCCATTCCAGCCGCTTTACTAGCAAGCTCCCTACTTGGAGCATCAGCACCTTTAACCTCCTGTTCCGTACAGGTTGCAATTTGTCCTGAGGATAAACGGGAAGACGTGGAACCAACGAGAGACTAGCTCTTGGTGTTGGGACAGGCACAGGTCACTCTATTTTCCCATCAGAAAGAAGAATTAACCACAGGCTCAGCCTGCCCCCCGGAACCAGAACAGGGCCTGAAGCCATTCTGCGATTTTGCGGCCAGCTCCCATAAAAACGAGTTGTAAAATGGAGATTCAGGGCACTGCAATTCACAAACCTGCAGAGTTATAAATGATAACTCTCGTCCACAAATATATTGAGGGAAGGCAAAGAAGAGGATTTGAAATCAAGGCAGAATTGCAGGAAACAGATTTCAGGAGGTAGATACGAATCGCCTTTAAAGCACATGAAAAGCGGCAAAACGTTGACAATGATGCCCTTGGCCAAAAAGGGCGTATGCGTTTTTTCCTGAATATATTCAGGAAAAAACGCATACGCCCTTTTTGGCCAACCAAGCAACCTGGAAAGGCAAATCAGCGCTACAAAGAAGTCTCGCTTCCCATCGGTCAAAAGGGCCATGCTGAAAAAAGTGTCAAAACCAGAAATGCAGGACAGGCCATGGAGAAATGGGAGCCTTGCTACACTGATGGGCGGGATGTAAATTGCCAAGAGCCACTCTGGAGAAGTGTCCGGTGAGTCCTGAAATATCTGAAAAACACAGCTTAGAGAGCATAGGGCACTTCCACTCATGGGGGTATAAATTGGGAAAATGAAAAATCAGCAAGACACAAGCACCCCAAAGTTTAGGGCTGCTCTGTTGACCAGGACCTCCACTTCATTCCACCTTAAATATCCCAGGAAAGAGAAAAATGGATAAAGAAGTTGTGGTCCTTATGTACAATGGAATATCACTCAGCCATGAAATCAATGTCATAAGGCTAGTAGCAGCATGATGAGTGGATTTAGGTACGACGATTCTAAGTGAAATAAGTCACACAGAAAAGGACACTTCTCATAAGGTATCACTGATAGAGGGAATGTAAAAACCGTTACACTTGAACTGAATTACAAAACAGAACAGAGTCACACATGCAGAAAACACACTATGGCTGCTTAAAGGGAAAGGTGAGGTGGGGTGATACAGAAAACAAGGGTATCAAATTAGCTCAGATACCGTTCCATAAACCCAATATGTAATAGACAAGACCTACTCCTTGCTCAGAGAACTGGACTCAACACGCCCTATTCACCGCACAAGAATATATCTGACTAGTAATAATCGTAAAACCTATGTATTGATATTTCTCTGTTAGTGTGTCAAGTGGGTGTAAAGCGGCATAAACACAGCAGTGAAAAGCAGCTAAACCCCATTATAAAAATAAATTACTTTGAAACACCCATGAAACAAAGACAGTGAAAGAGAGAGAAATTCTTACACAATGCGTTCAGGGGCTGTGATGCAACCTTTATTGACCATATCTAGACCCACAGCTGGATGAGACATAAGGGTGGACACTCTTGGGGCTGAGAGGTTTGGTGAGGTTGGGTGAGCAAACGCAGACCCTTTAAAGTAATACTGCGTGGTACCCATCGCATGGGTCCCAAATCTCCAGGTTCAAGGGCATCTTCCTACATCAAAAACATGCATGAGAAACCCAGAAGATGGTACACCGTGTGATGGGGAAAGGTTTCCAAAACGCACCTCATTTCTCATCTCCTTGTGCCCGGGTTCGCCATTCCAGCCGCTTTACTAGCAAGCTCCCTACTTGGAGCATCAGCACCTTTAACCTCCTGTTCCGTACAGGTTGCAATTTGTCCTGAGGATAAACGGGAAGACGTGGAACCAACGAGAGACTAGCTCTTGGTGTTGGGACAGGCACAGGTCACTCTATTTTCCCATCAGAAAGAAGAATTAACCACAGGCTCAGTCTGCCCCCCAGAACCAGAACAGGGCCTGAAGCCATTCTGCGATTTTGCGGCCAGCTTCCATAAAAACGAGTTGTAAAATGGAGGTTCAGGGCACTGCAATTCACAAACCTGCAGAGTTATAAATGATAACTCTCGTCCACAAATATATTGAGGGAAGGCAAAGAAGAGGATTTGAAATCAAGGCAGAATTGCAGGAAACAGATTTCAGGAGGTAGATACGAATCGCCTTTAAAGCACATGAAAAGCGGCAAAACGTTGACAATGATGCCCTTGGCCAAAAAGGGCGTATGCGTTTTTTCCTGAATATATTCAGGGAAAAACGCATACGCCCTTTTTGGCCAACCAAGCAACCTGGAAAGGCAAATCAGCGCTACAAAGAAGTCTCGCTTCCCATCGGTCAAAAGGGCCATGCTGAAAAAAGTGTCAAAACCAGAAATGCAGGACAGGCCATGGAGAAATGGGAGCCTTGCTACACTGATGGGCGGGATGTAAATTGCCAAGAGCCACTCTGGAGAAGTGTCCGGTGAGTCCTGAAACATCTGAAAAACACAGCTTGAGAGCATAGGGCACTTCCACTCATGGGGGTATAAATTGGGAAAATGAAAAATCAGCAAGACACAAGCACCCCAAAGTTTAGGGCTGCTCTGTTGACCAGGACCTCCACTTCATTCCACCTTAAATATCCCAGGAAAGAGAAAAATGGATAAAGAAGTTGTGGTCCTTATGTACAATGGAATATCACTCAGCCATGAAATCAATGTTGTAAGGTTAGTAGCAGAATGATGAGTGGATTTAGGTACGACGATTCTAAGTGAAATAAGTCACACAGAAAAGGACACTTCTCATAAGGTATCACTGATAGAGGGAATGTAAAAACCGTTACACTTGAACTGAATTACAAAACAGAACAGAGTCACACATGCAGAAAACACACTATGGCTGCTTAACGGGAAAGGTGAGGTGGGGTGATACAGAAAACAAGGGTATCAAATTAGCTCAGATACCGTTCCATAAACCCAATATGTAATAGACAAGACCTACTCCTTGCTCAGAGAACTGGACTCAACACGCCCTATTCACCACACAAGAATATATCTGACTAGTAATAATCGTAAAACCTATGTATTGATATCTCTCTGTTAGTGTGTCAAGTGGGTGTAAAGCGGCATAAACACAGCAGTGAAAAGCAGCTAAACCCCATTATAAAAATAAATTACTTTGAAACACCCATGAAACAAAGACAGTGAAAGAGAGAGAAATTCTTACACAATGCGTTCAGGGGCTGTGATGCAACCTTTATTGACCATATCTAGACCCACAGCTGGATGAGACATAAGGGTGGACACTCTTGGGGCTGAGAGGTTTGGTGAGGTTGGGTGAGCAAACGCAGACCCTTTAAAGTAATACTGCGTGGTACCCATCGCATGGGTCCCAAATCTCCAGGTTCAAGGGCATCTTCCTACATCAAAAACATGCATGAGAAACCCAGAAGATGGTACACCGTGTGATGGGGAAAGGTTTCCAAAACGCACCTCATTTCTCATCTCCTTGTGCCCGGGTTCGCCATTCCAGCCGCTTTACTAGCAAGCTCCCTACTTGGAGCATCAGCACCTTTAACCTCCTGTTCCGTACAGGTTGCAATTTGTCCTGAGGATAAACGGGAAGACGTGGAACCAACGAGAGACTAGCTCTTGGTGTTGGGACAGGCACAGGTCACTCTATTTTCCCATCAGAAAGAAGAATTAACCACAGGCTCAGCCTGCCCCCCGGAACCAGAACAGGGCCTGAAGCCATTCTGCGATTTTGCGGCCAGCTCCCATAAAAACGAGTTGTAAAATGGAGGTTCAGGGCACTGCAATTCACAAACCTGCAGAGTTATAAATGATAACTCTCGTCCACAAATATATTGAGGGAAGGCAAAGAAGAGGATTTGAAATCAAGGCAGAATTGCAGGAAACAGATTTCAGGAGGTAGATACGAATCGCCTTTAAAGCACATGAAAAGCGGCAAAACGTTGACAATGATGCCCTTGGCCAAAAAGGGCGTATGCGTTTTTTCCTGAATATAATCAGGAAAAAACGCATACGCCCTTTTTGGCCAACCAAGCAACCTGGAAAGGCAAATCAGCGCTACAAAGAAGTCTCGCTTCCCATCGGTCAAAAGGGCCATGCTGAAAAAAGTGTCAAAACCAGAAATGCAGGACAGGCCATGGAGAAATGGGAGCCTTGCTACACTGATGGGCGGGATGTAAATTGCCAAGAGCCACTCTGGAGAAGTGTCCGGTGAGTCCTGAAATATCTGAAAAACACAGCTTAGAGAGCATAGGGCACTTCCACTCATGGGGGTATAAATTGGGAAAATGAAAAATCAGCAAGACACAAGCACCCCAAAGTTTAGGGCTGCTCTGTTGACCAGGACCTCCACTTCATTCCACCTTAAATATCCCAGGAAAGAGAAAAATGGATAAAGAAGTTGTGGTCCTTATGTACAATGGAATATCACTCAGCCATGAAATCAATGTCGTAAGGTTAGTAGCAGCATGATGAGTGGATTTAGGTACGACGATTCTAAGTGAAATAAGTCACACAGAAAAGGACACTTCTCATAAGGTATCACTGATAGAGGGAATGTAAAAACCGTTACACTTGAACTGAATTACAAAACAGAACAGAGTCACACATGCAGAAAACACACTATGGCTGCTTAACGGGAAAGGTGAGGTGGGGTGATACAGAAAACAAGGGTATCAAATTAGCTCAGATACCGTTCCATAAACCCAATATGTAATAGACAAGACCTACTCCTTGCTCAGAGAACTGGACTCAACACGCCCTATTCACCGCACAAGAATATATCTGACTAGTAATAATCGTAAAACCTATGTATTGATATTTCTCTGTTAGTGTGTCAAGTGGGTGTAAAGCGGCATAAACACAGCAGTGAAAAGCAGCTAAACCCCATTATAAAAATAAATTACTTTGAAACACCCATGAAACAAAGACAGTGAAAGAGAGAGAAATTCTTACACAATGCGTTCAGGGGCTGTGATGCAACCTTTATTGACCATATCTAGACCCACAGCTGGATGAGACATAAGGGTGGACACTCTTGGGGCTGAGAGGTTTGGTGAGGTTGGGTGAGCAAACGCAGACCCTTTAAAGTAATACTGCGTGGTACCCATCGCATGGGTCCCAAATCTCCAGGTTCAAGGGCATCTTCCTACATCAAAAACATGCATGAGAAACCCAGAAGATGGTACACCGTGTGATGGGGAAAGGTTTCCAAAACGCACCTCATTTCTCATCTCCTTGTGCCCGGGTTCGCCATTCCAGCCGCTTTACTAGCAAGCTCCCTACTTGGAGCATCAGCACCTTTAACCTCCTGTTCCGTACAGGTTGCAATTTGTCCTGAGGATAAACGGGAAGACGTGGAACCAACGAGAGATTAGCTCTTGGTGTTGGGACAGGCACAGGTCACTCTATTTTCCCATCAGAAAGAAGAATTAACCACAGGCTCAGTCTGCCCCCCGGAACCAGAACAGGGCCTGAAGCCATTCTGCGATTTTGCGGCCAGCTTCCATAAAAACGAGTTGTAAAATGGAGGTTCAGGGCACTGCAATTCACAAACCTGCAGAGTTATAAATGATAACTCTCGTCCACAAATATATTGAGGGAAGGCAAAGAAGAGGATTTGAAATCAAGGCAGAATTGCAGGAAACAGATTTCAGGAGGTAGATACGAATCGCCTTTAAAGCACATGAAAAGCGGCAAAACGTTGACAATGATGCCCTTGGCCAAAAAGGGCGTATGCGTTTTTTCCTGAATATATTCAGGGAAAAACGCATACGCCCTTTTTGGCCAACCAAGCAACCTGGAAAGGCAAATCAGCGCTACAAAGAAGTCTCGCTTCCCATCGGTCAAAAGGGCCATGCTGAAAAAAGTGTCAAAACCAGAAATGCAGGACAGGCCATGGAGAAATGGGAGCCTTGCTACACTGATGGGCGGGATGTAAATTGCCAAGAGCCACTCTGGAGAAGTGTCCGGTGAGTCCTGAAACATCTGAAAAACACAGCTTGAGAGCATAGGGCACTTCCACTCATGGGGGTATAAATTGGGAAAATGAAAAATCAGCAAGACACAAGCACCCCAAAGTTTAGGGCTGCTCTGTTGACCAGGACCTCCACTTCATTCCACCTTAAATATCCCAGGAAAGAGAAAAATGGATAAAGAAGTTGTGGTCCTTATGTACAATGGAATATCACTCAGCCATGAAATCAATGTTGTAAGGTTAGTAGCAGAATGATGAGTGGATTTAGGTACGACGATTCTAAGTGAAATAAGTCACACAGAAAAGGACACTTCTCATAAGGTATCACTGATAGAGGGAATGTAAAAACCGTTACACTTGAACTGAATTACAAAACAGAACAGAGTCACACATGCAGAAAACACACTATGGCTGCTTAACGGGAAAGGTGAGGTGGGGTGATACAGAAAACAAGGGTATCAAATTAGCTCAGATACCGTTCCATAAACCCAATATGTAATAGACAAGACCTACTCCTTGCTCAGAGAACTGGACTCAACACGCCCTATTCACCACACAAGAATATATCTGACTAGTAATAATCGTAAAACCTATGTATTGATATCTCTCTGTTAGTGTGTCAAGTGGGTGTAAAGCGGCATAAACACAGCAGTGAAAAGCAGCTAAACCCCATTATAAAAATAAATTACTTTGAAACACCCATGAAACAAAGACAGTGAAAGAGAGAGAAATTCTTACACAATGCGTTCAGGGGCTGTGATGCAACCTTTATTGACCATATCTAGACCCACAGCTGGATGAGACATAAGGGTGGACACTCTTGGGGCTGAGAGGTTTGGTGAGGTTGGGTGAGCAAACGCAGACCCTTTAAAGTAATACTGCGTGGTACCCATCGCATGGGTCCCAAATCTCCAGGTTCAAGGGCATCTTCCTACATCAAAAACATGCATGAGAAACCCAGAAGATGGTACACCGTGTGATGGGGAAAGGTTTCCAAAACGCACCTCATTTCTCATCTCCTTGTGCCCGGGTTCGCCATTCCAGCCGCTTTACTAGCAAGCTCCCTACTTGGAGCATCAGCACCTTTAACCTCCTGTTCCGTACAGGTTGCAATTTGTCCTGAGGATAAACGGGAAGACGTGGAACCAACGAGAGACTAGCTCTTGGTGTTGGGACAGGCACAGGTCACTCTATTTTCCCATCAGAAAGAAGAATTAACCACAGGCTCAGCCTGCCCCCCGGAACCAGAACAGGGCCTGAAGCCATTCTGCGATTTTGCGGCCAGCTCCCATAAAAACGAGTTGTAAAATGGAGGTTCAGGGCACTGCAATTCACAAACCTGCAGAGTTATAAATGATAACTCTCGTCCACAAATATATTGAGGGAAGGCAAAGAAGAGGATTTGAAATCAAGGCAGAATTGCAGGAAACAGATTTCAGGAGGTAGATACGAATCGCCTTTAAAGCACATGAAAAGCGGCAAAACGTTGACAATGATGCCCTTGGCCAAAAAGGGCGTATGCGTTTTTTCCTGAATATATTCAGGAAAAAACGCATACGCCCTTTTTGGCCAACCAAGCAACCTGGAAAGGCAAATCAGCGCTACAAAGAAGTCTCGCTTCCCATCGGTCAAAAGGGCCATGCTGAAAAAAGTGTCAAAACCAGAAATGCAGGACAGGCCATGGAGAAATGGGAGCCTTGCTACACTGATGGGCGGGATGTAAATTGCCAAGAGCCACTCTGGAGAAGTGTCCGGTGAGTCCTGAAATATCTGAAAAACACAGCTTAGAGAGCATAGGGCACTTCCACTCATGGGGGTATAAATTGGGAAAATGAAAAATCAGCAAGACACAAGCACCCCAAAGTTTAGGGCTGCTCTGTTGACCAGGACCTCCACTTCATTCCACCTTAAATATCCCAGGAAAGAGAAAAATGGATAAAGAACTTGTGGTCCTTATGTACAATGGAATATCACTCAGCCATGAAATCAATGTCGTAAGGTTAGTAGCAGCATGATGAGTGGATTTAGGTACGACGATTCTAAGTGAAATAAGTCACACAGAAAAGGACACTTCTCATAAGGTATCACTGATAGAGGGAATGTAAAAACCGTTACACTTGAACTGAATTACAAAACAGAACAGAGTCACACATGCAGAAAACACACTATGGCTGCTTAACGGGAAAGGTGAGGTGGGGTGATACAGAAAACAAGGGTATCAAATTAGCTCAGATACCGTTCCATAAACCCAATATGTAATAGACAAGACCTACTCCTTGCTCAGAGAACTGGACTCAACACGCCCTATTCACCGCACAAGAATATATCTGACTAGTAATAATCGTAAAACCTATGTATTGATATTTCTCTGTTAGTGTGTCAAGTGGGTGTAAAGCGGCATAAACACAGCAGTGAAAAGCAGCTAAACCCCATTATAAAAATAAATTACTTTGAAACACCCATGAAACAAAGACAGTGAAAGAGAGAGAAATTCTTACACAATGCGTTCAGGGGCTGTGATGCAACCTTTATTGACCATATCTAGACCCACAGCTGGATGAGACATAAGGGTGGACACTCTTGGGGCTGAGAGGTTTGGTGAGGTTGGGTGAGCAAACGCAGACCCTTTAAAGTAATACTGCGTGGTACCCATCGCATGGGTCCCAAATCTCCAGGTTCAAGGGCATCTTCCTACATCAAAAACATGCATGAGAAACCCAGAAGATGGTACACCGTGTGATGGGGAAAGGTTTCCAAAACGCACCTCATTTCTCATCTCCTTGTGCCCGGGTTCGCCATTCCAGCCGCTTTACTAGCAAGCTCCCTACTTGGAGCATCAGCACCTTTAACCTCCTGTTCCGTACAGGTTGCAATTTGTCCTGAGGATAAACGGGAAGACGTGGAACCAACGAGAGACTAGCTCTTGATGTTGGGACAGGCACAGGTCACTCTATTTTCCCATCAGAAAGAAGAATTAACCACAGGTTCAGCCTGCCCCCCGGAACCAGAACAGGGCCTGAAGCCATTCTGCGATTTTGCGGGCAGCTCCCATAAAAACGAGTTGTAAAATGGAGGTTCAGGGCACTGCAATTCACAAACCTGCAGAGTTATAAATGATAACTCTCGTCCACAAATATATTGAGGGAAGGCAAAGAAGAGGATTTGAAATCAAGGCAGAATTGCAGGAAACAGATTTCAGGAGGTAGATACGAATCGCCTTTAAAGCACATGAAAAGCGGCAAAACGTTGACAATGATGCCCTTGGCCAAAAAGGGCGTATGCGTTTTTTCCTGAATATATTCAGGAAAAAACGCATACGCCCTTTTTGGCCAACCAAGCAACCTGGAAAGGCAAATCAGCGCTACAAAGAAGTCTCGCTTCCCATCGGTCAAAAGGGCCATGCTGAAAAATGTGTCAAAACCAGAAATGCAGGACAGGCCATGGAGAAATGGGAGCCTTGCTACACTGATGGGCGGGATGTAAATTGCCAAGAGCCACTCTGGAGAAGTGTCCGGTGAGTCCTGAAATATCTGAAAAACACAGCTTAGAGAGCATAGGGCACTTCCACTCATGGGGGTATAAATTGGGAAAATGAAAAATCAGCAAGACACAAACACCCCAAAGTTTAGGGCTGCTCTGTTGACCAGGACCTCCACTTCATTCCACCTTAAATATCCCAGGAAAGAGAAAAATGGATAAAGAAGTTGTGGTCCTTATGTACAATGGAATATCACTCAGCCATGAAATCAATGTCGTAAGGTTAGTAGCAGCATGATGAGTGGATTTAGGTACGACGATTCTAAGTGAAATAAGTCACACAGAAAAGGACACTTCTCATAAGGTATCACTGATAGAGGGAATGTAAAAACCGTTACACTTGAACTGAATTACAAAACAGAACAGAGTCACACATGCAGAAAACACACTATGGCTGCTTAACGGGAAAGGTGAGGTGGGGTGATACAGAAAACAAGGGTATCAAATTAGCTCAGATACCGTTCCATAAACCCAATATGTAATAGACAAGACCTACTCCTTGCTCAGAGAACTGGACTCAACACGCCCTATTCACCGCACAAGAATATATCTGACTAATAATAATCGTAAAACCTATGTATTGATATCTCTCTGTTAGTGTGTCAAGTGGGTGTAAAGCGGCATAAACACAGCAGTGAAAAGCAGCTAAACCCCATTATAAAAATAAATTACTTTGAAACACCCATGAAACAAAGACAGTGAAAGAGAGAGAAATTCTTACACAATGCGTTCAGGGGCTGTGATGCAACCTGGATTGACCATATCTAGACGCACAGCTGGATGAGACATAAGGGTGGACACTCTTGGGGCTGAGAGGTTTGGTGAGGTTGGGTGAGCAAACGCAGACCCTTTAAAGTAATACTGCGTGGTACGCATCGCATGGGTCCCAAATCTCCAGGTTCAAGGGCATCTTCCTACATCAAAAACATGCATGAGAAACCCAGAAGATGGTACACCGTGTGATGGGGAAAGGTTTCTAAAACGCACCTCATTTCTCATCTCCTTGTGCCCGGGTTCGCCATTCCAGCCGCTTTACTAGCAAGCTCCCTACTTGGAGCATCAGCACCTTTAACCTCCTGTTCCGTACAGGTTGCAATCTGTCCTGAGGATAAACGGGAAGACGTGGAACCAACGAGAGACTAGCTCTTGGTGTTGGGACAGGCACAGGTCACTCTATTTTCCCATCACAAAGAAGAATTAACCACAGGCTCAGCCTGCCCCCCGGAACCAGAACAGGGCCTGAAGCCATTCTGCGATTTTGCGGGCAGCTCCCATAAAAACGAGTTGTAAAATGGAGGTTCAGGGCACTGCAATTCACAAACCTGCAGAGTTATAAATGATAACTCTCGTCCACAAATATATTGAGGGAAGGCAAAGAAGAGGATTTGAAATCAAGGCAGAATTGCAGGAAACAGATTTCAGGAGGTAGATACGAATCGCCTTTAAAGCACATGAAAAGCGGCAAAACGTTGACAATGATGCCCTTGGCCAAAAAGGGCGTATGCGTTTTTTCCTGAATATATTCAGGAAAAAACGCATACGCCCTTTTTGGCCAACCAAGCAACCTGGAAAGGCAAATCAGCGCTACAAAGAAGTCTCGCTTCCCATCGGTCAAAAGGGCCATGCTGAAAAAAGTGTCAAAACCAGAAATGCAGGACAGGCCATGGAGAAAAGGGAGCCTTGCTACACTGATGGGCGGGATGTAAATTGCCAAGAGCCACTCTGGAGAAGTGTCCGGTGAGTCCTGAAACATCTGAAAAACACAGCTTAGAGAGCATAGGGCACTTCCACTCATGGGGGTATAAATTGGGAAAATGAAAAATCAGCAAGACACAAGCACCCCAAAGTTTAGGGCTGCTCTGTTGACCAGGACCTCCACTTCATTCCACCTTAAATATCCCAGGAAAGAGAAAAATGGATAAAGAAGTTGTGGTCCTTATGTACAATGGAATATCACTCAGCCATGAAATCAATGTCGTAAGGTTAGTAGCAGCATGATGAGTGGATTTAGGTACGACGATTCTAAGTGAAATAAGTCACACAGAAAAGGACACTTCTCATAAGGTATCACTGATAGAGGGAATGTAAAAACCGTTACACTTGAACTGAATTACAAAACAGAACAGAGTCACACATGCAGAAAACACACTATGGCTGCTTAACGGGAAAGGTGAGGTGGGGTGATACAGAAAACAAGGGTATCAAATTAGCTCAGATACCGTTCCATAAACCCAATATGTAATAGACAAGACCTACTCCTTGCTCAGAGAACTGGACTCAACACGCCCTATTCACCGCCCAAGAATATATCTGACTAGTAATAATCGTAAAACCTATGTATTGATATCTCTCTGTTAGTGTGTCAAGTGGGTGTAAAGCGGCATAAACACAGCAGAGAAAAGCAGCTAAACCCCATTATAAAAATAAATTACTTTGAAACACCCATGAAACAAAGACAGTGAAAGAGAGAGAAATTCTTACACAATGCGTTCAGGGCCTGTGATGCAACCTGGATTGACCATATCTAGACCCACAGCTGGATGAGACATAAGGGTGGACACTCTTGGGGCTGAGAGGTTTGGTGAGGTTGGGTGAGCAAACGCAGACACTTTAAAGTAATACTGCGTGGTACCCATCGCATGGGTCCCAAATCTCCAGGTTCAAGGGCATCTTCCTACATCAAAAACATGCATGAGAAACCCAGAAGATGGTACACCGTGTGATGGGGAAAGGTTTCCAAAACGCACCTCATTTCTCATCTCCTTGTGCCCGGGTTCGCCATTCCAGCCACATTACTAGCAAGCTCCCTACTTGGAGCATCAGCACCTTTAACCTCCTGTTCCATACAGGTGGCAATTTGTCCTGAGGATAAACGGGAAGACGTGGAACCAACGAGAGACTAGCTCTTGGTGTTGGGACAGGCACAGGTCACTCTATTTTCCCATCAGAAAGAAGAATTAACCACAGGCTCAGCCTGCCCCCCGGAACCAGAACAGGGCCTGAAGCCATTCTGCGATTTTGCGGCCAGCTCCCATAAAAACGAGTTGTAAAATGGAGGTTCAGGGCACTGCAATTCACAAACCTGCAGAGTTATAAATGATAACTCTCGTCCACAAATATATTGAGGGAAGGCAAAGAAGAGGATTTGAAATCAAGGCAGAATTGCAGGAAACAGATTTCAGGAGGTAGATACGAATCGCCTTTAAAGCACATGAAAAGCGGCAAAACGTTGACAATGATGCCCTTGGCCAAAAAGGGCGTATGCGTTTTTTCCTGAATATATTCAGGAAAAAACGCATACGCCCTTTTTGGCCAACCAAGCAACCTGGAAAGGCAAATCAGCGCTACAAAGAAGTCTCGCTTCCCATCGGTCAAAAGGGCCATGCTGAAAAAAGTGTCAAAACCAGAAATGCAGGACAGGCCATGGAGAAATGGGAGCCTTGCTACACTGATGGGCGGGATGTAAATTGCCAAGAGCCACTCTGGAGAAGTGTCCGGTGAGTCCTGAAACATCTGAAAAACACAGCTTAGAGAGCATAGGGCACTTCCACTCATGGGGGTATAAATTGGGAAAATGAAAAATCAGCAAGACACAAGCACCCCAAAGTTTAGGGCTGCTCTGTTGACCAGGACCTCCACTTCATTCCACCTTAAATATCCCAGGAAAGAGAAAAATGGATAAAGAAGTTGTGGTCCTTATGTACAATGGAATATCACTCAGCCATGAAATCAATGTCGTAAGGTTAGTAGCAGCATGATGAGTGGATTTAGGTACGACGATTCTAAGTGAAATAAGTCACACAGAAAAGGACACTTCTCATAATGTATCACTGATAGAGGGAATGTAAAAACCGTTACACTTGAACTGAATTACAAAACAGAACAGAGTCACACATGCAGAAAACACACTATGGCTGCTTAACGGGAAAGGTGAGGTGGGGTGATACAGAAAACAAGGGTATCAAATTAGCTCAGATACCGTTCCATAAACCCAATATGTAATAGACAAGACCTACTCCTTGCTCAGAGAACTGGACTCAACACGCCCTATTCACCGCACAAGAATATATCTGACTAATAATAATCGTAAAACCTATGTATTGCTATCTCTCTGTTAGTGTGTCAAGTGGGTGTAAAGCGGCATAAACACAGCATTGAAAAGCAGCTAAACCCCATTATAAAAATAAATTACTTTGAAACACCCATGAAACAAAGACAGTGAAAGAGAGAGTAATTCTTACACAATGCGTTCAGGGGCTGTGATGCAACCTGGATTGACCATATCTAGACGCACAGCTGGATGAGACATAAGGGTGGACACTCTTGGGGCTGAGAGGTTTGGTGAGGTTGGGTGAGCAAACGCAGACCCTTTAAAGTAATACTGCGTGGTACCCATCGCATGGGTCCCAAATCTCCAGGTTCAAGGGCATCTTCCTACATCAAAAACATGCATGAGAAACCCAGAAGATGGTACACCGTGTGATGGGGAAAGGTTTCTAAAACGCACCTCATTTCTCATCTCCTTGTGCCCGGGTTCGCCATTCCAGCCGCTTTACTAGCAATCTCCCTACTTGGAGCATCAGCACCTTTAACCTCCTGTTCCGTACAGGTTGCAATTTGTCCTGAGGATAAACGGGAAGACGTGGAACCAACGAGAGACTAGCTCTTGGTGTTGGGACAGGCACAGGTCACTCTATTTTCCCATCAGGAAGAAGAATTAACCACAGGCTCAGCCTGCCCCCCGGAACCAGAACAGGGCCTGAAGCCATTCTGCGATTTTGCGGCCAGCTCCCATAAAAACGAGTTGTAAAATGGAGGTTCAGGGCACTGCAATTCACAAACCTGCAGAGTTATAAATGATAACTCTCGTCCACAAATATATTGAGGGAAGGCAAAGAAGAGGATTTGAAATCAAGGCAGAATTGCAGGAAACAGATTTCAGGAGGTAGATACGAATCGCCTTTAAAGCACATGAAAAGCGGCAAAACGTTGACAATGATGCCCTTGGCCAAAAAGGGCGTATGCGTTTTTTCCTGAATATGTTCAGGAAAAAACGCATACGCCCTTTTTGGCCAACCAAGCAACCTGGAAAGGCAAATCAGCGCTACAAAGTAGTCTCGCTTCCCATCGGTCAAAAGGGCCATGCTGAAAAAAGTGTCAAAACCAGAAATGCAGGACAGGCCATGGAGAAATGGGAGCCTTGCTACACTGATGGGCGGGATGTAAATTGCCAACAGCCACTCTGGAGAAGTGTCCGGTGAGTCCTGAAACATCTGAAAAACACAGCTTAGAGAGCATAGGGCACTTCCACTCATGGGGGTATAAATTGGGAAAATGAAAAATCAGCAAGACACAAGCACCCCAAAGTTTAGGGCTGCTCTGTTGACCAGGACCTCCACTTCATTCCACCTTAAATATCCCAGGAAAGAGAAAAATGGATAAAGAAGTTGTGGTCCTTATGTACAATGGAATATCACTCAGCCATGAAATCAATGTCGTAAGGTTAGTAGCAGCATGATGAGTGGATTTAGGTACGACGATTCTAAGTGAAATAAGTCACACAGAAAAGGACACTTCTCATAAGGTATCACTGATAGAGGGAATGTAAAAACCGTTACACTTGAACTGAATTACAAAACAGAACAGAGTCACACATGCAGAAAACACACTATGGCTGCTTAACGGGAAAGGTGAGGTGGGGTGATACAGAAAACAAGGGTATCAAATTAGCTCAGATACCGTTCCATAAACCCAATATGTAATAGACAAGACCTACTCCTTGCTCAGAGAACTGGACTCAACACGCCCTATTCACCGCACAAGAATATATCTGACTAATAATAATCGTAAAACCTATGTATTGCTATCTCTCTGTTAGTGTGTCAAGTGGGTGTAAAGCGGCATAAACACAGCATTGAAAAGCAGCTAAACCCCATTATAAAAATAAATTACTTTGAAACACCCATGAAACAAAGACAGTGAAAGAGAGAGTAATTCTTCCACAATGCGTTCAGGGGCTGTGATGCAACCTGGATTGACCATATCTAGACGCACAGCTGGATGAGACATACATACGGGTGGACACTCTTGGGGCTGAGAGGTTTGGTGAGGTTGGGTGAGCAAACGCAGACCCTTTAAAGTAATACTGCGTGGTACCCATCGCATGGGTCCCAAATCTCCAGGTTCAAGGGCATCTTCCTACATCAAAAACATGCATGAGAAACCCAGACGATGGTACACCATGTGATGGGGACAGGTTTCTAAAACGCACCTCATTTCTCATCTCCTTGTGCCCGGGTTCGCCATTCCAGCCGCTTTACTAGCAAGCTCCCTACTTGGAGCATCAGCACCTTTAACCTCCTGTTCCGTACAGGTTGCAATTTGTCCTGAGGATAAACGGGAAGACGTGGAACCAACGAGAGACTAGCTCTTGGTGTTGGGACAGGCACAGGTCACTCTATTTTCCCATCAGGAAGAAGAATTAACCACAGGCTCAGCCTGCCCCCCGGAACCAGAACAGGGCCTGAAGCCATTCTGCGATTTTGCGGCCAGCTCCCATAAAAACGAGTTGTAAAATGGAGGTTCAGGGCACTGCAATTCACAAACCTGCAGAGTTATAAATGATAACTCTCGTCCACAAATATATTGAGGGAAGGCAAAGAAGAGGATTTGAAATCAAGGCAGAATTGCAGGAAACAGATTTCAGGAGGTAGATACGAATCGCCTTTAAAGCACATGAAAAGCGGCAAAACGTTGACAATGATGCCCTTGGCCAAAAAGGGCGTATGCGTTTTTTCCTGAATATATTCAGGAAAAAACGCATACGCCCTTTTTGGCCAACCAAGCAACCTGGAAAGGCAAATCAGCGCTACAAAGAAGTCTCGCTTCCCATCGGTCAAAAGGGCCATGCTGAAAAAAGTGTCAAAACCAGAAATGCAGGACAGGCCATGGAGAAATGGGAGCCTTGCTACACTGATGGGCGGGATGTAAATTGCCAAGAGCCACTCTGGAGAAGTGTCCGGTGAGTCCTGAAACATCTGAAAAACACAGCTTAGAGAGCATAGGGCACTTCCACTCATGGGGGTATAAATTGGGAAAATGAAAAATCAGCAAGACACAAGCACCCCAAAGTTTAGGGCTGCTCTGTTGACCAGGACCTCCACTTCATTCCACCTTAAATATCCCAGGAAAGAGAAAAATGGATAAAGAAGTTGTGGTCCTTATGTACAATGGAATATCACTCAGCCATGAAATCAATGTCGTAAGGTTAGTAGCAGCATGATGAGTGGATTTAGGTACGACGATTCTAAGTGAAATAAGTCACACAGAAAAGGACACTTCTCATAAGGTATCACTGATAGAGGGAATGTAAAAACCGTTACACTTGAACTGAATTACAAAACAGAACAGAGTCACACATGCAGAAAACACACTATGGCTGCTTAACGGGAAAGGTGAGGTGGGGTGATACAGAAAACAAGGGTATCAAATTAGCTCAGATACCGTTCCATAAACCCAATATGTAATAGACAAGACCTACTCCTTGCTCAGAGAACTGGACTCAACACGCCCTATTCACCGCACAAGAATATATCTGACTAATAATAATCGTAAAACCTATGTATTGCTATCTCTCTGTTAGTGTGTCAAGTGGGTGTAAAGCGGCATAAACACAGCATTGAAAAGCAGCTAAACCCCATTATAAAAATAAATTACTTTGAAACACCCATGAAACAAAGACAGTGAAAGAGAGAGTAATTCTTCCACAATGCGTTCAGGGGCTGTGATGCAACCTGGATTGACCATATCTAGACGCACAGCTGGATGAGACATACATACGGGTGGACACTCTTGGGGCTGAGAGGTTTGGTGAGGTTGGGTGAGCAAACGCAGACCCTTTAAAGTAATACTGCGTGGTACCCATCGCATGGGTCCCAAATCTCCAGGTTCAAGGGCATCTTCCTACATCAAAAACATGCATGAGAAACCCAGACGATGGTACACCATGTGATGGGGACAGGTTTCTAAAACGCACCTCATTTCTCATCTCCTTGTGCCCGGGTTCGCCATTCCAGCCACTTTACTAGCAAGCTCCCTACTTGGAGCATCAGCACCTTTAACCTCCTGTTCCGTACAGGTTGCAATTTGTCCTGAGGATAAACGGGAAGACGTGGAACCAACGAGAGACTAGCTCTTGGTGTTGGGACAGGCACAGGTCACTCTATTTTCCCATCACGAAGAAGAATTAACCACAGGCTCAGCCTGCCCCCCGGAACCAGAACAGGGCCTGAAGCCATTCTGCGATTTTGCGGCCAGCTCCCATAAAAACGAGTTGTAAAATGGAGGTTCAGGGCACTGCAATTCACAAACCTGCAGAGTTATAAATGATAACTCTCGTCCACAAATATATTGAGGGAAGGCAAAGAAGAGGATTTGAAATCAAGGCAGAATTGCAGGAAACAGATTTCAGGAGGTAGATACGAATCGCCTTTAAAGCACATGAAAAGCGGCAAAACGTTGACAATGATGCCCTTGGCCAAAAAGGGCGTATGCGTTTTTTCCTGAATATATTCAGGAAAAAACGCATACGCCCTTTTTGGCCAACCAAGCAACCTGGAAAGGCAAATCAGCGCTACAAAGAAGTCTCGCTTCCCATCGGTCAAAAGGGCCATGCTGAAAAAAGTGTCAAAACCAGAAATGCAGGACAGGCCATGGAGAAATGGGAGCCTTGCTACACTGATGGGCGGGATGTAAATTGCCAAGAGCCACTCTGGAGAAGTGTCCGGTGAGTCCTGAAACATCTGAAAAACACAGCTTAGAGAGCATAGGGCACTTCCACTCATGGGGGTATAAATTGGGAAAATGAAAAATCAGCAAGACACAAGCACCCCAAAGTTTAGGGCTGCTCTGTTGACCAGGACCTCCACTTCATTCCACCTTAAATATCCCAGGAAAGAGAAAAATGGATAAAGAAGTTGTGGTCCTTATGTACAATGGAATATCACTCAGCCATGAAATCAATGTCGTAAGGTTAGTAGCAGCATGATGAGTGGATTTAGGTACGACGATTCTAAGTGAAATAAGTCACACAGAAAAGGACACTTCTCATAAGGTATCACTGATAGAGGGAATGTAAAAACCGTTACACTTGAACTGAATTACAAAACAGAACAGAGTCACACATGCAGAAAACACACTATGGCTGCTTAACGGGAAAGGTGAGGTGGGGTGATACAGAAAACAAGGGTATCAAATTAGCTCAGATACCGTTCCATAAACCCAATATGTAATAGACAAGACCTACTCCTTGCTCAGAGAACTGGACTCAACACGCCCTATTCACCGCACAAGAATATATCTGACTAATAATAATCGTAAAACCTATGTATTGCTATCTCTCTGTTAGTGTGTCAAGTGGGTGTAAAGCGGCATAAACACAGCATTGAAAAGCAGCTAAACCCCATTATAAAAATAAATTACTTTGAAACACCCATGAAACAAAGACAGTGAAAGAGAGAGTAATTCTTACACAATGCGTTCAGGGGCTGTGATGCAACCTGGATTGACCATATCTAGACGCACAGCTGGATGAGACATAAGGGTGGACACTCTTGGGGCTGAGAGGTTTGGTGAGGTTGGGTGAGCAAACGCAGACCCTTTAAAGTAATACTGCGTGGTACCCATTCCATGGGTTCCAAATCTCCAGGTTCAAGTGCATCTTCCTACATCGAAAATATGCATGAGAAACCCAGAAGATGGTACACCGTGTGATGGGGAAAGGTTTCTAAAACGCACCTCATTTCTCATCTCCTTGTGCCCGGGTTCGCCATTCCAGCCGCTTTACTAGCAAGCTCCCTACTTGGAGCATCAGCACCTTTAACCTCCTGTTCCGTACAGGTTGCAATTTGTCCTGAGGATAAACGGGAAGACGTGGAACCAACGAGAGACTAGCTCTTGGTGTTGGGACAGGCACAGGTCACTCTATTTTCCCATCAGGAAGAAGAATTAACCACAGGCTCAGCCTGCCCCCCGGAACCAGAACAGGGCCTGAAGCCATTCTGCGATTTTGCGGCCAGCTCCCATAAAAACGAGTTGTAAAATGGAGGTTCAGGGCACTGCAATTCACAAACCTGCAGAGTTATAAATGATAACTCTCGTCCACAAATATATTGAGGGAAGGCAAAGAAGAGGATTTGAAATCAAGGCAGAATTGCAGGAAACAGATTTCAGGAGGTAGATACGAATCGCCTTTAAAGCACATGAAAAGCGGCAAAACGTTGACAATGATGCCCTTGGCCAAAAAGGGCGTATGCGTTTTTTCCTGAATATATTCAGGAAAAAACGCATACGCCCTTTTTGGCCAACCAAGCAACCTGGAAAGGCAAATCAGCGCTACAAAGAAGTCTCGCTTCCCATCGGTCAAAAGGGCCATGCTGAAAAAAGTGTCAAAACCAGAAATGCAGGACAGGCCATGGAGAAATGGGAGCCTTGCTACACTGATGGGCGGGATGTAAATTGCCAAGAGCCACTCTGGAGAAGTGTCCGGTGAGTCCTGAAACATCTGAAAAACACAGCTTAGAGAGCATAGGGCACTTCCACTCATGGGGGTATAAATTGGGAAAATGAAAAATCAGCAAGACACAAGCACCCCAAAGTTTAGGGCTGCTCTGTTGACCAGGACCTCCACTTCATTCCACCTTAAATATCCCAGGAAAGAGAAAAATGGATAAAGAAGTTGTGGTCCTTATGTACAATGGAATATCACTCAGCCATGAAATCAATGTCGTAAGGTTAGTAGCAGCATGATGAGTGGATTTAGGTACGACGATTCTAAGTGAAATAAGTCACACAGAAAAGGACACTTCTCATAAGGTATCACTGATAGAGGGAATGTAAAAACCGTTACACTTGAACTGAATTACAAAACAGAACAGAGTCACACATGCAGAAAACACACTATGGCTGCTTAACGGGAAAGGTGAGGTGGGGTGATACAGAAAACAAGGGTATCAAATTAGCTCAGATACCGTTCCATAAACCCAATATGTAATAGACAAGACCTACTCCTTGCTCAGAGAACTGGACTCAACACGCCCTATTCACCGCACAAGAATATAACTGACTAATAATAATCGTAAAACCTATGTATTGCTATCTCTCTGTTAGTGTGTCAAGTGGGTGTAAAGCGGCATAAACACAGCATTGAAAAGCAGCTAAACCCCATTATAAAAATAAATTACTTTGAAACACCCATGAAACAAAGACAGTGAAAGAGAGAGTAATTCTTACACAATGCGTTCAGGGGCTGTGATGCAACCTGGATTGACCATATCTAGACGCACAGCTGGATGAGACATAAGGGTGGACACTCTTGGGGCTGAGAGGTTTGGTGAGGTTGGGTGAGCAAACGCAGACCCTTTAAAGTAATACTGCGTGGTACCCATCGCATGGGTCCCAAATCTCCAGGTTCAAGGGCATCTTCCTACATCAAAAACATGCATGAGAAACCCAGAAGATGGTACACCGTGTGATGGGGAAAGGTTTCTAAAACGCACCTCATTTCTCATCTCCTTGTGCCCGGGTTCGCCATTCCAGCCGCTTTACTAGCAAGCTCCCTACTTGGAGCATCAGCACCTTTAACCTCCTGTTCCGTACAGGTTGCAATTTGTCCTGAGGATAAACGGGAAGACGTGGAACCAACGAGAGACTAGCTCTTGGTGTTGGGACAGGCACAGGTCACTCTATTTTCCCATCAGGAAGAAGAATTAACCACAGGCTCAGCCTGCCCCCCGGAACCAGAACAGGGCCTGAAGCCATTCTGCGATTTTGCGGCCAGCTCCCATAAAAACGAGTTGTAAAATGGAGGTTCAGGGCACTGCAATTCACAAACCTGCAGAGTTATAAATGATAACTCTCGTCCACAAATATATTGAGGGAAGGCAAAGAAGAGGATTTGAAATCAAGGCAGAATTGCAGGAAACAGATTTCAGGAGGTAGATACGAATCGCCTTTAAAGCACATGAAAAGCGGCAAAACGTTGACAATGATGCCCTTGGCCAAAAAGGGCGTATGCGTTTTTTCCTGAATATATTCAGGAAAAAACGCATACGCCCTTTTTGGCCAACCAAGCAACCTGGAAAGGCAAATCAGCGCTACAAAGAAGTCTCGCTTCCCATCGGTCAAAAGGGCCATGCTGAAAAAAGTGTCAAAACCAGAAATGCAGGACAGGCCATGGAGAAATGGGAGCCTTGCTACACTGATGGGCGGGATGTAAATTGCCAAGAGCCACTCTGGAGAAGTGTCCGGTGAGTCCTGAAACATCTGAAAAACACAGCTTAGAGAGCATAGGGCACTTCCACTCATGGGGGTATAAATTGGGAAAATGAAAAATCAGCAAGACACAAGCACCCCAAAGTTTAGGGCTGCTCTGTTGACCAGGACCTCCACTTCATTCCACCTTAAATATCCCAGGAAAGAGAAAAATGGATAAAGAAGTTGTGGTCCTTATGTACAATGGAATATCACTCAGCCATGAAATCAATGTCGTAAGGTTAGTAGCAGCATGATGAGTGGATTTAGGTACGACGATTCTAAGTGAAATAAGTCACACAGAAAAGGACACTTCTCATAAGGTATCACTGATAGAGGGAATGTAAAAACCGTTACACTTGAACTGAATTACAAAACAGAACAGAGTCACACATGCAGAAAACACACTATGGCTGCTTAACGGGAAAGGTGAGGTGGGGTGATACAGAAAACAAGGGTATCAAATTAGCTCAGATACCGTTCCATAAACCCAATATGTAATAGACAAGACCTACTCCTTGCTCAGAGAACTGGACTCAACACGCCCTATTCACCGCACAAGAATATATCTGACTAATAATAATCGTAAAACCTATGTATTGCTATCTCTCTGTTAGTGTGTCAAGTGGGTGTAAAGCGGCATAAACACAGCATTGAAAAGCAGCTAAACCCCATTATAAAAATAAATTACTTTGAAACACCCATGAAACAAAGACAGTGAAAGAGAGAGTAATTCTTACACAATGCGTTCAGGGGCTGTGATGCAACCTGGATTGACCATATCTAGACGCACAGCTGGATGAGACATACATACGGGTGGACACTCTTGGGGCTGAGAGGTTTGGTGAGGTTGGGTGAGCAAACGCAGACCCTTTAAAGTAATACTGCGTGGTACCCATCGCATGGGTCCCAAATCTCCAGGTTCAAGGGCATCTTCCTACATCAAAAACATGCATGAGAAACCCAGACGATGGTACACCATGTGATGGGGACAGGTTTCTAAAACGCACCTCATTTCTCATCTCCTTGTGCCCGGGTTCGCCATTCCAGCCACTTTACTAGCAAGCTCCCTACTTGGAGCATCAGCACCTTTAACCTCCTGTTCCATACAGGTTGCAATTTGTCCTGAGGATAAACGGGAAGACGTGGAACCAACGAGAGACTAGCTCTTGGTGTTGGGACAGGCACAGGTCACTCTATTTTCCCATCAGGAAGAAGAATTAACCACAGGCTCAGCCTGCCCCCCGGAACCAGAACAGGGCCTGAAGCCATTCTGCGATTTTGCGGCCAGCTCCCATAAAAACGAGTTGTAAAATGGAGGTTCAGGGCACTGCAATTCACAAACCTGCAGAGTTATAAATGATAACTCTCGTCCACAAATATATTGAGGGAAGGCAAAGAAGAGGATTTGAAATCAAGGCAGAATTGCAGGAAACAGATTTCAGGAGGTAGATACGAATCGCCTTTAAAGCACATGAAAAGCGGCAAAACGTTGACAATGATGCCCTTGGCCAAAAAGGGCGTATGCGTTTTTTCCTGAATATATTCAGGAAAAAACGCATACGCCCTTTTTGGCCAACCAAGCAACCTGGAAAGGCAAATCAGCGCTACAAAGAAGTCTCGCTTCCCATCGGTCAAAAGGGCCATGCTGAAAAAAGTGTCAAAACCAGAAATGCAGGACAGGCCATGGAGAAATGGGAGCCTTGCTACACTGATGGGCGGGATGTAAATTGCCAAGAGCCACTCTGGAGAAGTGTCCGGTGAGTCCTGAAACATCTGAAAAACACAGCTTAGAGAGCATAGGGCACTTCCACTCATGGGGGTATAAATTGGGAAAATGAAAAATCAGCAAGACACAAGCACCCCAAAGTTTAGGGCTGCTCTGTTGACCAGGACCTCCACTTCATTCCACCTTAAATATCCCAGGAAAGAGAAAAATGGATAAAGAAGTTGTGGTCCTTATGTACAATGGAATATCACTCAGCCATGAAATCAATGTCGTAAGGTTAGTAGCAGCATGATGAGTGGATTTAGGTACGACGATTCTAAGTGAAATAAGTCACACAGAAAAGGACACTTCTCATAAGGTATCACTGATAGAGGGAATGTAAAAACCGTTACACTTGAACTGAATTACAAAACAGAACAGAGTCACACATGCAGAAAACACACTATGGCTGCTTAACGGGAAAGGTGAGGTGGGGTGATACAGAAAACAAGGGTATCAAATTAGCTCAGATACCGTTCCATAAACCCAATATGTAATAGACAAGACCTACTCCTTGCTCAGAGAACTGGACTCAACACGCCCTATTCACCGCACAAGAATATATCTGACTAATAATAATCGTAAAACCTATGTATTGCTATCTCTCTGTTAGTGTGTCAAGTGGGTGTAAAGCGGCATAAACACAGCATTGAAAAGCAGCTAAACCCCATTATAAAAATAAATTACTTTGAAACACCCATGAAACAAAGACAGTGAAAGAGAGAGAAATTCTTACACAATGCGTTCAGGGGCTGTGATGCAACCTGGATTGACCATATCTAGACGCACAGCTGGATGAGACATAAGGGTGGACACTCTTGGGGCTGAGAGGTTTGGTGAGGTTGGGTGAGCAAACGCAGACCCTTTAAAGTAATACTGCGTGGTACCCATCGCATGGGTCCCAAATCTCCAGGTTCAAGGGCATCTTCCTACATCAAAAACATGCATGAGAAACCCAGAAGATGGTACACCGTGTGATGGGGAAAGGTTTCTAAAACGCACCTCATTTCTCATCTCCTTGTGCCGGGGTTCGCCATTCCAGCCGCTTTACTAGCAAGCTCCCTACTTGGAGCATCAGCACCTTTAACCTCCTGTTCCATACAGGTTGCAATTTGTCCTGAGGATAAACGGGAAGACGTGGAACCAACGAGAGACTAGCTCTTGGTGTTGGGACAGGCACAGGTCACTCTATTTTCCCATCAGGAAGAAGAATTAACCACAGGCTCAGCCTGCCCCCCGGAACCAAATCAGGGCCTGAAGCCATTCTGCGATTTTGCAGCCAACTCCCATAAAAACGAGTTGTAAAATGGAGGTTCAGGGCACTGCAATTCACAAACCTGCAGAGTTATAAATGATAACTCTCGTCCACAAATATATTGAGGGAAGGCAAAGAAGAGGATTTGAAATCAAGGCAGAATTGCAGGAAACAGATTTCAGGAGGTAGATATGAATCGCTTTTAAAGCACATGAAAAGCGGCAAAACGTTGACAATGATGCCCTTGGCCAAAAAGGGCGTATGCGTTTTTTCCTGAATATATTCAGGAAAAAACGCATACGCCCTTTTTGGCCAACCAAGCAACCTGGAAAGGCAAATCAGCGCTACAAAGAAGTCTCGCTTCCCATCGGTCAAAAGGGCCATGCTGAAAAAAGTGTCAAAACCAGAAATGCAGGACAGGCCATGGAGAAATGGGAGCCTTGCTACACTGATGGGCGGGATGTAAATTGCCAAGAGCCACTCTGGAGAAGTGTCCGGTGAGTCCTGAAACATCTGAAAAACACAGATTAGAGAGCATAGGGCACTTCCACTCATGGGGGTATAAATTGGGAAAATGAAAAATCAGCAAGACACAAGCACCCCAAAGTTTAGGGCTGCTCTGTTGACCAGGACCTCCACTTCATTCCACCTTAAATATCCCAGGAAAGAGAAAAATGGATAAAGAAGTTGTGGTCCTTATGTACAATGGAATATCACTCAGCCATGAAATCAATGTCGTAAGGTTAGTAGCAGCATGATGAGTGGATTTAGGTACAACGATTCTAAGTGAAATAAGTCACACAGAAAAGGACACTTCTCATAAGGTATCACTGATAGAGGGAATGTAAAAACCGTTACACTTGAACTGAATTACAAAACAGAACAGAGTCACACATGCAGAAAACACACTATGGCTGCTTAACGGGAAAGGTGAGGTGGGGTGATACAGAAAACAAGGGTATCAAATTAGCTCAGATACCGTTCCATAAACCCAATATATAATAGACAAGACCTACTCCTTGCTCAGAGAACTGGACTCAACACGCCCTATTCACCGCACAAGAATATATCTGACTAATAATAATCGTAAAACCTATGTATTGCTATCTCTCTGTTAGTGTGTCAAGTGGGTGTAAAGCGGCATAAACACAGCAGTGAAAAGCAGCTAAACCCCATTATAAAAATAAATTACTTTGAAACACCCATGAAACAAAGACAGTGAAAGAGAGAGAAATTCTTACACAATGCGTTCAGGGGCTGTGATGCAACCTGGATTGACCATATCTAGACGCACAGCTGGATGAGACATACGGGTGGACACTCTTGGGGCTGAGAGGTTTGGTGAGGTTGGGTGAGCAAACGCAGACCCTTTAAAGTAATACTGCGTGGTACCCATCGCATGGGTCCCAAATCTCCAGGTTCAAGGGCATCTTCCTACATCAAAAACATGCATGAGAAACCCAGACGATGGTACACCATGTGATGGGGAAAGGTTTCTAAAACGCACCTCATTTCTCATCTCCTTGTGCCCGGGTTCGCCATTCCAGCCGCTTTACTAGCAAGCTCCCTACTTGGAGCATCAGCACCTTTAACCTCCTGTTCCGTACAGGTTGCAATTTGTCCTGAGGATAAACGGGAAGACGTGGAACCAACGAGAGACTAGCTCTTGGTGTTGGGACAGGCACAGGTCACTCTATTTTCCCATCAGGAAGAAGAATTAACCACAGGCTCAGCCTGCCCCCCGGAACCAGAACAGGGCCTGAAGCCATTCTGCGATTTTGCGGCCAGCTCCCATAAAAACGAGTTGTAAAATGGAGGTTCAGGGCACTGCAATTCACAAACCTGCAGAGTTATAAATGATAACTCTCGTCCACAAATATATTGAGGGAAGGCAAAGAAGAGGATTTGAAATCAAGGCAGAATTGCAGGAAACAGATTTCAGGAGGTAGATACGAATCGCCTTTAAAGCACATGAAAAGCGGCAAAACGTTGACAATGATGCCCTTGGCCAAAAAGGGCGTATGCGTTTTTTCCTGAATATATTCAGGAAAAAACGCATACGCCCTTTTTGGCCAACCAAGCAACCTGGAAAGGCAAATCAGCGCTACAAAGAAGTCTCGCTTCCCATCGGTCAAAAGGGCCATGCTGAAAAAAGTGTCAAAACCAGAAATGCAGGACAGGCCATGGAGAAATGGGAGCCTTGCTACACTGATGGGCGGGATGTAAATTGCCAAGAGCCACTCTGGAGAAGTGTCCGGTGAGTCCTGAAACATCTGAAAAACACAGCTTAGAGAGCATAGGGCACTTCCACTCATGGGGGTATAAATTGGGAAAATGAAAAATCAGCAAGACACAAGCACCCCAAAGTTTAGGGCTGCTCTGTTGACCAGGACCTCCACTTCATTCCACCTTAAATATCCCAGGAAAGAGAAAAATGGATAAAGAAGTTGTGGTCCTTATGTACAATGGAATATCACTCAGCCATGAAATCAATGTCGTAAGGTTAGTAGCAGCATGATGAGTGGATTTAGGTACGACGATTCTAAGTGAAATAAGTCACACAGAAAAGGACACTTCTCATAAGGTATCACTGATAGAGGGAATGTAAAAACCGTTACACTTGAACTGAATTACAAAACAGAACAGAGTCACACATGCAGAAAACACACTATGGCTGCTTAACGGGAAAGGTGAGGTGGGGTGATACAGAAAACAAGGGTATCAAATTAGCTCAGATACCGTTCCATAAACCCAATATGTAATAGACAAGACCTACTCCTTGCTCAGAGAACTGGACTCAACACGCCCTATTCACCGCACAAGAATATAACTGACTAATAATAATCGTAAAACCTATGTATTGCTATCTCTCTGTTAGTGTGTCAAGTGGGTGTAAAGCGGCATAAACACAGCATTGAAAAGCAGCTAAACCCCATTATAAAAATAAATTACTTTGAAACACCCATGAAACAAAGACAGTGAAAGAGAGAGTAATTCTTACACAATGCGTTCAGGGGCTGTGATGCAACCTGGATTGACCATATCTAGACGCACAGCTGGATGAGACATAAGGGTGGACACTCTTGGGGCTGAGAGGTTTGGTGAGGTTGGGTGAGCAAACGCAGACCCTTTAAAGTAATACTGCGTGGTACCCATCGCATGGGTCCCAAATCTCCAGGTTCAAGGGCATCTTCCTACATCAAAAACATGCATGAGAAACCCAGAAGATGGTACACCGTGTGATGGGGAAAGGTTTCTAAAACGCACCTCATTTCTCATCTCCTTGTGCCCGGGTTCGCCATTCCAGCCGCTTTACTAGCAAGCTCCCTACTTGGAGCATCAGCACCTTTAACCTCCTGTTCCGTACAGGTTGCAATTTGTCCTGAGGATAAACGGGAAGACGTGGAACCAACGAGAGACTAGCTCTTGGTGTTGGGACAGGCACAGGTCACTCTATTTTCCCATCAGGAAGAAGAATTAACCACAGGCTCAGCCTGCCCCCCGGAACCAGAACAGGGCCTGAAGCCATTCTGCGATTTTGCGGCCAGCTCCCATAAAAACGAGTTGTAAAATGGAGGTTCAGGGCACTGCAATTCACAAACCTGCAGAGTTATAAATGATAACTCTCGTCCACAAATATATTGAGGGAAGGCAAAGAAGAGGATTTGAAATCAAGGCAGAATTGCAGGAAACAGATTTCAGGAGGTAGATACGAATCGCCTTTAAAGCACATGAAAAGCGGCAAAACGTTGACAATGATGCCCTTGGCCAAAAAGGGCGTATGCGTTTTTTCCTGAATATATTCAGGAAAAAACGCATACGCCCTTTTTGGCCAACCAAGCAACCTGGAAAGGCAAATCAGCGCTACAAAGAAGTCTCGCTTCCCATCGGTCAAAAGGGCCATGCTGAAAAAAGTGTCAAAACCAGAAATGCAGGACAGGCCATGGAGAAATGGGAGCCTTGCTACACTGATGGGCGGGATGTAAATTGCCAAGAGCCACTCTGGAGAAGTGTCCGGTGAGTCCTGAAACATCTGAAAAACACAGCTTAGAGAGCATAGGGCACTTCCACTCATGGGGGTATAAATTGGGAAAATGAAAAATCAGCAAGACACAAGCACCCCAAAGTTTAGGGCTGCTCTGTTGACCAGGACCTCCACTTCATTCCACCTTAAATATCCCAGGAAAGAGAAAAATGGATAAAGAAGTTGTGGTCCTTATGTACAATGGAATATCACTCAGCCATGAAATCAATGTCATAAGGTTAGTAGCAGCATGATGAGTGGATTTAGGTACGACGATTCTAAGTGAAATAAGTCACACAGAAAAGGACACTTCTCATAAGGTATCACTGATAGAGGGAATGTAAAAACCGTTACACTTGAACTGAATTACAAAACAGAACAGAGTCACACATGCAGAAAACACACTATGGCTGCTTAACGGGAAAGGTGAGGTGGGGTGATACAGAAAACAAGGGTATCAAATTAGCTCAGATACCGTTCCATAAACCCAATATGTAATAGACAAGACCTACTCCTTGCTCAGAGAACTGGACTCAACACGCCCTATTCACCGCACAAGAATATATCTGACTAATAATAATCGTAAAACCTATGTATTGCTATCTCTCTGTTAGTGTGTCAAGTGGGTGTAAAGCGGCATAAACACAGCATTGAAAAGCAGCTAAACCCCATTATAAAAATAAATTACTTTGAAACACCCATGAAACAAAGACAGTGAAAGAGAGAGTAATTCTTACACAATGCGTTCAGGGGCTGTGATGCAACCTGGATTGACCATATCTAGACGCACAGCTGGATGAGACATACATACGGGTGGACACTCTTGGGGCTGAGAGGTTTGGTGAGGTTGGGTGAGCAAACGCAGACCCTTTAAAGTAATACTGCGTGGTACCCATCGCATGGGTCCCAAATCTCCAGGTTCAAGGGCATCTTCCTACATCAAAAACATGCATGAGAAACCCAGACGATGGTACACCATGTGATGGGGACAGGTTTCTAAAACGCACCTCATTTCTCATCTCCTTGTGCCCGGGTTCGCCATTCCAGCCACTTTACTAGCAAGCTCCCTACTTGGAGCATCAGCACCTTTAACCTCCTGTTCCATACAGGTTGCAATTTGTCCTGAGGATAAACGGGAAGACGTGGAACCAACGAGAGACTAGCTCTTGGTGTTGGGACAGGCACAGGTCACTCTATTTTCCCATCAGGAAGAAGAATTAACCACAGGCTCAGCCTGCCCCCCGGAACCAGAACAGGGCCTGAAGCCATTCTGCGATTTTGCGGCCAGCTCCCATAAAAACGAGTTGTAAAATGGAGGTTCAGGGCACTGCAATTCACAAACCTGCAGAGTTATAAATGATAACTCTCGTCCACAAATATATTGAGGGAAGGCAAAGAAGAGGATTTGAAATCAAGGCAGAATTGCAGGAAACAGATTTCAGGAGGTAGATACGAATCGCCTTTAAAGCACATGAAAAGCGGCAAAACGTTGACAATGATGCCCTTGGCCAAAAAGGGCGTATGCGTTTTTTCCTGAATATATTCAGGAAAAAACGCATACGCCCTTTTTGGCCAACCAAGCAACCTGGAAAGGCAAATCAGCGCTACAAAGAAGTCTCGCTTCCCATCGGTCAAAAGGGCCATGCTGAAAAAAGTGTCAAAACCAGAAATGCAGGACAGGCCATGGAGAAATGGGAGCCTTGCTACACTGATGGGCGGGATGTAAATTGCCAAGAGCCACTCTGGAGAAGTGTCCGGTGAGTCCTGAAACATCTGAAAAACACAGCTTAGAGAGCATAGGGCACTTCCACTCATGGGGGTATAAATTGGGAAAATGAAAAATCAGCAAGACACAAGCACCCCAAAGTTTAGGGCTGCTCTGTTGACCAGGACCTCCACTTCATTCCACCTTAAATATCCCAGGAAAGAGAAAAATGGATAAAGAAGTTGTGGTCCTTATGTACAATGGAATATCACTCAGCCATGAAATCAATGTCGTAAGGTTAGTAGCAGCATGATGAGTGGATTTAGGTACGACGATTCTAAGTGAAATAAGTCACACAGAAAAGGACACTTCTCATAAGGTATCACTTTTAGAGGGAATGTAAAAACCGTTACACTTGAACTGAATTACAAAACAGAACAGAGTCACACATGCAGAAAACACACTATGGCTGCTTAACGGGAAAGGTGAGGTGGGGTGATACAGAAAACAAGGGTATCAAATTAGCTCAGATACCGTTCCATAAACCCAATATGTAATAGACAAGACCTACTCCTTGCTCAGAGAAGTGGACACAACACGCCCTATTCACCGCACAAGAATATATCTGACTAATAATAATCGTAAAACCTATGTATTGCTATCTCTCTGTTAGTGTGTCAAGTGGGTGTAAAGCGGCATAAACACAGCATTGAAAAGCAGCTAAACCCCATTATAAAAATAAATTACTTTGAAACACCCATGAAACAAAGACAGTGAAAGAGAGAGAAATTCTTACACAATGCGTTCAGGGGCTGTGATGCAACCTGGATTGACCATATCTAGACGCACAGCTGGATGAGACATAAGGGTGGACACTCTTGGGGCTGAGAGGTTTGGTGAGGTTGGGTGAGCAAACGCAGACCCTTTAAAGTAATACTGCGTGGTACCCATCGCATGGGTCCCAAATCTCCAGGTTCAAGGGCATCTTCCTACATCAAAAACATGCATGAGAAACCCAGAAGATGGTACACCGTGTGATGGGGAAAGGTTTCTAAAACGCACCTCATTTCTCATCTCCTTGTGCCGGGGTTCGCCATTCCAGCCGCTTTACTAGCAAGCTCCCTACTTGGAGCATCAGCACCTTTAACCTCCTGTTCCATACAGGTTGCAATTTGTCCTGAGGATAAACGGGAAGACGTGGAACCAACGAGAGACTAGCTCTTGGTGTTGGGACAGGCACAGGTCACTCTATTTTCCCATCAGGAAGAAGAATTAACCACAGGCTCAGCCTGCCCCCCGGAACCAAATCAGGGCCTGAAGCCATTCTGCGATTTTGCAGCCAACTCCCATAAAAACGAGTTGTAAAATGGAGGTTCAGGGCACTGCAATTCACAAACCTGCAGAGTTATAAATGATAACTCTCGTCCACAAATATATTGAGGGAAGGCAAAGAAGAGGATTTGAAATCAAGGCAGAATTGCAGGAAACAGATTTCAGGAGGTAGATATGAATCGCTTTTAAAGCACATGAAAAGCGGCAAAACGTTGACAATGATGCCCTTGGCCAAAAAGGGCGTATGCGTTTTTTCCTGAATATATTCAGGAAAAAACGCATACGCCCTTTTTGGCCAACCAAGCAACCTGGAAAGGCAAATCAGCGCTACAAAGAAGTCTCGCTTCCCATCGGTCAAAAGGGCCATGCTGAAAAAAGTGTCAAAACCAGAAATGCAGGACAGGCCATGGAGAAATGGGAGCCTTGCTACACTGATGGGCGGGATGTAAATTGCCAAGAGCCACTCTGGAGAAGTGTCCGGTGAGTCCTGAAACATCTGAAAAACACAGATTAGAGAGCATAGGGCACTTCCACTCATGGGGGTATAAATTGGGAAAATGAAAAATCAGCAAGACACAAGCACCCCAAAGTTTAGGGCTGCTCTGTTGACCAGGACCTCCACTTCATTCCACCTTAAATATCCCAGGAAAGAGAAAAATGGATAAAGAAGTTGTGGTCCTTATGTACAATGGAATATCACTCAGCCATGAAATCAATGTCGTAAGGTTAGTAGCAGCATGATGAGTGGATTTAGGTACGACGATTCTAAGTGAAATAAGTCACACAGAAAAGGACACTTCTCATAAGGTATCACTGATAGAGGGAATGTAAAAACCGTTACACTTGAACTGAATTACAAAACAGAACAGAGTCACACATGCAGAAAACACACTATGGCTGCTTAACGGGAAAGGTGAGGTGGGGTGATACAGAAAACAAGGGTATCAAATTAGCTCAGATACCGTTCCATAAACCCAATATATAATAGACAAGACCTACTCCTTGCTCAGAGAACTGGACTCAACACGCCCTATTCACCGCACAAGAATATATCTGACTAATAATAATCGTAAAACCTATGTATTGCTATCTCTCTGTTAGTGTGTCAAGTGGGTGTAAAGCGGCATAAACACAGCAGTGAAAAGCAGCTAAACCCCATTATAAAAATAAATTACTTTGAAACACCCATGAAACAAAGACAGTGAAAGAGAGAGAAATTCTTACACAATGCGTTCAGGGGCTGTGATGCAACCTGGATTGACCATATCTAGACGCACAGCTGGATGAGACATACGGGTGGACACTCTTGGGGCTGAGAGGTTTGGTGAGGTTGGGTGAGCAAACGCAGACCCTTTAAAGTAATACTGCGTGGTACCCATCGCATGGGTCCCAAATCTCCAGGTTCAAGGGCATCTTCCTACATCAAAAACATGCATGAGAAACCCAGACGATGGTACACCATGTGATGGGGAAAGGTTTCTAAAACGCACCTCATTTCTCATCTCCTTGTGCCCGGGTTCGCCATTCCAGCCGCTTTACTAGCAAGCTCCCTACTTGGAGCATCAGCACCTTTAACCTCCTGTTCCATACAGGTTGCAATTTGTCCTGAGGATAAACGGGAAGACGTGGAACCAACGAGAGACTAGCTCTTGGTGTTGGGACAGGCACAGGTCACTCTATTTTCCCATCAGGAAGAAGAATTAACCACAGGCTCAGCCTGCCCCCCGGAACCAGAACAGGGCCTGAAGCCATTCTGCGATTTTGCGGCCAGCTCCCATAAAAACGAGTTGTAAAATGGAGGTTCAGGGCACTGCAATTCACAAACCTGCAGAGTTATAAATGATAACTCTCGTCCACAAATATATTGAGGGAAGGCAAAGAAGAGGATTTGAAATCAAGGCAGAATTGCAGGAAACAGATTTCAGGAGGTAGATACGAATCGCCTTTAAAGCACATGAAAAGCGGCAAAACGTTGACAATGATGCCCTTGGCCAAAAAGGGCGTATGCGTTTTTTCCTGAATATATTCAGGAAAAAACGCATACGCCCTTTTTGGCCAACCAAGCAACCTGGAAAGGCAAATCAGCGCTACAAAGAAGTCTCGCTTCCCATCGGTCAAAAGGGCCATGCTGAAAAAAGTGTCAAAACCAGAAATGCAGGACAGGCCATGGAGAAATGGGAGCCTTGCTACACTGATGGGCGGGATGTAAATTGCCAAGAGCCACTCTGGAGAAGTGTCCGGTGAATCCTGAAACATCTGAAAAACACAGCTTAGAGAGCATAGGGCACTTCCACTCATGGGGGTATAAATTGGGAAAATGAAAAATCAGCAAGACACAAGCACCCCTAAGTTTAGGGCTGCTCTGTTGACCAGGACCTCCACTTCATTCCACCTTCAATATCCCAGGAAAGAGAAAAATGGATAAAGAAGTTGTGGTCCTTATGTACAATGGAATATCACTCAGCCATGAAATCAATGTCGTAAGGTTAGTAGCAGCATGATGAGTGGATTTAGGTACGACGATTCTAAGTGAAATAAGTCACACAGAAAAGGACACTTCTCATAAGGTATCACTGATAGAGGGAATGTAAAAACCGTTACACTTGAACTGAATTACAAAACAGAACAGAGTCACACATGCAGAAAACACACTATGGCTGCTTAACGGGAAAGGTGAGGTGGGGTGATACAGAAAACAAGGGTATCAAATTAGCTCAGATACCGTTCCATAAACCCAATATGTAATAGACAAGACCTACTCCTTGCTCAGAGAACTGGACTCAACACGCCCTATTCACCGCACAAGAATATATCTGACTAATAATAATCGTAAAACCTATGTATTGATATCTCTCTGTTAGTGTGTCAAGTGGGTGTAAAGCGGCATAAACACAGCAGTGAAAAGCAGCTAAACCCCATCATAAAAATAAATTACTTTGAAACACCCATGAAACAAAGACAGTGAAAGAGAGAGAAATTCTTACACAATGCGTTCAGGGGCTGTGATGCAACCTGGATTGACCATATCTAGACGCACAGCTGGATGAGACATACGGGTGGACACTCTTGGGGCTGAGAGGTTTGGTGAGGTTGGGTGAGCAAACGCAGACCCTTTAAAGTAATACTGCGTGGTACCCATCGCATGGGTCCCAAATCTCCAGGTTCAAGGGCATCTTCCTACATCAAAAACATGCATGAGAAACCCAGACGATGGTACACCATGTGATGGGGAAAGGTTTCTAAAACGCACCTCATTTCTCATCTCCTTGTGCCCGGGTTCGCCATTCCAGCCGCTTTACTAGCAAGCTCCCTACTTGGAGCATCAGCACCTTTAACCTCCTGTTCCATACAGGTTGCAATTTGTCCTGAGGATAAACGGGAAGACGTGGAACCAACGAGAGACTAGCTCTTGGTGTTGGGACAGGCACAGGTCACTCTATTTTCCCATCAGGAAGAAGAATTAACCACAGGCTCAGCCTGCCCCCCGGAACCAGAACAGGGCCTGAAGCCATTCTGCGATTTTGCGGCCAGCTCCCATAAAAACGAGTTGTAAAATGGAGGTTCAGGGCACTGCAATTCACAAACCTGCAGAGTTATAAATGATAACTCTCGTCCACAAATATATTGAGGGAAGGCAAAGAAGAGGATTTGAAATCAAGGCAGAATTGCAGGAAACAGATTTCAGGAGGTAGATACGAATCGCCTTTAAAGCACATGAAAAGCGGCAAAACGTTGACAATGATGCCCTTGGCCAAAAAGGGCGTATGCGTTTTTTCCTGAATATATTCAGGAAAAAACGCATACGCCCTTTTTGGCCAACCAAGCAACCTGGAAAGGCAAATCAGCGCTACAAAGAAGTCTCGCTTCCCATCGGTCAAAAGGGCCATGCTGAAAAAAGTGTCAAAACCAGAAATGCAGGACAGGCCATGGAGAAATGGGAGCCTTGCTACACTGATGGGCGGGATGTAAATTGCCAAGAGCCACTCTGGAGAAGTGTCCGGTGAGTCCTGAAACATCTGAAAAACACAGCTTAGAGAGCATAGGGCACTTCCACTCATGGGGGTATAAATTGGGAAAATGAAAAATCAGCAAGACACAAGCACCCCAAAGTTTAGGGCTGCTCTGTTGACCAGGACCTCCACTTCATTCCACCTTAAATATCCCAGGAAAGAGAAAAATGGATAAAGAAGTTGTGGTCCTTATGTACAATGGAATATCACTCAGCCATGAAATCAATGTCGTAAGGTTAGTAGCAGCATGATGAGTGGATTTAGGTACGACGATTCTAAGTGAAATAAGTCACACAGAAAAGGACACTTCTCATAAGGTATCACTTTTAGAGGGAATGTAAAAACCGTTACACTTGAACTGAATTACAAAACAGAACAGAGTCACACATGCAGAAAACACACTATGGCTGCTTAACGGGAAAGGTGAGGTGGGGTGATACAGAAAACAAGGGTATCAAATTAGCTCAGATACCGTTCCATAAACCCAATATGTAATAGACAAGACCTACTCCTTGCTCAGAGAACTGGACTCAACACGCCCTATTCACCGCACAAGAATATATCTGACTAATAATAATCGTAAAACCTATGTATTGCTATCTCTCTGTTAGTGTGTCAAGTGGGTGTAAAGCGGCATAAACACAGCATTGAAAAGCAGCTAAACCCCATTATAAAAATAAATTACTTTGAAACACCCATGAAACAAAGACAGTGAAAGAGAGAGAAATTCTTACACAATGCGTTCAGGGGCTGTGATGCAACCTGGATTGACCATATCTAGACGCACAGCTGGATGAGACATAAGGGTGGACACTCTTGGGGCTGAGAGGTTTGGTGAGGTTGGGTGAGCAAACGCAGACCCTTTAAAGTAATACTGCGTGGTACCCATCGCATGGGTCCCAAATCTCCAGGTTCAAGGGCATCTTCCTACATCAAAAACATGCATGAGAAACCCAGAAGATGGTACACCGTGTGATGGGGAAAGGTTTCTAAAACGCACCTCATTTCTCATCTCCTTGTGCCGGGGTTCGCCATTCCAGCCGCTTTACTAGCAAGCTCCCTACTTGGAGCATCAGCACCTTTAACCTCCTGTTCCATACAGGTTGCAATTTGTCCTGAGGATAAACGGGAAGACGTGGAACCAACGAGAGACTAGCTCTTGGTGTTGGGACAGGCACAGGTCACTCTATTTTCCCATCAGGAAGAAGAATTAACCACAGGCTCAGCCTGCCCCCCGGAACCAAATCAGGGCCTGAAGCCATTCTGCGATTTTGCAGCCAACTCCCATAAAAACGAGTTGTAAAATGGAGGTTCAGGGCACTGCAATTCACAAACCTGCAGAGTTATAAATGATAACTCTCGTCCACAAATATATTGAGGGAAGGCAAAGAAGAGGATTTGAAATCAAGGCAGAATTGCAGGAAACAGATTTCAGGAGGTAGATATGAATCGCTTTTAAAGCACATGAAAAGCGGCAAAACGTTGACAATGATGCCCTTGGCCAAAAAGGGCGTATGCGTTTTTTCCTGAATATATTCAGGAAAAAACGCATACGCCCTTTTTGGCCAACCAAGCAACCTGGAAAGGCAAATCAGCGCTACAAAGAAGTCTCGCTTCCCATCGGTCAAAAGGGCCATGCTGAAAAAAGTGTCAAAACCAGAAATGCAGGACAGGCCATGGAGAAATGGGAGCCTTGCTACACTGATGGGCGGGATGTAAATTGCCAAGAGCCACTCTGGAGAAGTGTCCGGTGAGTCCTGAAACATCTGAAAAACACAGATTAGAGAGCATAGGGCACTTCCACTCATGGGGGTATAAATTGGGAAAATGAAAAATCAGCAAGACACAAGCACCCCAAAGTTTAGGGCTGCTCTGTTGACCAGGACCTCCACTTCATTCCACCTTAAATATCCCAGGAAAGAGAAAAATGGATAAAGAAGTTGTGGTCCTTATGTACAATGGAATATCACTCAGCCATGAAATCAATGTCGTAAGGTTAGTAGCAGCATGATGAGTGGATTTAGGTACGACGATTCTAAGTGAAATAAGTCACACAGAAAAGGACACTTCTCATAAGGTATCACTGATAGAGGGAATGTAAAAACCGTTACACTTGAACTGAATTACAAAACAGAACAGAGTCACACATGCAGAAAACACACTATGGCTGCTTAACGGGAAAGGTGAGGTGGGGTGATACAGAAAACAAGGGTATCCAATTAGCTCAGATACCGTTCCATAAACCCAATATATAATAGACAAGACCTACTCCTTGCTCAGAGAACTGGACTCAACACGCCCTATTCACCGCACAAGAATATATCTGACTAATAATAATCGTAAAACCTATGTATTGCTATCTCTCTGTTAGTGTGTCAAGTGGGTGTAAAGCGGCATAAACACAGCAGTGAAAAGCAGCTAAACCCCATTATAAAAATAAATTACTTTGAAACACCCATGAAACAAAGACAGTGAAAGAGAGAGAAATTCTTACACAATGCGTTCAGGGGCTGTGATGCAACCTGGATTGACCATATCTAGACGCACAGCTGGATGAGACATACGGGTGGACACTCTTGGGGCTGAGAGGTTTGGTGAGGTTGGGTGAGCAAACGCAGACCCTTTAAAGTAATACTGCGTGGTACCCATCGCATGGGTCCCAAATCTCCAGGTTCAAGGGCATCTTCCTACATCAAAAACATGCATGAGAAACCCAGACGATGGTACACCATGTGATGGGGAAAGGTTTCTAAAACGCACCTCATTTCTCATCTCCTTGTGCCCGGGTTCGCCATTCCAGCCGCTTTACTAGCAAGCTCCCTACTTGGAGCATCAGCACCTTTAACCTCCTGTTCCATACAGGTTGCAATTTGTCCTGAGGATAAACGGGAAGACGTGGAACCAACGAGAGACTAGCTCTTGGTGTTGGGACAGGCACAGGTCACTCTATTTTCCCATCAGGAAGAAGAATTAACCACAGGCTCAGCCTGCCCCCCGGAACCAGAACAGGGCCTGAAGCCATTCTGCGATTTTGCGGCCAGCTCCCATAAAAACGAGTTGTAAAATGGAGGTTCAGGGCACTGCAATTCACAAACCTGCAGAGTTATAAATGATAACTCTCGTCCACAAATATATTGAGGGAAGGCAAAGAAGAGGATTTGAAATCAAGGCAGAATTGCAGGAAACAGATTTCAGGAGGTAGATACGAATCGCCTTTAAAGCACATGAAAAGCGGCAAAACGTTGACAATGATGCCCTTGGCCAAAAAGGGCGTATGCGTTTTTTCCTGAATATATTCAGGAAAAAACGCATACGCCCTTTTTGGCCAACCAAGCAACCTGGAAAGGCAAATCAGCGCTACAAAGAAGTCTCGCTTCCCATCGGTCAAAAGGGCCATGCTGAAAAAAGTGTCAAAACCAGAAATGCAGGACAGGCCATGGAGAAATGGGAGCCTTGCTACACTGATGGGCGGGATGTAAATTGCCAAGAGCCACTCTGGAGAAGTGTCCGGTGAATCCTGAAACATCTGAAAAACACAGCTTAGAGAGCATAGGGCACTTCCACTCATGGGGGTATAAATTGGGAAAATGAAAAATCAGCAAGACACAAGCACCCCTAAGTTTAGGGCTGCTCTGTTGACCAGGACCTCCACTTCATTCCACCTTCAATATCCCAGGAAAGAGAAAAATGGATAAAGAAGTTGTGGTCCTTATGTACAATGGAATATCACTCAGCCATGAAATCAATGTCGTAAGGTTAGTAGCAGCATGATGAGTGGATTTAGGTACGACGATTCTAAGTGAAATAAGTCACACAGAAAAGGACACTTCTCATAAGGTATCACTGATAGAGGGAATGTAAAAACCGTTACACTTGAACTGAATTACAAAACAGAACAGAGTCACACATGCAGAAAACACACTATGGCTGCTTAACGGGAAAGGTGAGGTGGGGTGATACAGAAAACAAGGGTATCAAATTAGCTCAGATACCGTTCCATAAACCCAATATGTAATAGACAAGACCTACTCCTTGCTCAGAGAACTGGACTCAACACGCCCTATTCACCGCACAAGAATATATCTGACTAATAATAATCGTAAAACCTATGTATTGATATCTCTCTGTTAGTGTGTCAAGTGGGTGTAAAGCGGCATAAACACAGCAGTGAAAAGCAGCTAAACCCCATCATAAAAATAAATTACTTTGAAACACCCATGAAACAAAGACAGTGAAAGAGAGAGAAATTCTTACACAATGCGTTCAGGGGCTGTGATGCAACCTGGATTGACCATATCTAGACGCACAGCTGGATGAGACATACGGGTGGACACTCTTGGGGCTGAGAGGTTTGGTGAGGTTGGGTGAGCAAACGCAGACCCTTTAAAGTAATACTGCGTGGTACCCATCGCATGGGTCCCAAATCTCCAGGTTCAAGGGCATCTTCCTACATCAAAAACATGCATGAGAAACCCAGACGATGGTACACCATGTGATGGGGAAAGGTTTCTAAAACGCACCTCATTTCTCATCTCCTTGTGCCCGGGTTCGCCATTCCAGCCGCTTTACTAGCAAGCTCCCTACTTGGAGCATCAGCACCTTTAACCTCCTGTTCCATACAGGTTGCAATTTGTCCTGAGGATAAACGGGAAGACGTGGAACCAACGAGAGACTAGCTCTTGGTGTTGGGACAGGCACAGGTCACTCTATTTTCCCATCAGGAAGAAGAATTAACCACAGGCTCAGCCTGCCCCCCGGAACCAGAACAGGGCCTGAAGCCATTCTGCGATTTTGCGGCCAGCTCCCATAAAAACGAGTTGTAAAATGGAGGTTCAGGGCACTGCAATTCACAAACCTGCAGAGTTATAAATGATAACTCTCGTCCACAAATATATTGAGGGAAGGCAAAGAAGAGGATTTGAAATCAAGGCAGAATTGCAGGAAACAGATTTCAGGAGGTAGATACGAATCGCCTTTAAAGCACATGAAAAGCGGCAAAACGTTGACAATGATGCCCTTGGCCAAAAAGGGCGTATGCGTTTTTTCCTGAATATATTCAGGAAAAAACGCATACGCCCTTTTTGGCCAACCAAGCAACCTGGAAAGGCAAATCAGCGCTACAAAGAAGTCTCGCTTCCCATCGGTCAAAAGGGCCATGCTGAAAAAAGTGTCAAAACCAGAAATGCAAGACAGGCCATGGAGAAATGGGAGCCTTGCTACACTGATGGGCGGGATGTAAATTGCCAAGAGCCACTCTGGAGAAGTGTCCGGTGAGTCCTGAAACATCTGAAAAACACAGCTTAGAGAGCATAGGGCACTTCCACTCATGGGGGTATAAATTGGGAAAATGAAAAATCAGCAAGACACAAGCACCCCAAAGTTTAGGGCTGCTCTGTTGACCAGGACCTCCACTTCATTCCACCTTAAATATCCCAGGAAAGAGAAAAATGGATAAAGAAGTTGTGGTCCTTATGTACAATGGAATATCACTCAGCCATGAAATCAATGTCGTAAGGTTAGTAGCAGCATGATGAGTGGATTTAGGTACGACGATTCTAAGTGAAATAAGTCACACAGAAAAGGACACTTCTCATAAGGTATCACTGATAGAGGGAATGTAAAAACCGTTACACTTGAACTGAATTACAAAACAGAACAGAGTCACACATGCAGAAAACACACTATGGCTGCTTAACGGGAAAGGTGAGGTGGGGTGATACAGAAAACAAGGGTATCAAATTAGCTCAGATACCGTTCCATAAACCCAATATGTAATAGACAAGACCTACTCCTTGCTCAGAGAACTGGACTCAACACGCCCTATTCACCGCACAAGAATATATCTGACTAATAATAATCGTAAAACCTATGTATTGATATCTCTCTGTTAGTGTGTCAAGTGGGTGTAAAGCGGCATAAACACAGCAGTGAAAAGCAGCTAAACCCCATCATAAAAATAAATTACTTTGAAACACCCATGAAACAAAGACAGTGAAAGAGAGAGAAATTCTTACACAATGCGTTCAGGGGCTGTGATGCAACCTGGATTGACCATATCTAGACGCACAGCTGGATGAGACATACGGGTGGACACTCTTGGGGCTGAGAGGTTTGGTGAGGTTGGGTGAGCAAACGCAGACCCTTTAAAGTAATACTGCGTGGTACCCATCGCATGGGTCCCAAATCTCCAGGTTCAAGGGCATCTTCCTACATCGAAAACATGCATGAGAAACCCAGACGATGGTACACCATGTGATGGGGAAAGGTTTCTAAAACGCACCTCATTTCTCATCTCCTTGTGCCCGGGTTCGCCATTCCAGCCGCTTTACTAGCAAGCTCCCTACTTGGAGCATCAGCACCTTTAACCTCCTGTTCCATACAGGTTGCAATTTGTCCTGAGGATAAACGGGAAGACGTGGAACCAACGAGAGACTAGCTCTTGGTGTTGGGACAGGCACAGGTCACTCTATTTTCCCATCAGGAAGAAGAATTAACCACAGGCTCAGCCTGCCCCCCGGAACCAAATCAGGGCCTGAAGCCATTCTGCGATTTTGCAGCCAACTCCCATAAAAACGAGTTGTAAAATGGAGGTTCAGGGCACTGCAATTCACAAACCTGCAGAGTTATAAATGATAACTCTCGTCCACAAATATATTGAGGGAAGGCAAAGAAGAGGATTTGAAATCAAGGCAGAATTGCAGGAAACAGATTTCAGGAGGTAGATACGAATCGCCTTTAAAGCACATGAAAAGCGGCAAAACGTTGACAATGATGCCCTTGGCCAAAAAGGGCGTATGCGTTTTTTCCTGAATATATTCAGGAAAAAACGCATACGCCCTTTTTGGCCAACCAAGCAACCTGGAAAGGCAAATCAGCGCTACAAAGAAGTCTCGCTTCCCATCGGTCAAAAGGGCCATGCTGAAAAAAGTGTCAAAACCAGAAATGCAGGACAGGCCATGGAGAAATGGGAGCCTTGCTACACTGATGGGCGGGATGTAAATTGCCAAGAGCCACTCTGGAGAAGTGTCCGGTGAGTCCTGAAACATCTGAAAAACACAGCTTAGAGAGCATAGGGCACTTCCACTCATGGGGGTATAAATTGGGAAAATGAAAAATCAGCAAGACACAAGCACCCCAAAGTTTAGGGCTGCTCTGTTGACCAGGACCTCCACTTCATTCCACCTTCAATATCCCAGGAAAGAGAAAAATGGATAAAGAAGTTGTGGTCCTTATGTACAATGGAATATCACTCAGCCATGAAATCAATGTCATAAGGCTAGTAGCAGCATGATGAGTGGATTTAGGTACGATGATTCTAAGTGAAATAAGTCACACAGAAAAGGACACTTCTCATAAGGTATCACTGATAGAGGGAATGTAAAAATCGTTACACTTGAACTGAATTACAAAACAGAACAGAGTTACACATGCAGAAAACACACTATGGCTGCTTAACGGGAAAGGTGAGGTGGGGTGATACATAAAACAAGGGTTTCAAATTAGCTCAGATACCGTTCCATAAACCCAATATGTAATAGACAAGACCTACTCCTTGCTCAGAGAACTGGACTCAACACGCCCTATTCACCGCACAAGAATATATCTGACTAGTAATAATCTTAAAACCTATGTACTGATATCTCTCTGTTAGTGTGTCAAGTGGGTGTAAAGCGGCATAAACACAGCAGTGAAAAGCAGCTAAACCCCCTTATAAAAATAAATTACTTTGAAAAACCCATGAAACAAAGACAGTGAAAGAGAGAGAAATTCTTACACAATGCGTTCAGGGGCTGTGATGCAACCTGGATTGACCATATCTAGACCCAGAGCTGGATGAGACATAAGGGTGGACACTCTTGGGGCTGAGAGGTTTGGTGAGGTTGGGTGAGCAAACACAGACCCTTTAAAGTAATACTGCGTGGTACCCATCGCATGGGTCCCAAATCTCCAGGTTCAGGGCATCTTCCTACATCGAAAACATGCATGAGAAACCCAGAAGATGCTACACCGTGTGATGGGGAAAGTTTTCTAAAACGCACCTCATTTCTCATCTCCTTGTGCCCGGGTTCGCCATTCCAGCCGCTTTACTAGCAATCTCCCTACTTGGAGCATCAGCACCTTTAACCTCCTGTTGCGTACAGGTTGCAATTTGTCCAGAGGATGAACGGGAAGACGGGGAACCAGTGAGAGACTAGCTCTTGGTTTTGGGACAGGCAGAGGTCACTCTATTTTCCCATCAGGAAGAAGAATTAACCACAGGCTCAGCCTGCCCACCGGAACCAGAACAGGGCCTGAAGCCATCCTGCGCTTCTGCGGCCAACTCCCAAAAAAGCGAGTTGTAAAATGGAGGTTCAGGGCACTGCAATTCACAAAACTGCAGAGTTATAAATGATAACTCTCGTCCACAAATATATTGAGGGAAGGCAAAGAAGAGGATTTGAAATCAAGGCAGAATTGCAGGAAACAGATTTCAGGAGGTAGATTCGAATCGCCTTTAAAGCACATGAAAAGCGGCAAAACGTTGACAATGATGCCCTTGGCCAAAAAGGGCGTATGCGTTTTTTCCTGAATATATTCAGGAAAAAACGCATACGCCCTTTTTGGCCAACCAAGCAACCTGGAAAGGCAAATCAGCGCTACAAGGACGTCTCGCTTCCCATCGGTCAAAAGGGTCATGCTGAAAAAAGTGTCAAAACCAGAAATGCAGGACAGGCCATGGAGAAATGGGAGCCTAGCTACACTGATGGGCGGGATGTAAATTGCCAACAGCCACTCTGGAGAAGTGTACGGTGAGTCCTGAAATATCTAAAAAACACAGCTTAGAGAGCATAGGTCACTTCCACTCATGGGGGTATAAATTGGGAATATTAAAAATCAGCAAGACACAAGCACCCCAAAGTTTAGGGCTGCTCTGTTGACAAGGACCTCCACTTCATTCCACCTTAAATATCCCAGGAAAGAGAAAAATGGATAAAGAAGTTGTGGTCCTTATGTACAATGGAATATCACTCAGCCATGAAATCAATGTTATAAGGCTAGTAGCAGCATGATGAGTGGATTTAGGTACGACGATTCTAAGTGAAAGAAGTCACACAGAAAAAGACACTTCTCATAAGGTCTCACTGATAGAGGGAATGTAAAAACCGTTACACTTGAACTGAATTACAAAACAGAACAGAGTCACACATGCAGAAAACACACTATGGCTGCTTAACGGGAAAGGTGAGGTGGGGTGATACATAAAACAAGGGTTTCAAATTAGCTCAGATACCGTTCCATAAACCCAATATGTAATAGACAAGACCTACTCCTTGCTCAGAGAACTGGACTCAACACGCCCTATTCACCGCACAAGAATATATCTGACTAGTAATAATCTTAAAACCTATGTATTGATATCTCTCTGTTAGTGTGTCAAGTGGGTGTAAAGCGGCATAAACACAGCAGTGAAAAGCAGCTAAACCCCATTATAAAAATAAATTACTTTGAAAAACCCATGAAGCAAAGACAGTGAAAGAGAGAGAAATTCTTACACAATGCGTTCAGGGGCTGTGATGCAACCTGGATTGACCATATCTAGACCCACAGCTGGATGAGACATAAGGGTGGACACTCTTGGGGCTGAGAGGTTTGGTGAGGTTGGGTGAGCAAACGCAGACCCTTTAAAGTAATACTGCGTGGTACCCATTCCATGGGTTCCAAATCTCCAGGTTCAAGTGCATCTTCCTACATCGAAAACATGCATGCGAAACCCAAAGATGGTACACCGTGTGATGGGGAAAGGTTTCTAAAACGCACCTCATTTCTCATCTCCTTGTGCCCGGGTTCGCCATTCCAGCCGCTTTACTAGCAATCTCCCTACTTGGAGCATCAGCACCTTTAACCTCCTGTTCCGTACAGGTTGCAATTTGTCCTGAGGATGAACGGGAAGACGGGGAACCAATGAGAGACTAGCTCTTGGTGTGGGGACAGGCACAGGTCACTCTATTTTCCCATCAGGAAGAAGAATTAACCACAGGCTCATCCTGCCCCCCGGAACCAGAACAGGGCCTGAAGCCATCCTGTGCATTTGCGGCCAGCTCCCAAAAACGCGAGTTGTAAAATGGATGTTCAGGGCACTGCAATTCACAAACCTGCAGAGTTATAAATGATAACTCTCGTCCACAAATATATTGAGGGAAGGCAAAGAAGAGGATTTGAAATCAAGGCAGAATTGCAGGAAACAGATTTCAGGAGGTAGATTCGAATCGCCTTTAAAGCACATGAAAAGCGGCAAAACGTTGACAATGATGCCCTTGGCCAAAAAGGGCGTATGCGTTTTTTCCTGAATATATTCAGGAAAAAAAGCATACGCCCTTTTTGGCCAACCAAGCAACCTGGAAAGGCAAATCAGCGCTACAAAGAAGACTCGCTACCCATCGGTCAAAAGGGCCATGCTGAAAAAAGTGTCAAAACCAGAAATGCAGGACAGGCCATGGAGAAATGGGAGCCTTGCTACACTGATGGGCGGGATGTAAATTGCCAACAGCCACTCTGGAGAAGTGTACGGTGAGTCCTGAAACATCTAAGAAACACAGCTTAGAGAGCATAGGGCACTTCCACTCATGGGGGTATAAATTGGGAAAATTAAAAATCAGCAAGACACAAGCACCCCAAAATTTAGGGCTGCTCTGTTGACAAGGACCTCCACTTCATTCCACCTTCAATATCCCAGGAAAGAGAAAAATGGATAAAGAAGTTGTGGTCCTTATGTACAAAGGAATATCACTCAGCCATGAAATCAAAGTCATAAGGCTAGTAGCAGCATGATGAGTGGATTTAGGTACGACGATTCTAAGTGAAATAAGTCACACAGAAAAGGACACTTCTCATAAGGTATCACTTATAGAGGGAATGTAAAAACCGTTACACTTGAACTGAATTACAAAACAGAACAGAGTGACACATGCAGAAAACACACTATGGCTGCTTAACGGGAAAGGTGAGGTGGGGTGATACATAAAACAAGGGTTTCAAATTAGCTCAGATACCGTTCCATAAACCCAATATGTAATAGACAAGACCTACTCCTGGCTCAGAGAACTGGACTCAACACGCCCTATTCACCGCACAAGAATATATCTGACTAGTAATAATCTTAAAACCTATGTATTGATATCTCTCTGTTAGTGTGTCAAGTGGGTGAAAAGCGGCATAAACACAGCAGTGAAAAGCAGCTAAACCCCATCATAAAAATAAATTACTTTGAAAAACCCATGAAGCAAAGACAGTGAAAGAGAGAGAAATTCTTACACAATGCGTTCAGGGGCTGTGATGCAACCTGGATTGACCATATCTAGACCCACAGCTGGATGAGACATAAGGGTGGACACTCTTGGGGCTGAGAGGTTTGGTGAGGTTGGGTGAGCAAACGCAGACCCTTTAAAGTAATACTGCGTGGTACCCATTCCATGGGTTCCAAATCTCCAGTTTCAAGTGCATCTTCCTACATCGAAAACATGCATGAGAAACCCAGAAGATGGTACACCGTGTGATGGGGAAAGGTTTCTAAAACGCACCTCATTTCTCATCTCCTTGTGCCCGGGTTCGCCATTCCAGCCACTTTACTAGCAATCTCCCTACTTGGAGCATCAGCACCTTTAACCTCCTTTTTTGTACAGGTTGCAATTTGTCCTGAGGATGAACGGGAAGAGGGGTAACCATTGAGAGAGTAGCTCTTGGTGTGGACACAGGCACAGGTCACTCTATTTTCCCATCAGGAAGAAGAATTAACCACAGGCTCAGCCTGCCCCCCGGAACCAGAACAGGGCCTGAAGCCATCCTGCACTTTTGCGGCCAGCTCCCAAAAAAGCGAGTTGTAAAATGGAGCTTCAGAACACTGCAATACACAAACCTGCAGAGTTATAAATGATAACTCTCGTCCACAAATATATTGAGGGAAGGCAAAGAAGAGGATTTGAAATCAAGGCAGAATTGCAGGAAACAGATTTCAGGAGGTAGATTCGAATCGCCTTTAAAGCACATGAAAAGCGGCAAAACGTTGACAATGATGCCCTTGGCCAAAAAGGGCGTATGCGTTTTTTCCTGAATATATTCAGGAAAAAACGCATACGCCCTTTTTGGCCAACCAAGCAACCTGGAAAGGCAAATCAGCGCTACAAAGAAGACTCACTACCCATCGGTCAAAAGGGCCATGCTGAAAAAAGTGTCAAAACCAGAAATGCAGGACAGGCCATGGAGAAATGGGAGCCTTGCTACACTGATGGGCGGGATGTAAATTGCCAACAGCCACTCTGGAGAAGTTTACGGTGCGTCCTGAAACATCTAAAAAACACAGCTTAGAGAGCATAGGGCACTTCCACTCATGGGGGTATAAATTGGGAAAATTAAAAATCAGCAAGACACAAGCACCCCAAAGTTTAGGGCTGCTCTGTTGACAAGGACCTCCACTTCATTCCACCTTAAATATCCCAGGAAAGAGAAAAATGTATAAAAAAGTTGTGGTCTTTATGTACAAAGGAATATCACTCAGCCATGAAATCAATGTCATAAGGCTAGTAGCAGCATAATGAGTGGATTTAGGTAGGACGATTCTAAGTGAAATAAGTCACACAGAAAAGGACACTTCTCATAAGGTATCACTTATAGAGGGAATGTAAAAACCGTTACACTTGAGCTGAATTACAAAACAGAACAGAGTCACACATGCAGAAAACATACTATGGCTGCTTAACGGGAAAGGTGAGGTGGGGTGATACATAAAACAGGGGTTTCAAATTAGCTCAGATACCATTCCATAAACCCATTATGTAATAGACAAGACCTACTCCTGGCTCAGAGAACTGGACTCAACACGCCCTATTCACAGCACAAGAATATATCTGCCTAGTAATAATCTTAAAACCTATGTATTGATATCTCTCTGTTAGTGTGTCAAGTGGGTGTAAAGCGGCATAAACACAGCAGTGAAAAGCAGCTAAACCCCATTATAAAAATAAATTACTTTGAAAAACCCATGAAGCAAAGACAGTGAAAGAGAGAGAAATTCTTACACAATGCGTTCAGGGGCTGTGATGCAACCTGGATTGACCATATCTAGACCCACAGCCGGATGAGACATAAGGGTGGACACTCTTGGGGCTGAGAGGTTTGGTGAGGTTGGGTGAGCAAATGCAGACCCTTTAAAGTAATACTGCGTGGTACCCATTCCATGGGTTCCAAATCTCCAGGTTCAAGTGCATCTTCCTACATCGAAAATATGCATGAGAAACCCAGAAGATGGTACACCGTGTGATGGGGAAAGGTTTCTAAAACGCACCTCATTTCTCATCTCCTTGTGCCCGGGTTCGCCATTCCAGCCGCTTTACTAGCAATCTCCCTACTTGGAGCATCAGCACCTTTAACCTCCTGTTCCGTACAGGTTGCAATTTGTCCTGAGGATGAACGGGAAGACGGGGAACCAATGAGAGACTAGCTCTTGGTGTGGGGACAGGCACAGGTCACTCTATTTTCCCATCAGGAAGAAGAATTAACCACAGGTTCATCCTGCCCCCCGGAACCAGAACAGGGCCTGAAGCCATCCTGTGCATTTGCGGCCAGCTCCCAAAAACGCGAGTTGTAAAATCGAGGTTCAGGGCACTGCAATTCACAAACCTGCAGAGTTATAAATGATAACTCTCGTCCACAAATATATTGAGGGAAGGCAAAGAAGAGGATTTGAAATCAAGGCAGAATTGCAGGAAACAGATTTCAGGAGGTAGATTCGAATCGCCTTTAAAGCACATGAAAAGCGGCAAAACGTTGACAATGATGCCCTTGGCCAAAAAGGGCGTATGCGTTTTTTCCTGAATATATTCAGGAAAAAAAGCATACGCCCTTTTTGGCCAACCAAGCAACCTGGAAAGGCAAATCAGCGCTACAAAGAAGACTCGCTACCCATCGGTCAAAAGGGCCATGCTGAAAAAAGTGTCAAAACCAGAAATGCAGGACAGGCCATGGAGAAATGGGAGCCTTGCTACACTGATGGGCGGGATGTAAATTGCCAACAGCCACTCTGGAGAAGTGTACGGTGAGTCCTGAAACATCTAAGAAACACAGCTTAGAGAGCATAGGGCACTTCCACTCATGGGGGTATAAATTGGGAAAATTAAAAATCAGCAAGACACAAGCACCCCAAAATTTAGGGCTGCTCTGTTGACAAGGACCTCCACTTCATTCCACCTTCAATATCCCAGGAAAGAGAAAAATGGATAAAGAAGTTGTGGTCCTTATGTACAAAGGAATATCACTCAGCCATGAAATCAAAGTCATAAGGCTAGTAGCAGCATGATGAGTGGATTTAGGTACGACGATTCTAAGTGAAATAAGTCACACAGAAAAGGACACTTCTCATAAGGTATCACTTATAGAGGGAATGTAAAAACCGTTACACTTGAACTGAATTACAAAACAGAACAGAGTCACACATGCAGAAAACACACTATGGCTGCTTAACGGGAAAGGTGAGGTGGGGTGATACATAAAACAAGGGTTTCAAATTAGCTCAGATACCGTTCCATAAACCCAATATGTAATAGACAAGACCTACTCCTGGCTCAGAGAACTGGACTCAACACGCCCTATTCACCGCACAACAATATATCTGACTAGTAATAATCTTAAAACCTATGTATTGATATCTCTCTGTTAGTGTGTCAAGTGGGTGAAAAGCGGCATAAACACAGCAGTGAAAAGCAGCTAAACCCCATCATAAAAATAAATTACTTTGAAAAACCCATGAAGCAAAGACAGTGAAAGAGAGAGAAATTCTTACACAATGCGTTCAGGGGCTGTGATGCAACCTGGATTGACCATATCTAGACCCACAGCTGGATGAGACATAAGGGTGGACACTCTTGGGGCTGAGAGGTTTGGTGAGGTTGGGTGAGCAAACACAGACCCTTTAAAGTAATACTGCGTGGTACCCATCGCATGGGTCCCAAATCTCCAGGTTCAGGGCATCTTCCTACATCGAAAACATGCATGAGAAACCCAGCAGATGGTACACCGTGTGATGGGGAAAGTTTTCTAAAACGCACCTCATTTCTCATCTCCTTGTGCCCGGGTTCGCCATTCCAGCCGCTTTACTAGCAATCTCCCTACTTGGAGCATCAGCACCTTTAACCTCCTGTTCCGTACAGGTTGCAATTTGTCCTGAGGATGAACGGGAAGACGGGGAACCAGTGAGAGACTGGCTCTTGGTGTTGGGAAAGGCACAGGTCAATCTATTTTCCCATCAGGAAGACGAATTAACCACAGGCTCCTCCCGCCCCCCGGAACCAGAACAGGGCCGAAGCCATACTGCACTTTTGCGGCCAGCTCCCAAAAACACGAGTTGTAAAATGGAGGCTCAGGGCACTGCAATTCACAAACCTGCAGAGTTACAAATGATAACTCTCGTCCACAAATATATTGAGGGAAGGCAACGAAGAGGATTTGAAATCAAGGCAGAATTGCAGGAAACAGATTTCAGGAGGTAATTTCGAATCGCCTTTAAAGCACATGAAAAGCGGAAAAACGTTGACAATGATGCCCTTGGCCAAAAAGGGCGTATGCGTTTTTTCCTGAATATATTCAGGAAAAAACGCATACGCCCTTTTTGGCCAACCAAGCAACCTGGAAAGGCAAATCAGCGCTACAAAGAAGTCTCGCTTCCCATCGGTCAAAAGGGCCATGCTGAAAAAAGTGTCAAAACCAGAAATGCAGGACAGGCCATGGAGAAATGGGAGCCTTGCTACACTGATGGGTGGGATGTAAATTGCCAACAGCCACTCTGGAGAAGTGTACGGTGAGTACTGAAACAACTAAAAAACACAGCTTAGAGAGCATAGGGCACTTCTACTCATGGGGGTATAAATTGGGAAAATGAAAAATCAGCAAGACACAAGCACCCCAAAGTTTAGGGCTGCTCTGTTGACAAGGACCTCCACTTCATTCCACCTTAAATATCCCAGGAAAGAGAAAAATGGGTAAAGAAGTTGTGGTCCTTATGTACAATGGAATATCACTCAGCCATGAAATCAATGTCATAAGGCTACTAGCAGCATGATGAGTGGATTAAGGTATGACGATTCTAAGTGAAATAAGTCACACAGAAAAGGACACTTCTCATAAGGTACCACTGATAGAGGGAATGTAAAAACCGTTACACTTGAACTGAATTACAAAACAGAACAGAGTCACACATGCAGAAAACACACTATGGCGGCTTAACGGGAAAGGTGAGGTGGGGTGATACATAAAACAAGGGTTTCAAATTAGCTCAGATACCGTTCCATAAACCCAATATGTAATAGACAAGACCTACTCCTTGCTCAGAGAACTGGACTCAACACGCCCTATTCACCGCACAAGAATATATCTGACTACTAATAATTTTAAAAACTATGTATTGATATCTCTCTGTTAGTGTGTCAAGTGGGTGTAAAGCGGCATAAACACAGCAGTGAAAAGCAGCTAAACCCCATTATAAAAATAAATTACTTTGAAAAACCCATGAAACAAAGACAGTGAAAGAGAGAGAAATTCTTACACAATGCGTTCAGGGGCTGTGATGCAACCTGGATTGACCATATCTAGACCCACAGCTGGATGAGACATAAGGGTGGACACTCTTGGGGCTGAGAGGTTTGGTGAGGTTGGGTGAGCAAACGCAGACCCTTTCAAGTAATACTGCGTGGTACCCATCGCATGGGTCCCAAATCTCCAGGTTCAAGGGCATCTTCCTACATCGAAAACATGCATGAGAAACCCAGAAGATGGTACACCGTGTGATGGGGAAAGGTTTCTAAAACGCACCTCATTTCTCATCTCCTTGTGCCCGGGTTCGCCATTCCAGCCGCTTTACTAGCAATCTCCCTACTTGGAGCATCAGCACCTTTAACCTCCTGTTCCGTACAGGTTGCAATTTGTCCTTAGGATGAACGGGAAGATGGGGAACCAGTGAGAGACTGGCTCTTGGTGTTGGGACAGGCACAGGTCACTCTATTTTCCCATCAGAAAGAAGAATTAACCACAGGCTCAGCCTGCCCCCCGGAACCAGAACAGGGCCTGAAGCCATTCTGCGATTTTGCGGCCAGCTCCCATAAAAACGAGTTGTAAAATGGAGGTTCAGGGCACTGCAATTCACAAACCTGCAGAGTTATAAATGATAACTCTCGTCCACAAATATATTGAGGGAAGGCAAAGAAGAGGATTTGAAATCAAGGCAGAATTGCAGGAAACAGATTTCAGGAGGTAGATACGAATCGCCTTTAAAGCACATGAAAAGCGGCAAAACGTTGACAATGATGCCCTTGGCCAAAAAGGGTGTATGCGTTTTTTCCTGAATATATTCAGGGAAAAACGCATACGCCCTTTTTGGCCAACCAAGCAACCTGGAAAGGCAAATCAGCGCTACAAAGAAGTCTCGCTTCCCATCGGTCAAAAGGGCCATGCTGAAAAAAGTGTCAAAACCAGAAATGCAGGACAGGCCATGGAGAAATGGGAGCCTTGCTACACTGATGGGCGGGATGTAAATTGCCAAGAGCCACTCTGGAGAAGTGTCCGGTGAGTCCTGAAACATCTGAAAAACACAGCTTGAGAGCATAGGGCACTTCCACTCATGGGGGTATAAATTGGGAAAATGAAAAATCAGCAAGACACAAGCACCCCAAAGTTTAGGGCTGCTCTGTTGACCAGGACCTCCACTTCATTCCACCTTAAATATCCCAGGAAAGAGAAAAATGGATAAAGAAGTTGTGGTCCTTATGTACAATGGAATATCACTCAGCCATGAAATCGATGTTGTAAGGTTAGTAGCAGAATGATGAGTGGATTTAGGTACGACGATTCTAAGTGAAATAAGTCACACAGAAAAGGACACTTCTCATAAGGTATCACTGATAGAGGGAATGTAAAAACCGTTACACTTGAACTGAATTACAAAACAGAACAGAGTCACACATGCAGAAAACACACTATGGCTGCTTAACGGGAAAGGTGAGGTGGGGTGATACAGAAAACAAGGGTATCAAATTAGCTCAGATACCGTTCCATAAACCCAATATGTAATAGACAAGACCTACTCCTTGCTCAGAGAACTGGACTCAACACGCCCTATTCACCACACAAGAATATATCTGACTAGTAATAATCGTAAAACCTATGTATTGATATCTCTCTGTTAGTGTGTCAAGTGGGTGTAAAGCGGCATAAACACAGCAGTGAAAAGCAGCTAAACCCCATTATAAAAATAAATTACTTTGAAACACCCATGAAACAAAGACAGTGAAAGAGAGAGAAATTCTTACACAATGCGTTCAGGGGCTGTGATGCAACCTTTATTGACCATATCTAGACCCACAGCTGGATGAGACATAAGGGTGGACACTCTTGGGGCTGAGAGGTTTGGTGAGGTTGGGTGAGCAAACGCAGACCCTTTAAAGTAATACTGCGTGGTACCCATCGCATGGGTCCCAAATCTCCAGGTTCAAGGGCATCTTCCTACATCAAAAACATGCATGAGAAACCCAGAAGATGGTACACCGTGTGATGGGGAAAGGTTTCCAAAACGCACCTCATTTCTCATCTCCTTGTGCCCGGGTTCGCCATTCCAGCCGCTTTACTAGCAAGCTCCCTACTTGGAGCATCAGCACCTTTAACCTCCTGTTCCGTACAGGTTGCAATTTGTCCTGAGGATAAACGGGAAGACGTGGAACCAACGAGAGACTAGCTCTTGGTGTTGGGACAGGCACAGGTCACTCTATTTTCCCATCAGAAAGAAGAATTAACCACAGGCTCAGCCTGCCCCCCGGAACCAGAACAGGGCCTGAAGCCATTCTGCGATTTTGCGGCCAGCTCCCATAAAAACGAGTTGTAAAATGGAGATTCAGGGCACTGCAATTCACAAACCTGCAGAGTTATAAATGATAACTCTCGTCCACAAATATATTGAGGGAAGGCAAAGAAGAGGATTTGAAATCAAGGCAGAATTGCAGGAAACAGATTTCAGGAGGTAGATACGAATCGCCTTTAAAGCACATGAAAAGCGGCAAAACGTTGACAATGATGCCCTTGGCCAAAAAGGGCGTATGCGTTTTTTCCTGAATATATTCAGGAAAAAACGCATACGCCCTTTTTGGCCAACCAAGCAACCTGGAAAGGCAAATCAGCGCTACAAAGAAGTCTCGCTTCCCATCGGTCAAAAGGGCCATGCTGAAAAAAGTGTCAAAACCAGAAATGCAGGACAGGCCATGGAGAAATGGGAGCCTTGCTACACTGATGGGCGGGATGTAAATTGCCAAGAGCCACTCTGGAGAAGTGTCCGGTGAGTCCTGAAATATCTGAAAAACACAGCTTAGAGAGCATAGGGCACTTCCACTCATGGGGGTATAAATTGGGAAAATGAAAAATCAGCAAGACACAAGCACCCCAAAGTTTAGGGCTGCTCTGTTGACCAGGACCTCCACTTCATTCCACCTTAAATATCCCAGGAAAGAGAAAAATGGATAAAGAAGTTGTGGTCCTTATGTACAATGGAATATCACTCAGCCATGAAATCAATGTCGTAAGGTTAGTAGCAGCATGATGAGTGGATTTAGGTACGACGATTCTAAGTGAAATAAGTCACACAGAAAAGGACACTTCTCATAAGGTATCACTGATAGAGGGAATGTAAAAACCGTTACACTTGAACTGAATTACAAAACAGAACAGAGTCACACATGCAGAAAACACACTATGGCTGCTTAAAGGGAAAGGTGAGGTGGGGTGATACAGAAAACAAGGGTATCAAATTAGCTCAGATACCGTTCCATAAACCCAATATGTAATAGACAAGACCTACTCCTTGCTCAGAGAACTGGACTCAACACGCCCTATTCACCGCACAAGAATATATCTGACTAGTAATAATCGTAAAACCTATGTATTGATATTTCTCTGTTAGTGTGTCAAGTGGGTGTAAAGCGGCATAAACACAGCAGTGAAAAGCAGCTAAACCCCATTATAAAAATAAATTACTTTGAAACACCCATGAAACAAAGACAGTGAAAGAGAGAGAAATTCTTACACAATGCGTTCAGGGGCTGTGATGCAACCTTTATTGACCATATCTAGACCCACAGCTGGATGAGACATAAGGGTGGACACTCTTGGGGCTGAGAGGTTTGGTGAGGTTGGGTGAGCAAACGCAGACCCTTTAAAGTAATACTGCGTGGTACCCATCGCATGGGTCCCAAATCTCCAGGTTCAAGGGCATCTTCCTACATCAAAAACATGCATGAGAAACCCAGAAGATGGTACACCGTGTGATGGGGAAAGGTTTCCAAAACGCACCTCATTTCTCATCTCCTTGTGCCCGGGTTCGCCATTCCAGCCGCTTTACTAGCAAGCTCCCTACTTGGAGCATCAGCACCTTTAACCTCCTGTTCCGTACAGGTTGCAATTTGTCCTGAGGATAAACGGGAAGACGTGGAACCAACGAGAGACTAGCTCTTGGTGTTGGGACAGGCACAGGTCACTCTATTTTCCCATCAGAAAGAAGAATTAACCACAGGCTCAGTCTGCCCCCCAGAACCAGAACAGGGCCTGAAGCCATTCTGCGATTTTGCGGCCAGCTTCCATAAAAACGAGTTGTAAAATGGAGGTTCAGGGCACTGCAATTCACAAACCTGCAGAGTTATAAATGATAACTCTCGTCCACAAATATATTGAGGGAAGGCAAAGAAGAGGATTTGAAATCAAGGCAGAATTGCAGGAAACAGATTTCAGGAGGTAGATACGAATCGCCTTTAAAGCACATGAAAAGCGGCAAAACGTTGACAATGATGCCCTTGGCCAAAAAGGGCGTATGCGTTTTTTCCTGAATATATTCAGGGAAAAACGCATACGCCCTTTTTGGCCAACCAAGCAACCTGGAAAGGCAAATCAGCGCTACAAAGAAGTCTCGCTTCCCATCGGTCAAAAGGGCCATGCTGAAAAAAGTGTCAAAACCAGAAATGCAGGACAGGCCATGGAGAAATGGGAGCCTTGCTACACTGATGGGCGGGATGTAAATTGCCAAGAGCCACTCTGGAGAAGTGTCCGGTGAGTCCTGAAACATCTGAAAAACACAGCTTGAGAGCATAGGGCACTTCCACTCATGGGGGTATAAATTGGGAAAATGAAAAATCAGCAAGACACAAGCACCCCAAAGTTTAGGGCTGCTCTGTTGACCAGGACCTCCACTTCATTCCACCTTAAATATCCCAGGAAAGAGAAAAATGGATAAAGAAGTTGTGGTCCTTATGTACAATGGAATATCACTCAGCCATGAAATCAATGTTGTAAGGTTAGTAGCAGAATGATGAGTGGATTTAGGTACGACGATTCTAAGTGAAATAAGTCACACAGAAAAGGACACTTCTCATAAGGTATCACTGATAGAGGGAATGTAAAAACCGTTACACTTGAACTGAATTACAAAACAGAACAGAGTCACACATGCAGAAAACACACTATGGCTGCTTAACGGGAAAGGTGAGGTGGGGTGATACAGAAAACAAGGGTATCAAATTAGCTCAGATACCGTTCCATAAACCCAATATGTAATAGACAAGACCTACTCCTTGCTCAGAGAACTGGACTCAACACGCCCTATTCACCACACAAGAATATATCTGACTAGTAATAATCGTAAAACCTATGTATTGATATCTCTCTGTTAGTGTGTCAAGTGGGTGTAAAGCGGCATAAACACAGCAGTGAAAAGCAGCTAAACCCCATTATAAAAATAAATTACTTTGAAACACCCATGAAACAAAGACAGTGAAAGAGAGAGAAATTCTTACACAATGCGTTCAGGGGCTGTGATGCAACCTTTATTGACCATATCTAGACCCACAGCTGGATGAGACATAAGGGTGGACACTCTTGGGGCTGAGAGGTTTGGTGAGGTTGGGTGAGCAAACGCAGACCCTTTAAAGTAATACTGCGTGGTACCCATCGCATGGGTCCCAAATCTCCAGGTTCAAGGGCATCTTCCTACATCAAAAACATGCATGAGAAACCCAGAAGATGGTACACCGTGTGATGGGGAAAGGTTTCCAAAACGCACCTCATTTCTCATCTCCTTGTGCCCGGGTTCGCCATTCCAGCCGCTTTACTAGCAAGCTCCCTACTTGGAGCATCAGCACCTTTAACCTCCTGTTCCGTACAGGTTGCAATTTGTCCTGAGGATAAACGGGAAGACGTGGAACCAACGAGAGACTAGCTCTTGGTGTTGGGACAGGCACAGGTCACTCTATTTTCCCATCAGAAAGAAGAATTAACCACAGGCTCAGCCTGCCCCCCGGAACCAGAACAGGGCCTGAAGCCATTCTGCGATTTTGCGGCCAGCTCCCATAAAAACGAGTTGTAAAATGGAGGTTCAGGGCACTGCAATTCACAAACCTGCAGAGTTATAAATGATAACTCTCGTCCACAAATATATTGAGGGAAGGCAAAGAAGAGGATTTGAAATCAAGGCAGAATTGCAGGAAACAGATTTCAGGAGGTAGATACGAATCGCCTTTAAAGCACATGAAAAGCGGCAAAACGTTGACAATGATGCCCTTGGCCAAAAAGGGCGTATGCGTTTTTTCCTGAATATAATCAGGAAAAAACGCATACGCCCTTTTTGGCCAACCAAGCAACCTGGAAAGGCAAATCAGCGCTACAAAGAAGTCTCGCTTCCCATTGGTCAAAAGGGCCATGCTGAAAAAAGTGTCAAAACCAGAAATGCAGGACAGGCCATGGAGAAATGGGAGCCTTGCTACACTGATGGGCGGGATGTAAATTGCCAAGAGCCACTCTGGAGAAGTGTCCGGTGAGTCCTGAAATATCTGAAAAACACAGCTTAGAGAGCATAGGGCACTTCCACTCATGGGGGTATAAATTGGGAAAATTAAAAATCAGCAAGACACAAGCACCCCAAAGTTTAGGGCTGCTCTGTTGACCAGGACCTCCACTTCATTCCACCTTAAATATCCCAGGAAAGAGAAAAATGGATAAAGAAGTTGTGGTCCTTATGTACAATGGAATATCACTCAGCCATGAAATCAATGTCGTAAGGTTAGTAGCAGCATGATGAGTGGATTTAGGTACGACGATTCTAAGTGAAATAAGTCACACAGAAAAGGACACTTCTCATAAGGTATCACTGATAGAGGGAATGTAAAAACCGTTACACTTGAACTGAATTACAAAACAGAACAGAGTCACACATGCAGAAAACACACTATGGCTGCTTAACGGGAAAGGTGAGGTGGGGTGATACAGAAAACAAGGGTATCAAATTAGCTCAGATACCGTTCCATAAACCCAATATGTAATAGACAAGACCTACTCCTTGCTCAGAGAACTGGACTCAACACGCCCTATTCACCGCACAAGAATATATCTGACTAGTAATAATCGTAAAACCTATGTATTGATATTTCTCTGTTAGTGTGTCAAGTGGGTGTAAAGCGGCATAAACACAGCAGTGAAAAGCAGCTAAACCCCATTATAAAAATAAATTACTTTGAAACACCCATGAAACAAAGACAGTGAAAGAGAGAGAAATTCTTACACAATGCGTTCAGGGGCTGTGATGCAACCTTTATTGACCATATCTAGACCCACAGCTGGATGAGACATAAGGGTGGACACTCTTGGGGCTGAGAGGTTTGGTGAGGTTGGGTGAGCAAACGCAGACCCTTTAAAGTAATACTGCGTGGTACCCATCGCATGGGTCCCAAATCTCCAGGTTCAAGGGCATCTTCCTACATCAAAAACATGCATGAGAAACCCAGAAGATGGTACACCGTGTGATGGGGAAAGGTTTCCAAAACGCACCTCATTTCTCATCTCCTTGTGCCCGGGTTCGCCATTCCAGCCGCTTTACTAGCAAGCTCCCTACTTGGAGCATCAGCACCTTTAACCTCCTGTTCCGTACAGGTTGCAATTTGTCCTGAGGATAAACGGGAAGACGTGGAACCAACGAGAGATTAGCTCTTGGTGTTGGGACAGGCACAGGTCACTCTATTTTCCCATCAGAAAGAAGAATTAACCACAGGCTCAGTCTGCCCCCCGGAACCAGAACAGGGCCTGAAGCCATTCTGCGATTTTGCGGCCAGCTTCCATAAAAACGAGTTGTAAAATGGAGGTTCAGGGCACTGCAATTCACAAACCTGCAGAGTTATAAATGATAACTCTCGTCCACAAATATATTGAGGGAAGGCAAAGAAGAGGATTTGAAATCAAGGCAGAATTGCAGGAAACAGATTTCAGGAGGTAGATACGAATCGCCTTTAAAGCACATGAAAAGCGGCAAAACGTTGACAATGATGCCCTTGGCCAAAAAGGGCGTATGCGTTTTTTCCTGAATATATTCAGGGAAAAACGCATACGCCCTTTTTGGCCAACCAAGCAACCTGGAAAGGCAAATCAGCGCTACAAAGAAGTCTCGCTTCCCATCGGTCAAAAGGGCCATGCTGAAAAAAGTGTCAAAACCAGAAATGCAGGACAGGCCATGGAGAAATGGGAGCCTTGCTACACTGATGGGCGGGATGTAAATTGCCAAGAGCCACTCTGGAGAAGTGTCCGGTGAGTCCTGAAACATCTGAAAAACACAGCTTGAGAGCATAGGGCACTTCCACTCATGGGGGTATAAATTGGGAAAATGAAAAATCAGCAAGACACAAGCACCCCAAAGTTTAGGGCTGCTCTGTTGACCAGGACCTCCACTTCATTCCACCTTAAATATCCCAGGAAAGAGAAAAATGGATAAAGAAGTTGTGGTCCTTATGTACAATGGAATATCACTCAGCCATGAAATCAATGTTGTAAGGTTAGTAGCAGAATGATGAGTGGATTTAGGTACGACGATTCTAAGTGAAATAAGTCACACAGAAAAGGACACTTCTCATAAGGTATCACTGATAGAGGGAATGTAAAAACCGTTACACTTGAACTGAATTACAAAACAGAACAGAGTCACACATGCAGAAAACACACTATGGCTGCTTAACGGGAAAGGTGAGGTGGGGTGATACAGAAAACAAGGGTATCAAATTAGCTCAGATACCGTTCCATAAACCCAATATGTAATAGACAAGACCTACTCCTTGCTCAGAGAACTGGACTCAACACGCCCTATTCACCACACAAGAATATATCTGACTAGTAATAATCGTAAAACCTATGTATTGATATCTCTCTGTTAGTGTGTCAAGTGGGTGTAAAGCGGCATAAACACAGCAGTGAAAAGCAGCTAAACCCCATTATAAAAATAAATTACTTTGAAACACCCATGAAACAAAGACAGTGAAAGAGAGAGAAATTCTTACACAATGCGTTCAGGGGCTGTGATGCAACCTTTATTGACCATATCTAGACCCACAGCTGGATGAGACATAAGGGTGGACACTCTTGGGGCTGAGAGGTTTGGTGAGGTTGGGTGAGCAAACGCAGACCCTTTAAAGTAATACTGCGTGGTACCCATCGCATGGGTCCCAAATCTCCAGGTTCAAGGGCATCTTCCTACATCAAAAACATGCATGAGAAACCCAGAAGATGGTACACCGTGTGATGGGGAAAGGTTTCCAAAACGCACCTCATTTCTCATCTCCTTGTGCCCGGGTTCGCCATTCCAGCCGCTTTACTAGCAAGCTCCCTACTTGGAGCATCAGCACCTTTAACCTCCTGTTCCGTACAGGTTGCAATTTGTCCTGAGGATAAACGGGAAGACGTGGAACCAACGAGAGACTAGCTCTTGGTGTTGGGACAGGCACAGGTCACTCTATTTTCCCATCAGAAAGAAGAATTAACCACAGGCTCAGCCTGTCCCCCGGAACCAGAACAGGGCCTGAAGCCATTCTGCGATTTTGCGGCCAGCTCCCATAAAAACGAGTTGTAAAATGGAGGTTCAGGGCACTGCAATTCACAAACCTGCAGAGTTATAAATGATAACTCTCGTCCACAAATATATTGAGGGAAGGCAAAGAAGAGGATTTGAAATCAAGGCAGAATTGCAGGAAACAGATTTCAGGAGGTAGATACGAATCGCCTTTAAAGCACATGAAAAGCGGCAAAACGTTGACAATGATGCCCTTGGCCAAAAAGGGCGTATGCGTTTTTTCCTGAATATATTCAGGAAAAAACGCATACGCCCTTTTTGGCCAACCAAGCAACCTGGAAAGGCAAATCAGCGCTACAAAGAAGTCTCGCTTCCCATCGGTCAAAAGGGCCATGCTGAAAAAAGTGTCAAAACCAGAAATGCAGGACAGGCCATGGAGAAATGGGAGCCTTGCTACACTGATGGGCGGGATGTAAATTGCCAAGAGCCACTCTGGAGAAGTGTCCGGTGAGTCCTGAAATATCTGAAAAACACAGCTTAGAGAGCATAGGGCACTTCCACTCATGGGGGTATAAATTGGGAAAATGAAAAATCAGCAAGACACAAGCACCCCAAAGTTTAGGGCTGCTCTGTTGACCAGGACCTCCACTTCATTCCACCTTAAATATCCCAGGAAAGAGAAAAATGGATAAAGAAGTTGTGGTCCTTATGTACAATGGAATATCACTCAGCCATGAAATCAATGTCGTAAGGTTAGTAGCAGCATGATGAGTGGATTTAGGTACGACGATTCTAAGTGAAATAAGTCACACAGAAAAGGACACTTCTCATAAGGTATCACTGATAGAGGGAATGTAAAAACCGTTACACTTGAACTGAATTACAAAACAGAACAGAGTCACACATGCAGAAAACACACTATGGCTGCTTAACGGGAAAGGTGAGGTGGGGTGATACAGAAAACAAGGGTATCAAATTAGCTCAGATACCGTTCCATAAACCCAATATGTAATAGACAAGACCTACTCCTTGCTCAGAGAACTGGACTCAACACGCCCTATTCACCGCACAAGAATATATCTGACTAGTAATAATCGTAAAACCTATGTATTGATATTTCTCTGTTAGTGTGTCAAGTGGGTGTAAAGCGGCATAAACACAGCAGTGAAAAGCAGCTAAACCCCATTATAAAAATAAATTACTTTGAAACACCCATGAAACAAAGACAGTGAAAGAGAGAGAAATTCTTACACAATGCGTTCAGGGGCTGTGATGCAACCTTTATTGACCATATCTAGACCCACAGCTGGATGAGACATAAGGGTGGACACTCTTGGGGCTGAGAGGTTTGGTGAGGTTGGGTGAGCAAACGCAGACCCTTTAAAGTAATACTGCGTGGTACCCATCGCATGGGTCCCAAATCTCCAGGTTCAAGGGCATCTTCCTACATCAAAAACATGCATGAGAAACCCAGAAGATGGTACACCGTGTGATGGGGAAAGGTTTCCAAAACGCACCTCATTTCTCATCTCCTTGTGCCCGGGTTCGCCATTCCAGCCGCTTTACTAGCAAGCTCCCTACTTGGAGCATCAGCACCTTTAACCTCCTGTTCCGTACAGGTTGCAATTTGTCCTGAGGATAAACGGGAAGACGTGGAACCAACGAGAGACTAGCTCTTGGTGTTGGGACAGGCACAGGTCACTCTATTTTCCCATCAGAAAGAAGAATTAACCACAGGCTCAGTCTGCCCCCCGGAACCAGAACAGGGCCTGAAGCCATTCTGCGATTTTGCGGGCAGCTCCCATAAAAACGAGTTGTAAAATGGAGGTTCAGGGCACTGCAATTCACAAACCTGCAGAGTTATAAATGATAACTCTCGTCCACAAATATATTGAGGGAAGGCAAAGAAGAGGATTTGAAATCAAGGCAGAATTGCAGGAAACAGATTTCAGGAGGTAGATACGAATCGCCTTTAAAGCACATGAAAAGCGGCAAAACGTTGACAATGATGCCCTTGGCCAAAAAGGGCGTATGCGTTTTTTCCTGAATATATTCAGGAAAAAACGCATACGCCCTTTTTGGCCAACCAAGCAACCTGGAAAGGCAAATCAGCGCTACAAAGAAGTCTCGCTTCCCATCGGTCAAAAGGGCCATGCTGAAAAAAGTGTCAAAACCAGAAATGCAGGACAGGCCATGGAGAAAAGGGAGCCTTGCTACACTGATGGGCGGGATGTAAATTGCCAAGAGCCACTCTGGAGAAGTGTCCGGTGAGTCCTGAAACATCTGAAAAACACAGCTTAGAGAGCATAGGGCACTTCCACTCATGGGGGTATAAATTGGGAAAATGAAAAATCAGCAAGACACAAGCACCCCAAAGTTTAGGGCTGCTCTGTTGACCAGGACCTCCACTTCATTCCACCTTAAATATCCCAGGAAAGAGAAAAATGGATAAAGAAGTTGTGGTCCTTATGTACAATGGAATATCACTCAGCCATGAAATCAATGTCGTAAGGTTAGTAGCAGCATGATGAGTGGATTTAGGTACGACGATTCTAAGTGAAATAAGTCACACAGAAAAGGACACTTCTCATAAGGTATCACTGATAGAGGGAATGTAAAAACCGTTACACTTGAACTGAATTACAAAACAGAACAGAGTCACACATGCAGAAAACACACTATGGCTGCTTAACGGGAAAGGTGAGGTGGGGTGATACAGAAAACAAGGGTATCAAATTAGCTCAGATACCGTTCCATAAACCCAATATGTAATAGACAAGACCTACTCCTTGCTCAGAGAACTGGACTCAACACGCCCTATTCACCGCCCAAGAATATATCTGACTAGTAATAATCGTAAAACCTATGTATTGATATCTCTCTGTTAGTGTGTCAAGTGGGTGTAAAGCGGCATAAACACAGCAGAGAAAAGCAGCTAAACCCCATTATAAAAATAAATTACTTTGAAACACCCATGAAACAAAGACAGTGAAAGAGAGAGAAATTCTTACACAATGCGTTCAGGGCCTGTGATGCAACCTGGATTGACCATATCTAGACCCACAGCTGGATGAGACATAAGGGTGGACACTCTTGGGGCTGAGAGGTTTGGTGAGGTTGGGTGAGCAAACGCAGACACTTTAAAGTAATACTGCGTGGTACCCATCGCATGGGTCCCAAATCTCCAGGTTCAAGGGCATCTTCCTACATCAAAAACATGCATGAGAAACCCAGAAGATGGTACACCGTGTGATGGGGAAAGGTTTCCAAAACGCACCTCATTTCTCATCTCCTTGTGCCCGGGTTCGCCATTCCAGCCACATTACTAGCAAGCTCCCTACTTGGAGCATCAGCACCTTTAACCTCCTGTTCCATACAGGTGGCAATTTGTCCTGAGGATAAACGGGAAGACGTGGAACCAACGAGAGACTAGCTCTTGGTGTTGGGACAGGCACAGGTCACTCTATTTTCCCATCAGAAAGAAGAATTAACCACAGGCTCAGCCTGCCCCCCGGAACCAGAACAGGGCCTGAAGCCATTCTGCGATTTTGCGGCCAGCTCCCATAAAAACGAGTTGTAAAATGGAGGTTCAGGGCACTGCAATTCACAAACCTGCAGAGTTATAAATGATAACTCTCGTCCACAAATATATTGAGGGAAGTCAAAGAAGAGGATTTGAAATCAAGGCAGAATTGCAGGAAACAGATTTCAGGAGGTAGATACGAATCGCCTTTAAAGCACATGAAAAGCGGCAAAACGTTGACAATGATGCCCTTGGCCAAAAAGGGCGTATGCGTTTTTTCCTGAATATATTCAGGAAAAAACGCATACGCCCTTTTTGGCCAACCAAGCAACCTGGAAAGGCAAATCAGCGCTACAAAGAAGTCTCGCTTCCCATCGGTCAAAAGGGCCATGCTGAAAAAAGTGTCAAAACCAGAAATGCAGGACAGGCCATGGAGAAATGGGAGCCTTGCTACACTGATGGGCGGGATGTAAATTGCCAAGAGCCACTCTGGAGAAGTGTCCGGTGAGTCCTGAAACATCTGAAAAACACAGCTTAGAGAGCATAGGGCACTTCCACTCATGGGGGTATAAATTGGGAAAATGAAAAATCAGCAAGACACAAGCACCCCAAAGTTTAGGGCTGCTCTGTTGACCAGGACCTCCACTTCATTCCACCTTAAATATCCCAGGAAAGAGAAAAATGGATAAAGAAGTTGTGGTCCTTATGTACAATGGAATATCACTCAGCCATGAAATCAATGTCGTAAGGTTAGTAGCAGCATGATGAGTGGATTTAGGTACGACGATTCTAAGTGAAATAAGTCACACAGAAAAGGACACTTCTCATAATGTATCACTGATAGAGGGAATGTAAAAACCGTTACACTTGAACTGAATTACAAAACAGAACAGAGTCACACATGCAGAAAACACACTATGGCTGCTTAACGGGAAAGGTGAGGTGGGGTGATACAGAAAACAAGGGTATCAAATTAGCTCAGATACCGTTCCATAAACCCAATATGTAATAGACAAGACCTACTCCTTGCTCAGAGAACTGGACTCAACACGCCCTATTCACCGCACAAGAATATATCTGACTAATAATAATCGTAAAACCTATGTATTGCTATCTCTCTGTTAGTGTGTCAAGTGGGTGTAAAGCGGCATAAACACAGCATTGAAAAGCAGCTAAACCCCATTATAAAAATAAATTACTTTGAAACACCCATGAAACAAAGACAGTGAAAGAGAGAGTAATTCTTACACAATGCGTTCAGGGGCTGTGATGCAACCTGGATTGACCATATCTAGACGCACAGCTGGATGAGACATAAGGGTGGACACTCTTGGGGCTGAGAGGTTTGGTGAGGTTGGGTGAGCAAACGCAGACCCTTTAAAGTAATACTGCGTGGTACCCATCGCATGGGTCCCAAATCTCCAGGTTCAAGGGCATCTTCCTACATCAAAAACATGCATGAGAAACCCAGAAGATGGTACACCGTGTGATGGGGAAAGGTTTCTAAAACGCACCTCATTTCTCATCTCCTTGTGCCCGGGTTCGCCATTCCAGCCGCTTTACTAGCAATCTCCCTACTTGGAGCATCAGCACCTTTAACCTCCTGTTCCGTACAGGTTGCAATTTGTCCTGAGGATAAACGGGAAGACGTGGAACCAACGAGAGACTAGCTCTTGGTGTTGGGACAGGCACAGGTCACTCTATTTTCCCATCAGGAAGAAGAATTAACCACAGGCTCAGCCTGCCCCCCGGAACCAGAACAGGGCCTGAAGCCATTCTGCGATTTTGCGGCCAGCTCCCATAAAAACGAGTTGTAAAATGGAGGTTCAGGGCACTGCAATTCACAAACCTGCAGAGTTATAAATGATAACTCTCGTCCACAAATATATTGAGGGAAGGCAAAGAAGAGGATTTGAAATCAAGGCAGAATTGCAGGAAACAGATTTCAGGAGGTAGATACGAATCGCCTTTAAAGCACATGAAAAGCGGCAAAACGTTGACAATGATGCCCTTGGCCAAAAAGGGCGTATGCGTTTTTTCCTGAATATGTTCAGGAAAAAACGCATACGCCCTTTTTGGCCAACCAAGCAACCTGGAAAGGCAAATCAGCGCTACAAAGTAGTCTCGCTTCCCATCGGTCAAAAGGGCCATGCTGAAAAAAGTGTCAAAACCAGAAATGCAGGACAGGCCATGGAGAAATGGGAGCCTTGCTACACTGATGGGCGGGATGTAAATTGCCAACAGCCACTCTGGAGAAGTGTCCGGTGAGTCCTGAAACATCTGAAAAACACAGCTTAGAGAGCATAGGGCACTTCCACTCATGGGGGTATAAATTGGGAAAATGAAAAATCAGCAAGACACAAGCACCCCAAAGTTTAGGGCTGCTCTGTTGACCAGGACCTCCACTTCATTCCACCTTAAATATCCCAGGAAAGAGAAAAATGGATAAAGAAGTTGTGGTCCTTATGTACAATGGAATATCACTCAGCCATGAAATCAATGTCGTAAGGTTAGTAGCAGCATGATGAGTGGATTTAGGTACGACGATTCTAAGTGAAATAAGTCACACAGAAAAGGACACTTCTCATAAGGTATCACTGATAGAGGGAATGTAAAAACCGTTACACTTGAACTGAATTACAAAACAGAACAGAGTCACACATGCAGAAAACACACTATGGCTGCTTAACGGGAAAGGTGAGGTGGGGTGATACAGAAAACAAGGGTATCAAATTAGCTCAGATACCGTTCCATAAACCCAATATGTAATAGACAAGACCTACTCCTTGCTCAGAGAACTGGACTCAACACGCCCTATTCACCGCACAAGAATATATCTGACTAATAATAATCGTAAAACCTATGTATTGCTATCTCTCTGTTAGTGTGTCAAGTGGGTGTAAAGCGGCATAAACACAGCATTGAAAAGCAGCTAAACCCCATTATAAAAATAAATTACTTTGAAACACCCATGAAACAAAGACAGTGAAAGAGAGAGTAATTCTTCCACAATGCGTTCAGGGGCTGTGATGCAACCTGGATTGACCATATCTAGACGCACAGCTGGATGAGACATACATACGGGTGGACACTCTTGGGGCTGAGAGGTTTGGTGAGGTTGGGTGAGCAAACGCAGACCCTTTAAAGTAATACTGCGTGGTACCCATCGCATGGGTCCCAAATCTCCAGGTTCAAGGGCATCTTCCTACATCAAAAACATGCATGAGAAACCCAGACGATGGTACACCATGTGATGGGGACAGGTTTCTAAAACGCACCTCATTTCTCATCTCCTTGTGCCCGGGTTCGCCATTCCAGCCACTTTACTAGCAAGCTCCCTACTTGGAGCATCAGCACCTTTAACCTCCTGTTCCGTACAGGTTGCAATTTGTCCTGAGGATAAACGGGAAGACGTGGAACCAACGAGAGACTAGCTCTTGGTGTTGGGACAGGCACAGGTCACTCTATTTTCCCATCACGAAGAAGAATTAACCACAGGCTCAGCCTGCCCCCCGGAACCAGAACAGGGCCTGAAGCCATTCTGCGATTTTGCGGCCAGCTCCCATAAAAACGAGTTGTAAAATGGAGGTTCAGGGCACTGCAATTCACAAACCTGCAGAGTTATAAATGATAACTCTCGTCCACAAATATATTGAGGGAAGGCAAAGAAGAGGATTTGAAATCAAGGCAGAATTGCAGGAAACAGATTTCAGGAGGTAGATACGAATCGCCTTTAAAGCACATGAAAAGCGGCAAAACGTTGACAATGATGCCCTTGGCCAAAAAGGGCGTATGCGTTTTTTCCTGAATATATTCAGGAAAAAACGCATACGCCCTTTTTGGCCAACCAAGCAACCTGGAAAGGCAAATCAGCGCTACAAAGAAGTCTCGCTTCCCATCGGTCAAAAGGGCCATGCTGAAAAAAGTGTCAAAACCAGAAATGCAGGACAGGCCATGGAGAAATGGGAGCCTTGCTACACTGATGGGCGGGATGTAAATTGCCAAGAGCCACTCTGGAGAAGTGTCCGGTGAGTCCTGAAACATCTGAAAAACACAGCTTAGAGAGCATAGGGCACTTCCACTCATGGGGGTATAAATTGGGAAAATGAAAAATCAGCAAGACACAAGCACCCCAAAGTTTAGGGCTGCTCTGTTGACCAGGACCTCCACTTCATTCCACCTTAAATATCCCAGGAAAGAGAAAAATGGATAAAGAAGTTGTGGTCCTTATGTACAATGGAATATCACTCAGCCATGAAATCAATGTCGTAAGGTTAGTAGCAGCATGATGAGTGGATTTAGGTACGACGATTCTAAGTGAAATAAGTCACACAGAAAAGGACACTTCTCATAAGGTATCACTGATAGAGGGAATGTAAAAACCGTTACACTTGAACTGAATTACAAAACAGAACAGAGTCACACATGCAGAAAACACACTATGGCTGCTTAACGGGAAAGGTGAGGTGGGGTGATACAGAAAACAAGGGTATCAAATTAGCTCAGATACCGTTCCATAAACCCAATATGTAATAGACAAGACCTACTCCTTGCTCAGAGAACTGGACTCAACACGCCCTATTCACCGCACAAGAATATATCTGACTAATAATAATCGTAAAACCTATGTATTGCTATCTCTCTGTTAGTGTGTCAAGTGGGTGTAAAGCGGCATAAACACAGCATTGAAAAGCAGCTAAACCCCATTATAAAAATAAATTACTTTGAAACACCCATGAAACAAAGACAGTGAAAGAGAGAGTAATTCTTACACAATGCGTTCAGGGGCTGTGATGCAACCTGGATTGACCATATCTAGACGCACAGCTGGATGAGACATAAGGGTGGACACTCTTGGGGCTGAGAGGTTTGGTGAGGTTGGGTGAGCAAACGCAGACCCTTTAAAGTAATACTGCGTGGTACCCATTCCATGGGTTCCAAATCTCCAGGTTCAAGTGCATCTTCCTACATCGAAAATATGCATGAGAAACCCAGAAGATGGTACACCGTGTGATGGGGAAAGGTTTCTAAAACGCACCTCATTTCTCATCTCCTTGTGCCCGGGTTCGCCATTCCAGCCGCTTTACTAGCCAGCTCCCTACTTGGAGCATCAGCACCTTTAACCTCCTGTTCCGTACAGGTTGCAATTTGTCCTGAGGATAAACGGGAAGACGTGGAACCAACGAGAGACTAGCTCTTGGTGTTGGGACAGGCACAGGTCACTCTATTTTCCCATCAGGAAGAAGAATTAACCACAGGCTCAGCCTGCCCCCCGGAACCAGAACAGGGCCTGAAGCCATTCTGCGATTTTGCGGCCAGCTCCCATAAAAACGAGTTGTAAAATGGAGGTTCAGGGCACTGCAATTCACAAACCTGCAGAGTTATAAATGATAACTCTCGTCCACAAATATATTGAGGGAAGGCAAAGAAGAGGATTTGAAATCAAGGCAGAATTGCAGGAAACAGATTTCAGGAGGTAGATACGAATCGCCTTTAAAGCACATGAAAAGCGGCAAAACGTTGACAATGATGCCCTTGGCCAAAAAGGGCGTATGCGTTTTTTCCTGAATATGTTCAGGAAAAAACGCATACGCCCTTTTTGGCCAACCAAGCAACCTGGAAAGGCAAATCAGCGCTACAAAGTAGTCTCGCTTCCCATCGGTCAAAAGGGCCATGCTGAAAAAAGTGTCAAAACCAGAAATGCAGGACAGGCCATGGAGAAATGGGAGCCTTGCTACACTGATGGGCGGGATGTAAATTGCCAACAGCCACTCTGGAGAAGTGTCCGGTGAGTCCTGAAACATCTGAAAAACACAGCTTAGAGAGCATAGGGCACTTCCACTCATGGGGGTATAAATTGGGAAAATGAAAAATCAGCAAGACACAAGCACCCCAAAGTTTAGGGCTGCTCTGTTGACCAGGACCTCCACTTCATTCCACCTTAAATATCCCAGGAAAGAGAAAAATGGATAAAGAAGTTGTGGTCCTTATGTACAATGGAATATCACTCAGCCATGAAATCAATGTCGTAAGGTTAGTAGCAGCATGATGAGTGGATTTAGGTACGACGATTCTAAGTGAAATAAGTCACACAGAAAAGGACACTTCTCATAAGGTATCACTGATAGAGGGAATGTAAAAACCGTTACACTTGAACTGAATTACAAAACAGAACAGAGTCACACATGCAGAAAACACACTATGGCTGCTTAACGGGAAAGGTGAGGTGGGGTGATACAGAAAACAAGGGTATCAAATTAGCTCAGATACCGTTCCATAAACCCAATATGTAATAGACAAGACCTACTCCTTGCTCAGAGAACTGGACTCAACACGCCCTATTCACCGCACAAGAATATATCTGACTAATAATAATCGTAAAACCTATGTATTGCTATCTCTCTGTTAGTGTGTCAAGTGGGTGTAAAGCGGCATAAACACAGCATTGAAAAGCAGCTAAACCCCATTATAAAAATAAATTACTTTGAAACACCCATGAAACAAAGACAGTGAAAGAGATAGTAATTCTTCCACAATGCGTTCAGGGGCTGTGATGCAACCTGGATTGACCATATCTAGACGCACAGCTGGATGAGACATACATACGGGTGGACACTCTTGGGGCTGAGAGGTTTGGTGAGGTTGGGTGAGCAAACGCAGACCCTTTAAAGTAATACTGCGTGGTACCCATCGCATGGGTCCCAAATCTCCAGGTTCAAGGGCATCTTCCTACATCAAAAACATGCATGAGAAACCCAGACGATGGTACACCATGTGATGGGGACAGGTTTCTAAAACGCACCTCATTTCTCATCTCCTTGTGCCCGGGTTCGCCATTCCAGCCACTTTACTAGCAAGCTCCCTACTTGGAGCATCAGCACCTTTAACCTCCTGTTCCGTACAGGTTGCAATTTGTCCTGAGGATAAACGGGAAGACGTGGAACCAACGAGAGACTAGCTCTTGGTGTTGGGACAGGCACAGGTCACTCTATTTTCCCATCACGAAGAAGAATTAACCACAGGCTCAGCCTGCCCCCCGGAACCAGAACAGGGCCTGAAGCCATTCTGCGATTTTGCGGCCAGCTCCCATAAAAACGAGTTGTAAAATGGAGGTTCAGGGCACTGCAATTCACAAACCTGCAGAGTTATAAATGATAACTCTCGTCCACAAATATATTGAGGGAAGGCAAAGAAGAGGATTTGAAATCAAGGCAGAATTGCAGGAAACAGATTTCAGGAGGTAGATACGAATCGCCTTTAAAGCACATGAAAAGCGGCAAAACGTTGACAATGATGCCCTTGGCCAAAAAGGGCGTATGCGTTTTTTCCTGAATATATTCAGGAAAAAACGCATACGCCCTTTTTGGCCAACCAAGCAACCTGGAAAGGCAAATCAGCGCTACAAAGAAGTCTCGCTTCCCATCGGTCAAAAGGGCCATGCTGAAAAAAGTGTCAAAACCAGAAATGCAGGACAGGCCATGGAGAAATGGGAGCCTTGCTACACTGATGGGCGGGATGTAAATTGCCAAGAGCCACTCTGGAGAAGTGTCCGGTGAGTCCTGAAACATCTGAAAAACACAGCTTAGAGAGCATAGGGCACTTCCACTCATGGGGGTATAAATTGGGAAAATGAAAAATCAGCAAGACACAAGCACCCCAAAGTTTAGGGCTGCTCTGTTGACCAGGACCTCCACTTCATTCCACCTTAAATATCCCAGGAAAGAGAAAAATGGATAAAGAAGTTGTGGCCCTTATGTACAATGGAATATCACTCAGCCATGAAATCAATGTCGTAAGGTTAGTAGCAGCATGATGAGTGGATTTAGGTACGACGATTCTAAGTGAAATAAGTCACACAGAAAAGGACACTTCTCATAAGGTATCACTGATAGAGGGAATGTAAAAACCGTTACACTTGAACTGAATTACAAAACAGAACAGAGTCACACATGCAGAAAACACACTATGGCTGCTTAACGGGAAAGGTGAGGTGGGGTGATACAGAAAACAAGGGTATCAAATTAGCTCAGATACCGTTCCATAAACCCAATATGTAATAGACAAGACCTACTCCTTGCTCAGAGAACTGGACTCAACACGCCCTATTCACCGCACAAGAATATATCTGACTAATAATAATCGTAAAACCTATGTATTGCTATCTCTCTGTTAGTGTGTCAAGTGGGTGTAAAGCGGCATAAACACAGCATTGAAAAGCAGCTAAACCCCATTATAAAAATAAATTACTTTGAAACACCCATGAAACAAAGACAGTGAAAGAGAGAGTAATTCTTACACAATGCGTTCAGGGGCTGTGATGCAACCTGGATTGACCATATCTAGACGCACAGCTGGATGAGACATAAGGGTGGACACTCTTGGGGCTGAGAGGTTTGGTGAGGTTGGGTGAGCAAACGCAGACCCTTTAAAGTAATACTGCGTGGTACCCATTCCATGGGTTCCAAATCTCCAGGTTCAAGTGCATCTTCCTACATCGAAAATATGCATGAGAAACCCAGAAGATGGTACACCGTGTGATGGGGAAAGGTTTCTAAAACGCACCTCATTTCTCATCTCCTTGTGCCCGGGTTCGCCATTCCAGCCGCTTTACTAGCAAGCTCCCTACTTGGAGCATCAGCACCTTTAACCTCCTGTTCCGTACAGGTTGCAATTTGTCCTGAGGATAAACGGGAAGACGTGGAACCAACGAGAGACTAGCTCTTGGTGTTGGGACAGGCACAGGTCACTCTATTTTCCCATCAGGAAGAAGAATTAACCACAGGCTCAGCCTGCCCCCCGGAACCAGAACAGGGCCTGAAGCCATTCTGCGATTTTGCGGCCAGCTCCCATAAAAACGAGTTGTAAAATGGAGGTTCAGGGCACTGCAATTCACAAACCTGCAGAGTTATAAATGATAACTCTCGTCCACAAATATATTGAGGGAAGGCAAAGAAGAGGATTTGAAATCAAGGCAGAATTGCAGGAAACAGATTTCAGGAGGTAGATACGAATCGCCTTTAAAGCACATGAAAAGCGGCAAAACGTTGACAATGATGCCCTTGGCCAAAAAGGGCGTATGCGTTTTTTCCTGAATATATTCAGGAAAAAACGCATACGCCCTTTTTGGCCAACCAAGCAACCTGGAAAGGCAAATCAGCGCTACAAAGAAGTCTCGCTTCCCATCGGTCAAAAGGGCCATGCTGAAAAAAGTGTCAAAACCAGAAATGCAGGACAGGCCATGGAGAAATGGGAGCCTTGCTACACTGATGGGCGGGATGTAAATTGCCAAGAGCCACTCTGGAGAAGTGTCCGGTGAGTCCTGAAACATCTGAAAAACACAGCTTAGAGAGCATAGGGCACTTCCACTCATGGGGGTATAAATTGGGAAAATGAAAAATCAGCAAGACACAAGCACCCCAAAGTTTAGGGCTGCTCTGTTGACCAGGACCTCCACTTCATTCCACCTTAAATATCCCAGGAAAGAGAAAAATGGATAAAGAAGTTGTGGTCCTTATGTACAATGGAATATCACTCAGCCATGAAATCAATGTCGTAAGGTTAGTAGCAGCATGATGAGTGGATTTAGGTACGACGATTCTAAGTGAAATAAGTCACACAGAAAAGGACACTTCTCATAAGGTATCACTGATAGAGGGAATGTAAAAACCGTTACACTTGAACTGAATTACAAAACAGAACAGAGTCACACATGCAGAAAACACACTATGGCTGCTTAACGGGAAAGGTGAGGTGGGGTGATACAGAAAACAAGGGTATCAAATTAGCTCAGATACCGTTCCATAAACCCAATATGTAATAGACAAGACCTACTCCTTGCTCAGAGAACTGGACTCAACACGCCCTATTCACCGCACAAGAATATAACTGACTAATAATAATCGTAAAACCTATGTATTGCTATCTCTCTGTTAGTGTGTCAAGTGGGTGTAAAGCGGCATAAACACAGCATTGAAAAGCAGCTAAACCCCATTATAAAAATAAATTACTTTGAAACACCCATGAAACAAAGACAGTGAAAGAGAGAGTAATTCTTACACAATGCGTTCAGGGGCTGTGATGCAACCTGGATTGACCATATCTAGACGCACAGCTGGATGAGACATAAGGGTGGACACTCTTGGGGCTGAGAGGTTTGGTGAGGTTGGGTGAGCAAACGCAGACCCTTTAAAGTAATACTGCGTGGTACCCATCGCATGGGTCCCAAATCTCCAGGTTCAAGGGCATCTTCCTACATCAAAAACATGCATGAGAAACCCAGAAGATGGTACACCGTGTGATGGGGAAAGGTTTCTAAAACGCACCTCATTTCTCATCTCCTTGTGCCCGGGTTCGCCATTCCAGCCGCTTTACTAGCAAGCTCCCTACTTGGAGCATCAGCACCTTTAACCTCCTGTTCCGTACAGGTTGCAATTTGTCCTGAGGATAAACGGGAAGACGTGGAACCAACGAGAGACTAGCTCTTGGTGTTGGGACAGGCACAGGTCACTCTATTTTCCCATCAGGAAGAAGAATTAACCACAGGCTCAGCCTGCCCCCCGGAACCAGAACAGGGCCTGAAGCCATTCTGCGATTTTGCGGCCAGCTCCCATAAAAACGAGTTGTAAAATGGAGGTTCAGGGCACTGCAATTCACAAACCTGCAGAGTTATAAATGATAACTCTCGTCCACAAATATATTGAGGGAAGGCAAAGAAGAGGATTTGAAATCAAGGCAGAATTGCAGGAAACAGATTTCAGGAGGTAGATACGAATCGCCTTTAAAGCACATGAAAAGCGGCAAAACGTTGACAATGATGCCCTTGGCCAAAAAGGGCGTATGCGTTTTTTCCTGAATATATTCAGGAAAAAACGCATACGCCCTTTTTGGCCAACCAAGCAACCTGGAAAGGCAAATCAGCGCTACAAAGAAGTCTCGCTTCCCATCGGTCAAAAGGGCCATGCTGAAAAAAGTGTCAAAACCAGAAATGCAGGACAGGCCATGGAGAAATGGGAGCCTTGCTACACTGATGGGCGGGATGTAAATTGCCAAGAGCCACTCTGGAGAAGTGTCCGGTGAGTCCTGAAACATCTGAAAAACACAGCTTAGAGAGCATAGGGCACTTCCACTCATGGGGGTATAAATTGGGAAAATGAAAAATCAGCAAGACACAAGCACCCCAAAGTTTAGGGCTGCTCTGTTGACCAGGACCTCCACTTCATTCCACCTTAAATATCCCAGGAAAGAGAAAAATGGATAAAGAAGTTGTGGTCCTTATGTACAATGGAATATCACTCAGCCATGAAATCAATGTCGTAAGGTTAGTAGCAGCATGATGAGTGGATTTAGGTACGACGATTCTAAGTGAAATAAGTCACACAGAAAAGGACACTTCTCATAAGGTATCACTGATAGAGGGAATGTAAAAACCGTTACACTTGAACTGAATTACAAAACAGAACAGAGTCACACATGCAGAAAACACACTATGGCTGCTTAACGGGAAAGGTGAGGTGGGGTGATACAGAAAACAAGGGTATCAAATTAGCTCAGATACCGTTCCATAAACCCAATATGTAATAGACAAGACCTACTCCTTGCTCAGAGAACTGGACTCAACACGCCCTATTCACCGCACAAGAATATATCTGACTAATAATAATCGTAAAACCTATGTATTGCTATCTCTCTGTTAGTGTGTCAAGTGGGTGTAAAGCGGCATAAACACAGCATTGAAAAGCAGCTAAACCCCATTATAAAAATAAATTACTTTGAAACACCCATGAAACAAAGACAGTGAAAGAGAGAGTAATTCTTACACAATGCGTTCAGGGGCTGTGATGCAACCTGGATTGACCATATCTAGACGCACAGCTGGATGAGACATACATACGGGTGGACACTCTTGGGGCTGAGAGGTTTGGTGAGGTTGGGTGAGCAAACGCAGACCCTTTAAAGTAATACTGCGTGGTACCCATCGCATGGGTCCCAAATCTCCAGGTTCAAGGGCATCTTCCTACATCAAAAACATGCATGAGAAACCCAGACGATGGTACACCATGTGATGGGGACAGGTTTCTAAAACGCACCTCATTTCTCATCTCCTTGTGCCCGGGTTCGCCATTCCAGCCACTTTACTAGCAAGCTCCCTACTTGGAGCATCAGCACCTTTAACCTCCTGTTCCATACAGGTTGCAATTTGTCCTGAGGATAAACGGGAAGACGTGGAACCAACGAGAGACTAGCTCTTGGTGTTGGGACAGGCACAGGTCACTCTATTTTCCCATCAGGAAGAAGAATTAACCACAGGCTCAGCCTGCCCCCCGGAACCAGAACAGGGCCTGAAGCCATTCTGCGATTTTGCGGCCAGCTCCCATAAAAACGAGTTGTAAAATGGAGGTTCAGGGCACTGCAATTCACAAACCTGCAGAGTTATAAATGATAACTCTCGTCCACAAATATATTGAGGGAAGGCAAAGAAGAGGATTTGAAATCAAGGCAGAATTGCAGGAAACAGATTTCAGGAGGTAGATACGAATCGCCTTTAAAGCACATGAAAAGCGGCAAAACGTTGACAATGATGCCCTTGGCCAAAAAGGGCGTATGCGTTTTTTCCTGAATATATTCAGGAAAAAACGCATACGCCCTTTTTGGCCAACCAAGCAACCTGGAAAGGCAAATCAGCGCTACAAAGAAGTCTCGCTTCCCATCGGTCAAAAGGGCCATGCTGAAAAAAGTGTCAAAACCAGAAATGCAGGACAGGCCATGGAGAAATGGGAGCCTTGCTACACTGATGGGCGGGATGTAAATTGCCAAGAGCCACTCTGGAGAAGTGTCCGGTGAGTCCTGAAACATCTGAAAAACACAGCTTAGAGAGCATAGGGCACTTCCACTCATGGGGGTATAAATTGGGAAAATGAAAAATCAGCAAGACACAAGCACCCCAAAGTTTAGGGCTGCTCTGTTGACCAGGACCTCCACTTCATTCCACCTTAAATATCCCAGGAAAGAGAAAAATGGATAAAGAAGTTGTGGTCCTTATGTACAATGGAATATCACTCAGCCATGAAATCAATGTCGTAAGGTTAGTAGCAGCATGATGAGTGGATTTAGGTACGACGATTCTAAGTGAAATAAGTCACACAGAAAAGGACACTTCTCATAAGGTATCACTGATAGAGGGAATGTAAAAACCGTTACACTTGAACTGAATTACAAAACAGAACAGAGTCACACATGCAGAAAACACACTATGGCTGCTTAACGGGAAAGGTGAGGTGGGGTGATACAGAAAACAAGGGTATCAAATTAGCTCAGATACCGTTCCATAAACCCAATATGTAATAGACAAGACCTACTCCTTGCTCAGAGAACTGGACTCAACACGCCCTATTCACCGCACAAGAATATATCTGACTAATAATAATCGTAAAACCTATGTATTGCTATCTCTCTGTTAGTGTGTCAAGTGGGTGTAAAGCGGCATAAACACAGCATTGAAAAGCAGCTAAACCCCATTATAAAAATAAATTACTTTGAAACACCCATGAAACAAAGACAGTGAAAGAGAGAGAAATTCTTACACAATGCGTTCAGGGGCTGTGATGCAACCTGGATTGACCATATCTAGACGCACAGCTGGATGAGACATAAGGGTGGACACTCTTGGGGCTGAGAGGTTTGGTGAGGTTGGGTGAGCAAACGCAGACCCTTTAAAGTAATACTGCGTGGTACCCATCGCATGGGTCCCAAATCTCCAGGTTCAAGGGCATCTTCCTACATCAAAAACATGCATGAGAAACCCAGAAGATGGTACACCGTGTGATGGGGAAAGGTTTCTAAAACGCACCTCATTTCTCATCTCCTTGTGCCGGGGTTCGCCATTCCAGCCGCTTTACTAGCAAGCTCCCTACTTGGAGCATCAGCACCTTTAACCTCCTGTTCCATACAGGTTGCAATTTGTCCTGAGGATAAACGGGAAGACGTGGAACCAACGAGAGACTAGCTCTTGGTGTTGGGACAGGCACAGGTCACTCTATTTTCCCATCAGGAAGAAGAATTAACCACAGGCTCAGCCTGCCCCCCGGAACCAAATCAGGGCCTGAAGCCATTCTGCGATTTTGCAGCCAACTCCCATAAAAACGAGTTGTAAAATGGAGGTTCAGGGCACTGCAATTCACAAACCTGCAGAGTTATAAATGATAACTCTCGTCCACAAATATATTGAGGGAAGGCAAAGAAGAGGATTTGAAATCAAGGCAGAATTGCAGGAAACAGATTTCAGGAGGTAGATATGAATCGCTTTTAAAGCACATGAAAAGCGGCAAAACGTTGACAATGATGCCCTTGGCCAAAAAGGGCGTATGCGTTTTTTCCTGAATATATTCAGGAAAAAACGCATACGCCCTTTTTGGCCAACCAAGCAACCTGGAAAGGCAAATCAGCGCTACAAAGAAGTCTCGCTTCCCATCGGTCAAAAGGGCCATGCTGAAAAAAGTGTCAAAACCAGAAATGCAGGACAGGCCATGGAGAAATGGGAGCCTTGCTACACTGATGGGCGGGATGTAAATTGCCAAGAGCCACTCTGGAGAAGTGTCCGGTGAGTCCTGAAACATCTGAAAAACACAGATTAGAGAGCATAGGGCACTTCCACTCATGGGGGTATAAATTGGGAAAATGAAAAATCAGCAAGACACAAGCACCCCAAAGTTTAGGGCTGCTCTGTTGACCAGGACCTCCACTTCATTCCACCTTAAATATCCCAGGAAAGAGAAAAATGGATAAAGAAGTTGTGGTCCTTATGTACAATGGAATATCACTCAGCCATGAAATCAATGTCGTAAGGTTAGTAGCAGCATGATGAGTGGATTTAGGTACGACGATTCTAAGTGAAATAAGTCACACAGAAAAGGACACTTCTCATAAGGTATCACTGATAGAGGGAATGTAAAAACCGTTACACTTGAACTGAATTACAAAACAGAACAGAGTCACACATGCAGAAAACACACTATGGCTGCTTAACGGGAAAGGTGAGGTGGGGTGATACAGAAAACAAGGGTATCAAATTAGCTCAGATACCGTTCCATAAACCCAATATATAATAGACAAGACCTACTCCTTGCTCAGAGAACTGGACTCAACACGCCCTATTCACCGCACAAGAATATATCTGACTAATAATAATCGTAAAACCTATGTATTGCTATCTCTCTGTTAGTGTGTCAAGTGGGTGTAAAGCGGCATAAACACAGCAGTGAAAAGCAGCTAAACCCCATTATAAAAATAAATTACTTTGAAACACCCATGAAACAAAGACAGTGAAAGAGAGAGAAATTCTTACACAATGCGTTCAGGGGCTGTGATGCAACCTGGATTGACCATATCTAGACGCACAGCTGGATGAGACATACGGGTGGACACTCTTGGGGCTGAGAGGTTTGGTGAGGTTGGGTGAGCAAACGCAGACCCTTTAAAGTAATACTGCGTGGTACCCATCGCATGGGTCCCAAATCTCCAGGTTCAAGGGCATCTTCCTACATCAAAAACATGCATGAGAAACCCAGACGATGGTACACCATGTGATGGGGAAAGGTTTCTAAAACGCACCTCATTTCTCATCTCCTTGTGCCCGGGTTCGCCATTCCAGCCGCTTTACTAGCAAGCTCCCTACTTGGAGCATCAGCACCTTTAACCTCCTGTTCCGTACAGGTTGCAATTTGTCCTGAGGATAAACGGGAAGACGTGGAACCAACGAGAGACTAGCTCTTGGTGTTGGGACAGGCACAGGTCACTCTATTTTCCCATCAGGAAGAAGAATTAACCACAGGCTCAGCCTGCCCCCCGGAACCAGAACAGGGCCTGAAGCCATTCTGCGATTTTGCGGCCAGCTCCCATAAAAACGAGTTGTAAAATGGAGGTTCAGGGCACTGCAATTCACAAACCTGCAGAGTTATAAATGATAACTCTCGTCCACAAATATATTGAGGGAAGGCAAAGAAGAGGATTTGAAATCAAGGCAGAATTGCAGGAAACAGATTTCAGGAGGTAGATACGAATCGCCTTTAAAGCACATGAAAAGCGGCAAAACGTTGACAATGATGCCCTTGGCCAAAAAGGGCGTATGCGTTTTTTCCTGAATATATTCAGGAAAAAACGCATACGCCCTTTTTGGCCAACCAAGCAACCTGGAAAGGCAAATCAGCGCTACAAAGAAGTCTCGCTTCCCATCGGTCAAAAGGGCCATGCTGAAAAAAGTGTCAAAACCAGAAATGCAGGACAGGCCATGGAGAAATGGGAGCCTTGCTACACTGATGGGCGGGATGTAAATTGCCAAGAGCCACTCTGGAGAAGTGTCCGGTGAGTCCTGAAACATCTGAAAAACACAGCTTAGAGAGCATAGGGCACTTCCACTCATGGGGGTATAAATTGGGAAAATGAAAAATCAGCAAGACACAAGCACCCCAAAGTTTAGGGCTGCTCTGTTGACCAGGACCTCCACTTCATTCCACCTTAAATATCCCAGGAAAGAGAAAAATGGATAAAGAAGTTGTGGTCCTTATGTACAATGGAATATCACTCAGCCATGAAATCAATGTCGTAAGGTTAGTAGCAGCATGATGAGTGGATTTAGGTACGACGATTCTAAGTGAAATAAGTCACACAGAAAAGGACACTTCTCATAAGGTATCACTGATAGAGGGAATGTAAAAACCGTTACACTTGAACTGAATTACAAAACAGAACAGAGTCACACATGCAGAAAACACACTATGGCTGCTTAACGGGAAAGGTGAGGTGGGGTGATACAGAAAACAAGGGTATCAAATTAGCTCAGATACCGTTCCATAAACCCAATATGTAATAGACAAGACCTACTCCTTGCTCAGAGAACTGGACTCAACACGCCCTATTCACCGCACAAGAATATAACTGACTAATAATAATCGTAAAACCTATGTATTGCTATCTCTCTGTTAGTGTGTCAAGTGGGTGTAAAGCGGCATAAACACAGCATTGAAAAGCAGCTAAACCCCATTATAAAAATAAATTACTTTGAAACACCCATGAAACAAAGACAGTGAAAGAGAGAGTAATTCTTACACAATGCGTTCAGGGGCTGTGATGCAACCTGGATTGACCATATCTAGACGCACAGCTGGATGAGACATAAGGGTGGACACTCTTGGGGCTGAGAGGTTTGGTGAGGTTGGGTGAGCAAACGCAGACCCTTTAAAGTAATACTGCGTGGTACCCATCGCATGGGTCCCAAATCTCCAGGTTCAAGGGCATCTTCCTACATCAAAAACATGCATGAGAAACCCAGAAGATGGTACACCGTGTGATGGGGAAAGGTTTCTAAAACGCACCTCATTTCTCATCTCCTTGTGCCCGGGTTCGCCATTCCAGCCGCTTTACTAGCAAGCTCCCTACTTGGAGCATCAGCACCTTTAACCTCCTGTTCCGTACAGGTTGCAATTTGTCCTGAGGATAAACGGGAAGACGTGGAACCAACGAGAGACTAGCTCTTGGTGTTGGGACAGGCACAGGTCACTCTATTTTCCCATCAGGAAGAAGAATTAACCACAGGCTCAGCCTGCCCCCCGGAACCAGAACAGGGCCTGAAGCCATTCTGCGATTTTGCGGCCAGCTCCCATAAAAACGAGTTGTAAAATGGAGGTTCAGGGCACTGCAATTCACAAACCTGCAGAGTTATAAATGATAACTCTCGTCCACAAATATATTGAGGGAAGGCAAAGAAGAGGATTTGAAATCAAGGCAGAATTGCAGGAAACAGATTTCAGGAGGTAGATACGAATCACCTTTAAAGCACATGAAAAGCGGCAAAACGTTGACAATGATGCCCTTGGCCAAAAAGGGCGTATGCGTTTTTTCCTGAATATATTCAGGAAAAAACGCATACGCCCTTTTTGGCCAACCAAGCAACCTGGAAAGGCAAATCAGCGCTACAAAGAAGTCTCGCTTCCCATCGGTCAAAAGGGCCATGCTGAAAAAAGTGTCAAAACCAGAAATGCAGGACAGGCCATGGAGAAATGGGAGCCTTGCTACACTGATGGGCGGGATGTAAATTGCCAAGAGCCACTCTGGAGAAGTGTCCGGTGAGTCCTGAAACATCTGAAAAACACAGCTTAGAGAGCATAGGGCACTTCCACTCATGGGGGTATAAATTGGGAAAATGAAAAATCAGCAAGACACAAGCACCCCAAAGTTTAGGGCTGCTCTGTTGACCAGGACCTCCACTTCATTCCACCTTAAATATCCCAGGAAAGAGAAAAATGGATAAAGAAGTTGTGGTCCTTATGTACAATGGAATATCACTCAGCCATGAAATCAATGTCATAAGGTTAGTAGCAGCATGATGAGTGGATTTAGGTACGACGATTCTAAGTGAAATAAGTCACACAGAAAAGGACACTTCTCATAAGGTATCACTGATAGAGGGAATGTAAAAACCGTTACACTTGAACTGAATTACAAAACAGAACAGAGTCACACATGCAGAAAACACACTATGGCTGCTTAACGGGAAAGGTGAGGTGGGGTGATACAGAAAACAAGGGTATCAAATTAGCTCAGATACCGTTCCATAAACCCAATATGTAATAGACAAGACCTACTCCTTGCTCAGAGAACTGGACTCAACACGCCCTATTCACCGCACAAGAATATATCTGACTAATAATAATCGTAAAACCTATGTATTGCTATCTCTCTGTTAGTGTGTCAAGTGGGTGTAAAGCGGCATAAACACAGCATTGAAAAGCAGCTAAACCCCATTATAAAAATAAATTACTTTGAAACACCCATGAAACAAAGACAGTGAAAGAGAGAGTAATTCTTCCACAATGCGTTCAGGGGCTGTGATGCAACCTGGATTGACCATATCTAGACGCACAGCTGGATGAGACATACATACGGGTGGACACTCTTGGGGCTGAGAGGTTTGGTGAGGTTGGGTGAGCAAACGCAGACCCTTTAAAGTAATACTGCGTGGTACCCATCGCATGGGTCCCAAATCTCCAGGTTCAAGGGCATCTTCCTACATCAAAAACATGCATGAGAAACCCAGACGATGGTACACCATGTGATGGGGACAGGTTTCTAAAACGCACCTCATTTCTCATCTCCTTGTGCCCGGGTTCGCCATTCCAGCCACTTTACTAGCAAGCTCCCTACTTGGAGCATCAGCACCTTTAACCTCCTGTTCCATACAGGTTGCAATTTGTCCTGAGGATAAACGGGAAGACGTGGAACCAACGAGAGACTAGCTCTTGGTGTTGGGACAGGCACAGGTCACTCTATTTTCCCATCAGGAAGAAGAATTAACCACAGGCTCAGCCTGCCCCCCGGAACCAGAACAGGGCCTGAAGCCATTCTGCGATTTTGCGGCCAGCTCCCATAAAAACGAGTTGTAAAATGGAGGTTCAGGGCACTGCAATTCACAAACCTGCAGAGTTATAAATGATAACTCTCGTCCACAAATATATTGAGGGAAGGCAAAGAAGAGGATTTGAAATCAAGGCAGAATTGCAGGAAACAGATTTCAGGAGGTAGATACGAATCGCCTTTAAAGCACATGAAAAGCGGCAAAACGTTGACAATGATGCCCTTGGCCAAAAAGGGCGTATGCGTTTTTTCCTGAATATATTCAGGAAAAAACGCATACGCCCTTTTTGGCCAACCAAGCAACCTGGAAAGGCAAATCAGCGCTACAAAGAAGTCTCGCTTCCCATCGGTCAAAAGGGCCATGCTGAAAAAAGTGTCAAAACCAGAAATGCAGGACAGGCCATGGAGAAATGGGAGCCTTGCTACACTGATGGGCGGGATGTAAATTGCCAAGAGCCACTCTGGAGAAGTGTCCGGTGAGTCCTGAAACATCTGAAAAACACAGCTTAGAGAGCATAGGGCACTTCCACTCATGGGGGTATAAATTGGGAAAATGAAAAATCAGCAAGACACAAGCACCCCAAAGTTTAGGGCTGCTCTGTTGACCAGGACCTCCACTTCATTCCACCTTCAATATCCCAGGAAAGAGAAAAATGGATAAAGAAGTTGTGGTCCTTATGTACAATGGAATATCACTCAGCCATGAAATCAATGTCGTAAGGTTAGTAGCAGCATGATGAGTGGATTTAGGTACGACGATTCTAAGTGAAATAAGTCACACAGAAAAGGACACTTCTCATAAGGTATCACTTTTAGAGGGAATGTAAAAACCGTTACACTTGAACTGAATTACAAAACAGAACAGAGTCACACATGCAGAAAACACACTATGGCTGCTTAACGGGAAAGGTGAGGTGGGGTGATACAGAAAACAAGGGTATCAAATTAGCTCAGATACCGTTCCATAAACCCAATATGTAATAGACAAGACCTACTCCTTGCTCAGAGAACTGGACTCAACACGCCCTATTCACCGCACAAGAATATATCTGACTAATAATAATCGTAAAACCTATGTATTGCTATCTCTCTGTTAGTGTGTCAAGTGGGTGTAAAGCGGCATAAACACAGCATTGAAAAGCAGCTAAACCCCATTATAAAAATAAATTACTTTGAAACACCCATGAAACAAAGACAGTGAAAGAGAGAGAAATTCTTACACAATGCGTTCAGGGGCTGTGATGCAACCTGGATTGACCATATCTAGACGCACAGCTGGATGAGACATAAGGGTGGACACTCTTGGGGCTGAGAGGTTTGGTGAGGTTGGGTGAGCAAACGCAGACCCTTTAAAGTAATACTGCGTGGTACCCATCGCATGGGTCCCAAATCTCCAGGTTCAAGGGCATCTTCCTACATCAAAAACATGCATGAGAAACCCAGAAGATGGTACACCGTGTGATGGGGAAAGGTTTCTAAAACGCACCTCATTTCTCATCTCCTTGTGCCGGGGTTCGCCATTCCAGCCGCTTTACTAGCAAGCTCCCTACTTGGAGCATCAGCACCTTTAACCTCCTGTTCCATACAGGTTGCAATTTGTCCTGAGGATAAACGGGAAGATGTGGAACCAACGAGAGACTAGCTCTTGGTGTTGGGACAGGCACAGGTCACTCTATTTTCCCATCAGGAAGAAGAATTAACCACAGGCTCAGCCTGCCCCCCGGAACCAAATCAGGGCCTGAAGCCATTCTGCGATTTTGCAGCCAACTCCCATAAAAACGAGTTGTAAAATGGAGGTTCAGGGCACTGCAATTCACAAACCTGCAGAGTTATAAATGATAACTCTCGTCCACAAATATATTGAGGGAAGGCAAAGAAGAGGATTTGAAATCAAGGCAGAATTGCAGGAAACAGATTTCAGGAGGTAGATATGAATCGCTTTTAAAGCACATGAAAAGCGGCAAAACGTTGACAATGATGCCCTTGGCCAAAAAGGGCGTATGCGATTTTTCCTGAATATATTCAGGAAAAAACGCATACGCCCTTTTTGGCCAACCAAGCAACCTGGAAAGGCAAATCAGCGCTACAAAGAAGTCTCGCTTCCCATCGGTCAAAAGGGCCATGCTGAAAAAAGTGTCAAAACCAGAAATGCAGGACAGGCCATGGAGAAATGGGAGCCTTGCTACACTGATGGGCGGGATGTAAATTGCCAAGAGCCACTCTGGAGAAGTGTCCGGTGAGTCCTGAAACATCTGAAAAACACAGCTTAGAGAGCATAGGGCACTTCCACTCATGGGGGTATAAATTGGGAAAATGAAAAATCAGCAAGACACAAGCACCCCAAAGTTTAGGGCTGCTCTGTTGACCAGGACCTCCACTTCATTCCACCTTAAATATCCCAGGAAAGAGAAAAATGGATAAAGAAGTTGTGGTCCTTATGTACAATGGAATATCACTCAGCCATGAAATCAATGTCGTAAGGTTAGTAGCAGCATGATGAGTGGATTTAGGTACGACGATTCTAAGTGAAATAAGTCACACAGAAAAGGACACTTCTCATAAGGTATCACTGATAGAGGGAATGTAAAAACCGTTACACTTGAACTGAATTACAAAACAGAACAGAGTCACACATGCAGAAAACACACTATGGCTGCTTAACGGGAAAGGTGAGGTGGGGTGATACAGAAAACAAGGGTATCAAATTAGCTCAGATACCGTTCCATAAACCCAATATATAATAGACAAGACCTACTCCTTGCTCAGAGAACTGGACTCAACACGCCCTATTCACCGCACAAGAATATATCTGACTAATAATAATCGTAAAACCTATGTATTGCTATCTCTCTGTTAGTGTGTCAAGTGGGTGTAAAGCGGCATAAACACAGCATTGAAAAGCAGCTAAACCCCATTATAAAAATAAATTACTTTGAAACACCCATGAAACAAAGACAGTGAAAGAGAGAGAAATTCTTACACAATGCGTTCAGGGGCTGTGATGCAACCTGGATTGACCATATCTAGACGCACAGCTGGATGAGACATACGGGTGGACACTCTTGGGGCTGAGAGGTTTGGTGAGGTTGGGTGAGCAAACGCAGACCCTTTAAAGTAATACTGCGTGGTACCCATCGCATGGGTCCCAAATCTCCAGGTTCAAGGGCATCTTCCTACATCAAAAACATGCATGAGAAACCCAGACGATGGTACACCATGTGATGGGGAAAGGTTTCTAAAACGCACCTCATTTCTCATCTCCTTGTGCCCGGGTTCGCCATTCCAGCCGCTTTACTAGCAAGCTCCCTACTTGGAGCATCAGCACCTTTAACCTCCTGTTCCATACAGGTTGCAATTTGTCCTGAGGATAAACGGGAAGACGTGGAACCAACGAGAGACTAGCTCTTGGTGTTGGGACAGGCACAGGTCACTCTATTTTCCCATCAGGAAGAAGAATTAACCACAGGCTCAGCCTGCCCCCCGGAACCAGAACAGGGCCTGAAGCCATTCTGCGATTTTGCGGCCAGCTCCCATAAAAACGAGTTGTAAAATGGAGGTTCAGGGCACTGCAATTCACAAACCTGCAGAGTTATAAATGATAACTCTCGTCCACAAATATATTGAGGGAAGGCAAAGAAGAGGATTTGAAATCAAGGCAGAATTGCAGGAAACAGATTTCAGGAGGTAGATACGAATCGCCTTTAAAGCACATGAAAAGCGGCAAAACGTTGACAATGATGCCCTTGGCCAAAAAGGGCGTATGCGTTTTTTCCTGAATATATTCAGGAAAAAACGCATACGCCCTTTTTGGCCAACCAAGCAACCTGGAAAGGCAAATCAGCGCTACAAAGAAGTCTCGCTTCCCATCGGTCAAAAGGGCCATGCTGAAAAAAGTGTCAAAACCAGAAATGCAGGACAGGCCATGGAGAAATGGGAGCCTTGCTACACTGATGGGCGGGATGTAAATTGCCAAGAGCCACTCTGGAGAAGTGTCCGGTGAATCCTGAAACATCTGAAAAACACAGCTTAGAGAGCATAGGGCACTTCCACTCATGGGGGTATAAATTGGGAAAATGAAAAATCAGCAAGACACAAGCACCCCTAAGTTTAGGGCTGCTCTGTTGACCAGGACCTCCACTTCATTCCACCTTCAATATCCCAGGAAAGAGAAAAATGGATAAAGAAGTTGTGGTCCTTATGTACAATGGAATATCACTCAGCCATGAAATCAATGTCGTAAGGTTAGTAGCAGCATGATGAGTGGATTTAGGTACGACGATTCTAAGTGAAATAAGTCACACAGAAAAGGACACTTCTCATAAGGTATCACTGATAGAGGGAATGTAAAAACCGTTACACTTGAACTGAATTACAAAACAGAACAGAGTCACACATGCAGAAAACACACTATGGCTGCTTAACGGGAAAGGTGAGGTGGGGTGATACAGAAAACAAGGGTATCAAATTAGCTCAGATACCGTTCCATAAACCCAATATGTAATAGACAAGACCTACTCCTTGCTCAGAGAACTGGACTCAACACGCCCTATTCACCGCACAAGAATATATCTGACTAATAATAATCGTAAAACCTATGTATTGATATCTCTCTGTTAGTGTGTCAAGTGGGTGTAAAGCGGCATAAACACAGCAGTGAAAAGCAGCTAAACCCCATCATAAAAATAAATTACTTTGAAACACCCATGAAACAAAGACAGTGAAAGAGAGAGAAATTCTTACACAATGCGTTCAGGGGCTGTGATGCAACCTGGATTGACCATATCTAGACGCACAGCTGGATGAGACATACGGGTGGACACTCTTGGGGCTGAGAGGTTTGGTGAGGTTGGGTGAGCAAACGCAGACCCTTTAAAGTAATACTGCGTGGTACCCATCGCATGGGTCCCAAATCTCCAGGTTCAAGGGCATCTTCCTACATCAAAAACATGCATGAGAAACCCAGACGATGGTACACCATGTGATGGGGAAAGGTTTCTAAAACGCACCTCATTTCTCATCTCCTTGTGCCCGGGTTCGCCATTCCAGCCGCTTTACTAGCAAGCTCCCTACTTGGAGCATCAGCACCTTTAACCTCCTGTTCCATACAGGTTGCAATTTGTCCTGAGGATAAACGGGAAGACGTGGAACCAACGAGAGACTAGCTCTTGGTGTTGGGACAGGCACAGGTCACTCTATTTTCCCATCAGGAAGAAGAATTAACCACAGGCTCAGCCTGCCCCCCGGAACCAGAACAGGGCCTGAAGCCATTCTGCGATTTTGCGGCCAGCTCCCATAAAAACGAGTTGTAAAATGGAGGTTCAGGGCACTGCAATTCACAAACCTGCAGAGTTATAAATGATAACTCTCGTCCACAAATATATTGAGGGAAGGCAAAGAAGAGGATTTGAAATCAAGGCAGAATTGCAGGAAACAGATTTCAGGAGGTAGATACGAATCGCCTTTAAAGCACATGAAAAGCGGCAAAACGTTGACAATGATGCCCTTGGCCAAAAAGGGCGTATGCGTTTTTTCCTGAATATATTCAGGAAAAAACGCATACGCCCTTTTTGGCCAACCAAGCAACCTGGAAAGGCAAATCAGCGCTACAAAGAAGTCTCGCTTCCCATCGGTCAAAAGGGCCATGCTGAAAAAAGTGTCAAAACCAGAAATGCAAGACAGGCCATGGAGAAATGGGAGCCTTGCTACACTGATGGGCGGGATGTAAATTGCCAAGAGCCACTCTGGAGAAGTGTCCGGTGAGTCCTGAAACATCTGAAAAACACAGCTTAGAGAGCATAGGGCACTTCCACTCATGGGGGTATAAATTGGGAAAATGAAAAATCAGCAAGACACAAGCACCCCAAAGTTTAGGGCTGCTCTGTTGACCAGGACCTCCACTTCATTCCACCTTAAATATCCCAGGAAAGAGAAAAATGGATAAAGAAGTTGTGGTCCTTATGTACAATGGAATATCACTCAGCCATGAAATCAATGTCGTAAGGTTAGTAGCAGCATGATGAGTGGATTTAGGTACGACGATTCTAAGTGAAATAAGTCACACAGAAAAGGACACTTCTCATAAGGTATCACTGATAGAGGGAATGTAAAAACCGTTACACTTGAACTGAATTACAAAACAGAACAGAGTCACACATGCAGAAAACACACTATGGCTGCTTAACGGGAAAGGTGAGGTGGGGTGATACAGAAAACAAGGGTATCAAATTAGCTCAGATACCGTTCCATAAACCCAATATGTAATAGACAAGACCTACTCCTTGCTCAGAGAACTGGACTCAACACGCCCTATTCACCGCACAAGAATATATCTGACTAATAATAATCGTAAAACCTATGTATTGATATCTCTCTGTTAGTGTGTCAAGTGGGTGTAAAGCGGCATAAACACAGCAGTGAAAAGCAGCTAAACCCCATTATAAAAATAAATTACTTTGAAACACCCATGAAACAAAGACAGTGAAAGAGAGAGAAATTCTTACACAATGCGTTCAGGGGCTGTGATGCAACCTGGATTGACCATATCTAGACGCACAGCTGGATGAGACATACGGGTGGACACTCTTGGGGCTGAGAGGTTTGGTGAGGTTGGGTGAGCAAACGCAGACCCTTTAAAGTAATACTGCGTGGTACCCATCGCATGGGTCCCAAATCTCCAGGTTCAAGGGCATCTTCCTACATCGAAAACATGCATGAGAAACCCAGACGATGGTACACCATGTGATGGGGAAAGGTTTCTAAAACGCACCTCATTTCTCATCTCCTTGTGCCCGGGTTCGCCATTCCAGCCGCTTTACTAGCAAGCTCCCTACTTGGAGCATCAGCACCTTTAACCTCCTGTTCCATACAGGTTGCAATTTGTCCTGAGGATAAACGGGAAGACGTGGAACCAACGAGAGACTAGCTCTTGGTGTTGGGACAGGCACAGGTCACTCTATTTTCCCATCAGGAAGAAGAATTAACCACAGGCTCAGCCTGCCCCCCGGAACCAAATCAGGGCCTGAAGCCATTCTGCGATTTTGCAGCCAACTCCCATAAAAACGAGTTGTAAAATGGAGGTTCAGGGCACTGCAATTCACAAACCTGCAGAGTTATAAATGATAACTCTCGTCCACAAATATATTGAGGGAAGGCAAAGAAGAGGATTTGAAATCAAGGCAGAATTGCAGGAAACAGATTTCAGGAGGTAGATACGAATCGCCTTTAAAGCACATGAAAAGCGGCAAAACGTTGACAATGATGCCCTTGGCCAAAAAGGGCGTATGCGTTTTTTCCTGAATATATTCAGGAAAAAACGCATACGCCCTTTTTGGCCAACCAAGCAACCTGGAAAGGCAAATCAGCGCTACAAAGAAGTCTCGCTTCCCATCGGTCAAAAGGGCCATGCTGAAAAAAGTGTCAAAACCAGAAATGCAGGACAGGCCATGGAGAAATGGGAGCCTTGCTACACTGATGGGCGGGATGTAAATTGCCAAGAGCCACTCTGGAGAAGTGTCCGGTGAGTCCTGAAACATCTGAAAAACACAGCTTAGAGAGCATAGGGCACTTCCACTCATGGGGGTATAAATTGGGAAAATGAAAAATCAGCAAGACACAAGCACCCCAAAGTTTAGGGCTGCTCTGTTGACCAGGACCTCCACTTCATTCCACCTTCAATATCCCAGGAAAGAGAAAAATGGATAAAGAAGTTGTGGTCCTTATGTACAATGGAATATCACTCAGCCATGAAATCAATGTCATAAGGCTAGTAGCAGCATGATGAGTGGATTTAGGTACGATGATTCTAAGTGAAATAAGTCACACAGAAAAGGACACTTCTCATAAGGTATCACTGATAGAGGGAATGTAAAAATCGTTACACTTGAACTGAATTACAAAACAGAACAGAGTTACACATGCAGAAAACACACTATGGCTGCTTAACGGGAAAGGTGAGGTGGGGTGATACATAAAACAAGGGTTTCAAATTAGCTCAGATACCGTTCCATAAACCCAATATGTAATAGACAAGACCTACTCCTTGCTCAGAGAACTGGACTCAACACGCCCTATTCACCGCACAAGAATATATCTGACTAGTAATAATCTTAAAACCTATGTACTGATATCTCTCTGTTAGTGTGTCAAGTGGGTGTAAAGCGGCATAAACACAGCAGTGAAAAGCAGCTAAACCCCCTTATAAAAATAAATTACTTTGAAAAACCCATGAAACAAAGACAGTGAAAGAGAGAGAAATTCTTACACAATGCGTTCAGGGGCTGTGATGCAACCTGGATTGACCATATCTAGACCCAGAGCTGGATGAGACATAAGGGTGGACACTCTTGGGGCTGAGAGGTTTGGTGAGGTTGGGTGAGCAAACACAGACCCTTTAAAGTAATACTGCGTGGTACCCATCACATGGGTCCCAAATCTCCAGGTTCAGGGCATCTTCCTACATCGAAAACATGCATGAGAAACCCAGAAGATGCTACACCGTGTGATGGGGAAAGTTTTCTAAAACGCACCTCATTTCTCATCTCCTTGTGCCCGGGTTCGCCATTCCAGCCGCTTTACTAGCAATCTCCCTACTTGGAGCATCAGCACCTTTAACCTCCTGTTGCGTACAGGTTGCAATTTGTCCAGAGGATGAACGGGAAGACGGGGAACCAGTGAGAGACTAGCTCTTGGTTTTGGGACAGGCAGAGGTCACTCTATTTTCCCATCAGGAAGAAGAATTAACCACAGGCTCAGCCTGCCCACCGGAACCAGAACAGGGCCTGAAGCCATCCTGCGCTTCTGCGGCCAGCTCCCAAAAAAGCGAGTTGTAAAATGGAGGTTCAGGGCACTGCAATTCACAAAACTGCAGAGTTATAAATGATAACTCTCGTCCACAAATATATTGAGGGAAGGCAAAGAAGAGGATTTGAAATCAAGGCAGAATTGCAGGAAACAGATTTCAGGAGGTAGATACGAATCGCCTTTAAAGCACATGAAAAGCGGCAAAACGTTGACAATGATGCCCTTGGCCAAAAAGGGCGTATGCGTTTTTTCCTGAATATATTCAGGAAAAAACGCATACGCCCTTTTTGGCCAACCAAGCAACCTGGAAAGGCAAATCAGCGCTACAAAGAAGTCTCGCTTCCCATCGGTCAAAAGGGCCATGCTGAAAAAAGTGTCAAAACCAGAAATGCAAGACAGGCCATGGAGAAATGGGAGCCTTGCTACACTGATGGGCGGGATGTAAATTGCCAAGAGCCACTCTGGAGAAGTGTCCGGTGAGTCCTGAAACATCTGAAAAACACAGCTTAGAGAGCATAGGGCACTTCCACTCATGGGGGTATAAATTGGGAAAATGAAAAATCAGCAAGACACAAGCACCCCAAAGTTTAGGGCTGCTCTGTTGACCAGGACCTCCACTTCATTCCACCTTAAATATCCCAGGAAAGAGAAAAATGGATAAAGAAGTTGTGGTCCTTATGTACAATGGAATATCACTCAGCCATGAAATCAATGTCGTAAGGTTAGTAGCAGCATGATGAGTGGATTTAGGTACGACGATTCTAAGTGAAATAAGTCACACAGAAAAGGACACTTCTCATAAGGTATCACTGATAGAGGGAATGTAAAAACCGTTACACTTGAACTGAATTACAAAACAGAACAGAGTCACACATGCAGAAAACACACTATGGCTGCTTAACGGGAAAGGTGAGGTGGGGTGATACAGAAAACAAGGGTATCAAATTAGCTCAGATACCGTTCCATAAACCCAATATGTAATAGACAAGACCTACTCCTTGCTCAGAGAACTGGACTCAACACGCCCTATTCACCGCACAAGAATATATCTGACTAATAATAATCGTAAAACCTATGTATTGATATCTCTCTGTTAGTGTGTCAAGTGGGTGTAAAGCGGCATAAACACAGCAGTGAAAAGCAGCTAAACCCCATTATAAAAATAAATTACTTTGAAACACCCATGAAACAAAGACAGTGAAAGAGAGAGAAATTCTTACACAATGCGTTCAGGGGCTGTGATGCAACCTGGATTGACCATATCTAGACGCACAGCTGGATGAGACATACGGGTGGACACTCTTGGGGCTGAGAGGTTTGGTGAGGTTGGGTGAGCAAACGCAGACCCTTTAAAGTAATACTGCGTGGTACCCATCACATGGGTCCCAAATCTCCAGGTTCAATGGCATCTTCCTACATCGAAAACATGCATGAGAAACCCAGACGATGGTACACCATGTGATGGGGAAAGGTTTCTAAAACGCACCTCATTTCTCATCTCCTTGTGCCCGGGTTCGCCATTCCAGCCGCTTTACTAGCAAGCTCCCTACTTGGAGCATCAGCACCTTTAACCTCCTGTTCCATACAGGTTGCAATTTGTCCTGAGGATAAACGGGAAGACGTGGAACCAACGAGAGACTAGCTCTTGGTGTTGGGACAGGCACAGGTCACTCTATTTTCCCATCAGGAAGAAGAATTAACCACAGGCTCAGCCTGCCCCCCGGAACCAAATCAGGGCCTGAAGCCATTCTGCGATTTTGCAGCCAACTCCCATAAAAACGAGTTGTAAAATGGAGGTTCAGGGCACTGCAATTCACAAACCTGCAGAGTTATAAATGATAACTCTCGTCCACAAATATATTGAGGGAAGGCAAAGAAGAGGATTTGAAATCAAGGCAGAATTGCAGGAAACAGATTTCAGGAGGTAGATACGAATCGCCTTTAAAGCACATGAAAAGCGGCAAAACGTTGACAATGATGCCCTTGGCCAAAAAGGGCGTATGCGTTTTTTCCTGAATATATTCAGGAAAAAACGCATACGCCCTTTTTGGCCAACCAAGCAACCTGGAAAGGCAAATCAGCGCTACAAAGAAGTCTCGCTTCCCATCGGTCAAAAGGGCCATGCTGAAAAAAGTGTCAAAACCAGAAATGCAGGACAGGCCATGGAGAAATGGGAGCCTTGCTACACTGATGGGCGGGATGTAAATTGCCAAGAGCCACTCTGGAGAAGTGTCCGGTGAGTCCTGAAACATCTGAAAAACACAGCTTAGAGAGCATAGGGCACTTCCACTCATGGGGGTATAAATTGGGAAAATGAAAAATCAGCAAGACACAAGCACCCCAAAGTTTAGGGCTGCTCTGTTGACCAGGACCTCCACTTCATTCCACCTTCAATATCCCAGGAAAGAGAAAAATGGATAAAGAAGTTGTGGTCCTTATGTACAATGGAATATCACTCAGCCATGAAATCAATGTCATAAGGCTAGTAGCAGCATGATGAGTGGATTTAGGTACGATGATTCTAAGTGAAATAAGTCACACAGAAAAGGACACTTCTCATAAGGTATCACTGATAGAGGGAATGTAAAAATCGTTACACTTGAACTGAATTACAAAACAGAACAGAGTTACACATGCAGAAAACACACTATGGCTGCTTAACGGGAAAGGTGAGGTGGGGTGATACATAAAACAAGGGTTTCAAATTAGCTCAGATACCGTTCCATAAACCCAATATGTAATAGACAAGACCTACTCCTTGCTCAGAGAACTGGACTCAACACGCCCTATTCACCGCACAAGAATATATCTGACTAGTAATAATCTTAAAACCTATGTACTGATATCTCTCTGTTAGTGTGTCAAGTGGGTGTAAAGCGGCATAAACACAGCAGTGAAAAGCAGCTAAACCCCCTTATAAAAATAAATTACTTTGAAAAACCCATGAAACAAAGACAGTGAAAGAGAGAGAAATTCTTACACAATGCGTTCAGGGGCTGTGATGCAACCTGGATTGACCATATCTAGACCCAGAGCTGGATGAGACATAAGGGTGGACACTCTTGGGGCTGAGAGGTTTGGTGAGGTTGGGTGAGCAAACACAGACCCTTTAAAGTAATACTGCGTGGTACCCATCGCATGGGTCCCAAATCTCCAGGTTCAGGGCATCTTCCTACATCGAAAACATGCATGAGAAACCCAGAAGATGCTACACCGTGTGATGGGGAAAGTTTTCTAAAACGCACCTCATTTCTCATCTCCTTGTGCCCGGGTTCGCCATTCCAGCCGCTTTACTAGCAATCTCCCTACTTGGAGCATCAGCACCTTTAACCTCCTGTTGCGTACAGGTTGCAATTTGTCCAGAGGATGAACGGGAAGACGGGGAACCAGTGAGAGACTAGCTCTTGGTTTTGGGACAGGCAGAGGTCACTCTATTTTCCCATCAGGAAGAAGAATTAACCACAGGCTCAGCCTGCCCACCGGAACCAGAACAGGGCCTGAAGCCATCCTGCGCTTCTGCGGCCAGCTCCCAAAAACGCGAGTTGTAAAATGGAGGTTCAGGGCACTGCAATTCACAAAACTGCAGAGTTATAAATGATAACTCTCGTCCACAAATATATTGAGGGAAGGCAAAGAAGAGGATTTGAAATCAAGGCAGAATTGCAGGAAACAGATTTCAGGAGGTAGATTCGAATCGCCTTTAAAGCACATGAAAAGCGGCAAAACGTTGACAATGATGCCCTTGGCCAAAAAGGGCGTATGCGTTTTTTCCTGAATATATTCAGGAAAAAACGCATACGCCCTTTTTGGCCAACCAAGCAACCTGGAAAGGCAAATCAGCGCTACAAGGACGTCTCGCTTCCCATCGGTCAAAAGGGTCATGCTGAAAAAAGTGTCAAAACCAGAAATGCAGGACAGGCCATGGAGAAATGGGAGCCTAGCTACACTGATGGGCGGGATGTAAATTGCCAACAGCCACTCTGGAGAAGTGTACGGTGAGTCCTGAAATATCTAAAAAACACAGCTTAGAGAGCATAGGTCACTTCCACTCATGGGGGTATAAATTGGGAATATTAAAAATCAGCAAGACACAAGCACCCCAAAGTTTAGGGCTGCTCTGTTGACAAGGACCTCCACTTCATTCCACCTTAAATATCCCAGGAAAGAGAAAAATGGATAAAGAAGTTGTGGTCCTTATGTACAATGGAATATCTCTCAGCCATGAAATCAATGTCATAAGGCTAGTAGCAGCATGATGAGTGGATTTAGGTACGACGATTCTAAGTGAAAGAAGTCACACAGAAAAAGACACTTCTCATAAGGTCTCACTGATAGAGGGAATGTAAAAACCGTTACACTTGAACTGAATTACAAAACAGAACAGAGTCACACATGCAGAAAACACACTATGGCTGCTTAACGGGAAAGGTGAGGTGGGGTGATACATAAAACAAGGGTTTCAAATTAGCTCAGATACCGTTCCATAAACCCAATATGTAATAGACAAGACCTACTCCTTGCTCAGAGAACTGGACTCAACACGCCCTATTCACCGCACAAGAATATATCTGACTAGTAATAATCTTAAAACCTATGTATTGATATCTCTCTGTTAGTGTGTCAAGTGGGTGTAAAGCGGCATAAACACAGCAGTGAAAAGCAGCTAAACCCCATTATAAAAATAAATTACTTTGAAAAACCCATGAAGCAAAGACAGTGAAAGAGAGAGAAATTCTTACACAATGCGTTCAGGGGCTGTGATGCAACCTGGATTGACCATATCTAGACCCACAGCTGGATGAGACATAAGGGTGGACACTCTTGGGGCTGAGAGGTTTGGTGAGGTTGGGTGAGCAAACGCAGACCCTTTAAAGTAATACTGCGTGGTACCCATTCCATGGGTTCCAAATCTCCAGGTTCAAGTGCATCTTCCTACATCGAAAACATGCATGCGAAACCCAAAGATGGTACACCGTGTGATGGGGAAAGGTTTCTAAAACGCACCTCATTTCTCATCTCCTTGTGCCCGGGTTCGCCATTCCAGCCGCTTTACTAGCAATCTCCCTACTTGGAGCATCAGCACCTTTAACCTCCTGTTCCGTACAGGTTGCAATTTGTCCTGAGGATGAACGGGAAGACGGGGAACCAATGAGAGACTAGCTCTTGGTGTGGGGACAGGCACAGGTCACTCTATTTTCCCATCAGGAAGAAGAATTAACCACAGGCTCATCCTGCCCCCCGGAACCAGAACAGGGCCTGAAGCCATCCTGTGCATTTGCGGCCAGCTCCCAAAAACGCGAGTTGTAAAATGGATGTTCAGGGCACTGCAATTCACAAACCTGCAGAGTTATAAATGATAACTCTCGTCCACAAATATATTGAGGGAAGGCAAAGAAGAGGATTTGAAATCAAGGCAGAATTGCAGGAAACAGATTTCAGGAGGTAGATTCGAATCGCCTTTAAAGCACATGAAAAGCGGCAAAACGTTGACAATGATGCCCTTGGCCAAAAAGGGCGTATGCGTTTTTTCCTGAATATATTCAGGAAAAAAAGCATACGCCCTTTTTGGCCAACCAAGCAACCTGGAAAGGCAAATCAGCGCTACAAAGAAGACTCGCTACCCATCGGTCAAAAGGGCCATGCTGAAAAAAGTGTCAAAACCAGAAATGCAGGACAGGCCATGGAGAAATGGGAGCCTTGCTACACTGATGGGCGGGATGTAAATTGCCAACAGCCACTCTGGAGAAGTGTACGGTGAGTCCTGAAACATCTAAGAAACACAGCTTAGAGAGCATAGGGCACTTCCACTCATGGGGGTATAAATTGGGAAAATTAAAAATCAGCAAGACACAAGCACCCCAAAATTTAGGGCTGCTCTGTTGACAAGGACCTCCACTTCATTCCACCTTCAATATCCCAGGAAAGAGAAAAATGGATAAAGAAGTTGTGGTCCTTATGTACAAAGGAATATCACTCAGCCATGAAATCAAAGTCATAAGGCTAGTAGCAGCATGATGAGTGGATTTAGGTACGACGATTCTAAGTGAAATAAGTCACACAGAAAAGGACACTTCTCATAAGGTATCACTTATAGAGGGAATGTAAAAACCGTTACACTTGAACTGAATTACAAAACAGAACAGAGTCACACATGCAGAAAACACACTATGGCTGCTTAACGGGAAAGGTGAGGTGGGGTGATACATAAAACAAGGGTTTCAAATTAGCTCAGATACCGTTCCATAAACCCAATATGTAATAGACAAGACCTACTCCTGGCTCAGAGAACTGGACTCAACACGCCCTATTCACCGCACAAGAATATATCTGACTAGTAATAATCTTAAAACCTATGTATTGATATCTCTCTGTTAGTGTGTCAAGTGGGTGAAAAGCGGCATAAACACAGCAGTGAAAAGCAGCTAAACCCCATCATAAAAATAAATTACTTTGAAAAACCCATGAAGCAAAGACAGTGAAAGAGAGAGAAATTCTTACACAATGCGTTCAGGGGCTGTGATGCAACCTGGATTGACCATATCTAGACCCACAGCTGGATGAGACATAAGGGTGGACACTCTTGGGGCTGAGAGGTTTGGTGAGGTTGGGTGAGCAAACGCAGACCCTTTAAAGTAATACTGCGTGGTACCCATTCCATGGGTTCCAAATCTCCAGTTTCAAGTGCATCTTCCTACATCGAAAACATGCATGAGAAACCCAGAAGATGGTACACCGTGTGATGGGGAAAGGTTTCTAAAACGCACCTCATTTCTCATCTCCTTGTGCCCGGGTTCGCCATTCCAGCCACTTTACTAGCAATCTCCCTACTTGGAGCATCAGCACCTTTAACCTCCTTTTTTGTACAGGTTGCAATTTGTCCTGAGGATGAACGGGAAGAGGGGTAACCATTGAGAGAGTAGCTCTTGGTGTGGACACAGGCACAGGTCACTCTATTTTCCCATCAGGAAGAAGAATTAACCACAGGCTCAGCCTGCCCCCCGGAACCAGAACAGGGCCTGAAGCCATCCTGCACTTTTGCGGCCAGCTCCCAAAAAAGCGAGTTGTAAAATGGAGCTTCAGAACACTGCAATACACAAACCTGCAGAGTTATAAATGATAACTCTCGTCCACAAATATATTGAGGGAAGGCAAAGAAGAGGATTTGAAATCAAGGCAGAATTGCAGGAAACAGATTTCAGGAGGTAGATTCGAATCGCCTTTAAAGCACATGAAAAGCGGCAAAACGTTGACAATGATGCCCTTGGCCAAAAAGGGCGTATGCGTTTTTTCCTGAATATATTCAGGAAAAAACGCATACGCCCTTTTTGGCCAACCAAGCAACCTGGAAAGGCAAATCAGCGCTACAAAGAAGACTCACTACCCATCGGTCAAAAGGGCCATGCTGAAAAAAGTGTCAAAACCAGAAATGCAGGACAGGCCATGGAGAAATGGGAGCCTTGCTACACTGATGGGCGGGATGTAAATTGCCAACAGCCACTCTGGAGAAGTTTACGGTGCGTCCTGAAACATCTAAAAAACACAGCTTAGAGAGCATAGGGCACTTCCACTCATGGGGGTATAAATTGGGAAAATTAAAAATCAGCAAGACACAAGCACCCCAAAGTTTAGGGCTGCTCTGTTGACAAGGACCTCCACTTCATTCCACCTTAAATATCCCAGGAAAGAGAAAAATGTATAAAAAAGTTGTGGTCCTTATGTACAAAGGAATATCACTCAGCCATGAAATCAATGTCATAAGGCTAGTAGCAGCATAATGAGTGGATTTAGGTAGGACGATTCTAAGTGAAATAAGTCACACAGAAAAGGACACTTCTCATAAGGTATCACTTATAGAGGGAATGTAAAAACCGTTACACTTGAGCTGAATTACAAAACAGAACAGAGTCACACATGCAGAAAACATACTATGGCTGCTTAACGGGAAAGGTGAGGTGGGGTGATACATAAAACAGGGGTTTCAAATTAGCTCAGATACCATTCCATAAACCCATTATGTAATAGACAAGACCTACTCCTGGCTCAGAGAACTGGACTCAACACGCCCTATTCACAGCACAAGAATATATCTGCCTAGTAATAATCTTAAAACCTATGTATTGATATCTCTCTGTTAGTGTGTCAAGTGGGTGTAAAGCGGCATAAACACAGCAGTGAAAAGCAGCTAAACCCCATTATAAAAATAAATTACTTTGAAAAACCCATGAAGCAAAGACAGTGAAAGAGAGAGAAATTCTTACACAATGCGTTCAGGGGCTGTGATGCAACCTGGATTGACCATATCTAGACCCACAGCCGGATGAGACATAAGGGTGGACACTCTTGGGGCTGAGAGGTTTGGTGAGGTTGGGTGAGCAAATGCAGACCCTTTAAAGTAATACTGCGTGGTACCCATTCCATGGGTTCCAAATCTCCAGGTTCAAGTGCATCTTCCTACATCGAAAATATGCATGAGAAACCCAGAAGATGGTACACCGTGTGATGGGGAAAGGTTTCTAAAACGCACCTCATTTCTCATCTCCTTGTGCCCGGGTTCGCCATTCCAGCCGCTTTACTAGCAATCTCCCTACTTGGAGCATCAGCACCTTTAACCTCCTGTTCCGTACAGGTTGCAATTTGTCCTGAGGATGAACGGGAAGACGGGGAACCAATGAGAGACTAGCTCTTGGTGTGGGGACAGGCACAGGTCACTCTATTTTCCCATCAGGAAGAAGAATTAACCACAGGTTCATCCTGCCCCCCGGAACCAGAACAGGGCCTGAAGCCATCCTGTGCATTTGCGGCCAGCTCCCAAAAACGCGAGTTGTAAAATCGAGGTTCAGGGCACTGCAATTCACAAACCTGCAGAGTTATAAATGATAACTCTCGTCCACAAATATATTGAGGGAAGGCAAAGAAGAGGATTTGAAATCAAGGCAGAATTGCAGGAAACAGATTTCAGGAGGTAGATTCGAATCGCCTTTAAAGCACATGAAAAGCGGCAAAACGTTGACAATGATGCCCTTGGCCAAAAAGGGCGTATGCGTTTTTTCCTGAATATATTCAGGAAAAAAAGCATACGCCCTTTTTGGCCAACCAAGCAACCTGGAAAGGCAAATCAGCGCTACAAAGAAGACTCGCTACCCATCGGTCAAAAGGGCCATGCTGAAAAAAGTGTCAAAACCAGAAATGCAGGACAGGCCATGGAGAAATGGGAGCCTTGCTACACTGATGGGCGGGATGTAAATTGCCAACAGCCACTCTGGAGAAGTGTACGGTGAGTCCTGAAACATCTAAGAAACACAGCTTAGAGAGCATAGGGCACTTCCACTCATGGGGGTATAAATTGGGAAAATTAAAAATCAGCAAGACACAAGCACCCCAAAATTTAGGGCTGCTCTGTTGACAAGGACCTCCACTTCATTCCACCTTCAATATCCCAGGAAAGAGAAAAATGGATAAAGAAGTTGTGGTCCTTATGTACAAAGGAATATCACTCAGCCATGAAATCAAAGTCATAAGGCTAGTAGCAGCATGATGAGTGGATTTAGGTACGACGATTCTAAGTGAAATAAGTCACACAGAAAAGGACACTTCTCATAAGGTATCACTTATAGAGGGAATGTAAAAACCGTTACACTTGAACTGAATTACAAAACAGAACAGAGTCACACATGCAGAAAACACACTATGGCTGCTTAACGGGAAAGGTGAGGTGGGGTGATACATAAAACAAGGGTTTCAAATTAGCTCAGATACCGTTCCATAAACCCAATATGTAATAGACAAGACCTACTCCTGGCTCAGAGAACTGGACTCAACACGCCCTATTCACCGCACAACAATATATCTGACTAGTAATAATCTTAAAACCTATGTATTGATATCTCTCTGTTAGTGTGTCAAGTGGGTGAAAAGCGGCATAAACACAGCAGTGAAAAGCAGCTAAACCCCATCATAAAAATAAATTACTTTGAAAAACCCATGAAGCAAAGACAGTGAAAGAGAGAGAAATTCTTACACAATGCGTTCAGGGGCTGTGATGCAACCTGGATTGACCATATCTAGACCCACAGCTGGATGAGACATAAGGGTGGACACTCTTGGGGCTGAGAGGTTTGGTGAGGTTGGGTGAGCAAACGCAGACCCTTTAAAATAATACTGCGTGGTACCCATTCCATGGGTTCCAAATCTCCAGTTTCAAGTGCATCTTCCTACATCGAAAACATGCATGAGAAACCCAGAAGATGGTACACCGTGTGATGGGGAAAGGTTTCTAAAACGCACCTCATTTCTCATCTCCTTGTGCCCGGGTTCGCCATTACAGCCACTTTACTAGCAATCTCCCTACTTGGAGCATCAGCACCTTTAACCTCCTTTTTTGTACAGGTTGCAATTTGTCCTGAGGATGAACGGGAAGAGGGGTAACCATTGAGAGAGTAGCTCTTGGTGTGGACACAGGCACAGGTCACTCTATTTTCCCATCAGGAAGAAGAATTAACCACAGGCTCAGCCTGCCCCCCGGAACCAGAACAGGGCCTGAAGCCATCCTGCACTTTTGCGGCCAGCTCCCAAAAAAGCGAGTTGTAAAATGGAGCTTCAGAACACTGCAATACACAAACCTGCAGAGTTATAAATGATAACTCTCGTCCACAAATATATTGAGGGAAGGCAAAGAAGAGGATTTGAAATCAAGGCAGAATTGCAGGAAACAGATTTCAGGAGGTAGATTCGAATCGCCTTTAAAGCACATGAAAAGCGGCAAAACGTTGACAATGATGCCCTTGGCCAAAAAGGGCGTATGCGTTTTTTCCTGAATATATTCAGGAAAAAACGCATACGCCCTTTTTGGCCAACCAAGCAACCTGGAAAGGCAAATCAGCGCTACAAAGAAGACTCACTACCCATCGGTCAAAAGGGCCATGCTGAAAAAAGTGTCAAAACCAGAAATGCAGGACAGGCCATGGAGAAATGGGAGCCTTGCTACACTGATGGGCGGGATGTAAATTGCCAACAGCCACTCTGGAGAAGTGTACGGTGCGTCCTGAAACATCTAAAAAACACAGCTTAGAGAGCATAGGGCACTTCCACTCATGGGGGTATAAATTGGGAAAATTAAAAATCAGCAAGACACAAGCACCCCAAAGTTTAGGGCTGCTCTGTTGACAAGGACCTCCACTTCATTCCACCTTAAATATCCCAGGAAAGAGAAAAATGTATAAAAAAGTTGTGGTCCTTATGTACAAAGGAATATCACTCAGCCATGAAATCAATGTCATAAGGCTAGTAGCAGCATAATGAGTGGATTTAGGTAGGACGATTCTAAGTGAAATAAGTCACACAGAAAAGGACACTTCTCATAAGGTATCACTTATAGAGGGAATGTAAAAACCGTTACACTTGAGCTGAATTACAAAACAGAACAGAGTCACACATGCAGAAAACATACTATGGCTGCTTAACGGGAAAGGTGAGGTGGGGTGATACATAAAACAGGGGTTTCAAATTAGCTCAGATACCATTCCATAAACCCATTATGTAATAGACAAGACCTACTCCTGGCTCAGAGAACTGGACTCAACACGCCCTATTCACAGCACAAGAATATATCTGCCTAGTAATAATCTTAAAACCTATGTATTGATATCTCTCTGTTAGTGTGTCAAGTGGGTGTAAAGCGGCATAAACACAGCAGTGAAAAGCAGCTAAACCCCATTATAAAAATAAATTACTTTGAAAAACCCATGAAGCAAAGACAGTGAAAGAGAGAGAAATTCTTACACAATGCGTTCAGGGGCTGTGATGCAACCTGGATTGACCATATCTAGACCCACAGCCGGATGAGACATAAGGGTGGACACTCTTGGGGCTGAGAGGTTTGGTGAGGTTGGGTGAGCAAATGCAGACCCTTTAAAGTAATACTGCGTGGTACCCATTCCATGGGTTCCAAATCTCCAGGTTCAAGTGCATCTTCCTACATCGAAAATATGCATGAGAAACCCAGAAGATGGTACACCGTGTGATGGGGAAAGGTTTCTAAAACGCACCTCATTTCTCATCTCCTTGTGCCCGGGTTCGCCATTCCAGCCGCTTTACTAGCAATCTCCCTACTTGGAGCATCAGCACCTTTAACCTCCTGTTCCGTACAGGTTGCAATTTGTCCTGAGGATGAACGGGAAGACGGGGAACCAATGAGAGACTAGCTCTTGGTGTGGGGACAGGCACAGGTCACTCTATTTTCCCATCAGGAAGAAGAATTAACCACAGGTTCATCCTGCCCCCCGGAACCAGAACAGGGCCTGAAGCCATCCTGTGCATTTGCGGCCAGCTCCCAAAAACGCGAGTTGTAAAATCGAGGTTCAGGGCACTGCAATTCACAAACCTGCAGAGTTATAAATGATAACTCTCGTCCACAAATATATTGAGGGAAGGCAAAGAAGAGGATTTGAAATCAAGGCAGAATTGCAGGAAACAGATTTCAGGAGGTAGATTCGAATCGCCTTTAAAGCACATGAAAAGCGGCAAAACGTTGACAATGATGCCCTTGGCCAAAAAGGGCGTATGCGTTTTTTCCTGAATATATTCAGGAAAAAACGGATACGCCCTTTTTGGCCAACCAAGCAACCTGGAAAGGCAAATCAGCGCTACAAGGAAGTCTCGCTTCCCATCGGTCAAAAGGGTCATGCTGAAAAAAGTGTCAAAACCAGAAATGCAGGACAGGCCATGGAGAAATGGGAGCCTTGCTACACTGATGGGCGGGATGTAAATTGCCAACAGCCACTCTGGAGAAGTGTACGGTGAGTCCTGAAACATCTAAAAAACACAGCTTAGAGAGCTTAGGGCACTTCCACTCATGGGGGTATAAATTGGGAAAATTAAAAATCAGCAAGACACAAGCACCCCTAAGTTTAGGGCTGCTCTGTTGACAAGGACCTCCACTTCATTCCACCTTCAATATCCCAGGAAAGAGAAAAATGGATAAAGAAGTTGTGGTCCTTATGTACAATGGAATATCACTCAGCCATGAAATCAAAGTCATAAGGCTAGTAGCAGCATGATGAGTGGATTTAGGTACGACGATTCTAAGTGAAATACGTCACACAGAAAAGGACACTTCTCATAAGGTCTCACCGATAGAGGGAATGTAAAAACCATTACACTTGAACTGAATTACAAAACAGAACAGAGTCACACATGCAGAAAACACACTATGGCTGCTTAACGGGAAAGGTGAGGTGGGGTGATACATAAAACAAGGGTTTCAAATTAGCTCAGATACCGTTCCATAAACCCAATATGTAATAGACAAGACCTACTCCTGGCTCAGAGAACTGGACTCAACACGCCCTATTCACCGCACAAGAATATATCTGACTAGTAATAATCTTAAAACCTATGTATTGATATCTCTCTGTTAGTGTGTCAAGTGGGTGTAAAGCGGCATAAACACAGCAGTGAAAAGCAGCTAAACCCCATTATAAAAATAAATTACTTTGAAAAACCCATGAAGCAAAGACAGTGAAAGAGAGAGAAATTCTTACACAATGCGTTCAGGGGCTGTGATGCAACCTGGATTGACCATATCTAGACCCACAGCCGGATGAGACATAAGGGTGGACACTCTTGGGGCTGAGAGGTTTGGTGAGGTTGGGTGAGCAAACGCAGACCCTTTAAAGTAATACTGCGTGGTACCCATTCCATGGGTTCCAAATCTCCAGGTTCAAGTGCATCTTCCTACATCGAAAATATGCATGAGAAACCCAGAAGATGGTACACCGTGTGATGGGGAAAGGTTTCTAAAACGCACCTCATTTCTCATCTCCTTGTGCCCGGGTTCGCCATTCCAGCCGCTTTACTAGCAATCTCCCTACTTGGAGCATCAGCACCTTTAACCTCCTGTTCCGTACAGGTTGCAATTTGTCCTGAGGATGAACGGGAAGACGGGGAACCAATGAGAGACTAGCTCTTGGTGTGGGGACAGGCACAGGTCACTCTATTTTCCCATCAGGAAGAAGAATTAACCACAGGTTCATCCTGCTCCCCGGAACCAGAACAGGGCCTGAAGCCATCCTGTGCATTTGCGGCCAGCTCCCAAAAACGCGAGTTGTAAAATCGAGGTTCAGGGCACTGCAATTCACAAACCTGCAGAGTTATAAATGATAACTCTCGTCCACAAATATATTGAGGGAAGGCAAAGAAGAGGATTTGAAATCAAGGCAGAATTGCAGGAAACAGATTTCAGGAGGTAGATTCGAATCGCCTTTAAAGCACATGAAAAGCGGCAAAACGTTGACAATGATGCCCTTGGCCAAAAAGGGCGTATGCGTTTTTTCCTGAATATATTCAGGAAAAAACGCATACGCCCTTTTTGGCCAACCAAGCAACCTGGAAAGGCAAATCAGCTCTACAAAGAAGACTCGCTACCCATCGGTCAAAAGGGCCATGCTGAAAAAAGTATCAAAACCAGAAATGCAGGACAGGCCATGGAGAAATGGGAGCCTTGCTACACTGATGGGCGGGATGTAAATTGACAACAGCCACTCTGGAGAAGTGTACGGTGAGACCTGAAACATCTAAAAAACACAGCTTAGAGAGCTTAGGGCACTTCCACTCATGGGGGTATAAATTGGGAAAATTAAAAATCAGCAAGACACAAGCACCCCAAAGTTTAGGGCTGCTCTGTTGACAAGGACCTCCACTTCATTCCACCTTCAATATCCCAGGAAAGAGAAAAATGGATAAAGAAGTTGTGGTCCTTATGTACAATGGAATATCACTCAGCCATGAAATCAATGTCATAAGGCTAGTAGCAGCATGATGAGTGGATTTAGGTACGACGATTCTAAGTGAAATAAATCACACAGAAAAGGACACTTCTCATAAGGTCTCACCGATAGAGGGAATGTAAAAACCGTTACACTTGAACTGAATTACAAAACAGAACAGAGTCACACATGCAGAAAACACACTATGGCTGCTTAACGGGAAAGGTGAGGTGGGGTGATACATAAAACAAGGGTTTCAAATTAGCTCAGATACCGTTCCATAAACCCAATATGTAATAGACAAGACCTACTCCTGGCTCAGAGAACTGGACTCAACACGCCCTATTCACCGCACAACAATATATCTGACTAGTAATAATCTTAAAACCTATGTATTCATATCTCTCTGTTACTGTGTCAAGTGGGTGAAAAGGGGCATAAACACAGCAGTGTAAAGCAGCTAAACCCTATCATAAAAATAAATTACTTTGAAAAACCCATGAAGCAAAGACAGTGAAAGAGAGAGAAATTCTTACACAATGCGTTCAGGGGCTGTGATGCAACCTGGATTGACCATATCTAGACCCACAGCTGGATGAGACATAAGGGTGGACACTCTTGGGGCTGAGAGGTTTGGTGAGGTTGGGTGAGCAAACGCAGACCCTTTAACGTAATACTGCGTGGTACCCATCCCATGGGTCCCAAATCTCCAGGTTCAAGGGCATCTTCCTACATCGAAAACATGCATGAGAAACCCAGAAGATGGTACACCGTGTGATGGGGAAAGGTTTCTAAAACGCACCTCATTTCTCATCTCCTTGTGCCCGGGTTCACCATTCCAGCCGCTTTACTAGTAATCTCCCTACTTGGAGCATCAGCACCTTTAACCTCCTGTTCCGTACAGGTTGCAATTTGTCCTGAGGATGAACGGGAAGACGGGGAACCAATGAGAGACTAGCTCTTGGTGTTGGGACAGGCACAGGTCACTCTATTTTCCCATCAGGAAGAAGCATTAACCACAGGCTCAGCCTGCCCTCCGGAACCAGAACAGGGCCTGAAGCCATCCTGCGCTTTTGCGGCCAGCTCCCAAAAAAGCGAGTTGTAAAATGGAGGTTCAGGGCACTGCAATTCACAAACCTGCAGAGTTATAAATGATAACTCTCGTCCACAAATATATTGAGGGAAGGCAAAGAAGAGGATTTGAAATCAAGGCAGAATTGCAGGAAACAGAGTTCAGGAGGTAGATTCGAATCGCCTTTAAAGCACATGAAAAGTGGCAAAACGTTGACAATGATGCCCTTGGCCAAAAAGGGCGTATGCGTTTTTTCCTGAATATATTCAGGAAAAAACGCATACGCCCTTTTTGGCCAACCAAGCAACCTGGAAAGGCAAATCAGCGCTACAAGGAAGTCTCGCTTCCCATCGGTCAAAAGGGTCATGCTGAAAAAAGTGTCAAAACCAGAAATGCAGGACAGGCCATGGAGAAATGGGAGCCTTGCTACACTGATGGGCGGGATGTAAATTGCCAACAGCCACTCTGGAGAAGTGTACGGTGAGTCCTGAAACATCTAAAAAACACCGCTTAGAGAGCATAGGGCACTTCCACTCATGGGGGTATAAATTGGGAAAATTAAAAATCAGCAAGACACAAGCACCCCTAAGTTTAGGGCTGCTCTGTTGACAAGGACCTCCACTTCATTCCACCTTCAATATCCCAGGAAAGAGAAAAATGGATAAAGAAGTTGTGGTCCTTATGTACAAAGGAATATCACTCAGCCATGAAATCAATGTCATAAGGCTAGTAGCAGCATGATGAGTGGATTTAGGTAGGACGATTCTAAGTGAAATAAGTCACACAGAAAAGGACACTTCTCATAAGGTATCACTTATAGAGGGAATGTAAAAACCGTTACACTTGAGCTGAATTACAAAACAGAACAGAGTCACACATGCAGAAAACACACTATGGCTGCTTAACGGGAAAGGTGAGGTGGGGTGATACATAAAACAAGGGTTTCAAATTAGCTCAGATACCGTTCCATAAACCCAATATGTAATAGACAAGACCTACTCCTTGCTCAGAGAACTGGACTCAACACGCCCTATTCACCGCACAAGAATATATCTGACTAGTAATAATCTTAAAACCTATGTATTGATATCTCTCTGTTAGTGTGTCAAGTGGGTGTAAAGCGGCATAAACACAACAGTGAAAAGCAGCTAAACCCCATTATAAAAATAAATTACTTTGAAAAACCCATGAAGCAAAGACAGTGAAAGAGAGAGAAATTCTTACACAATGCGTTCAGGGGCTGTGATGCAACCTGGATTGACCATATCTAGACCCACAGCCGGATGAGACATAAGGGTGGACACTCTTGGGGCTGAGAGGTTTGGTGAGGTTGGGTGAGCAAACGCAGACCCTTTAAAGTAATAGTGCGTGGTACCCATTCCATGGGTTCCAAATCTCCAGGTTCAAGTGCATCTTCCTACATCGAAAATATGCATGAGAAACCCAGAAGATGGTACACCGTGTGATGGGGAAAGGTTTCTAAAACGCACCTCATTTCTCATCTCCTTGTGCCCGGGTTCGCCATTCCAGCCGCTTTACTAGCAATCTCCCTACTTGGAGCATCAGCACCTTTAACCTCCTGTTCCGTACAGGTTGCAATTTGTCCTGAGGATGAACGGGAAGACGGGGAACCAATGAGAGACTAGCTCTTGGTGTGGGGACAGGCACAGGTCACTCTATTTTCCCATCAGGAAGAAGAATTAACCACAGGTTCATCCTGCCCCCCGGAACCAGAACAGGGCCTGAAGCCATCCTGTGCATTTGCGGCCAGCTCCCAAAAACGCGAGTTGTAAAATGGAGGTTCAGGGCACTGCAATTCACAAACCTGCAGAGTTATAAATGATAACTCTCGTCCACAAATATATTGAGGGAAGGCAAAGAAGAGGATTTGAAATCAAGGCAGAATTGCAGGAAACAGAGTTCAGGAGGTAGATTCGAATCGCCTTTAAAGCACATGAAAAGCGGCAAAACGTTGACAATGATGCCCTTGGCCAAAAAGGGCGTATGCGTTTTTTCCTGAATATATTCAGGAAAAAACGCATACGCCCTTTTTGGCCAACCAAGCAACCTGGAAAGGCAAATCAGCGCTACAAAGAAGACTCGCTACCCATCGGTCAAAAGGGCCATGCTGAAAAAAGTATCAAAACCAGAAATGCAGGACAGGCCATGTAGAAATGGGAGCCTTGCTACACTGATGGGCGGGATGTAAATTGCCAACAGCCACTCTGGAGAAGTGTACGGTGAGACCTGAAACATCTAAAAAACACAGCTTAGAGAGCTTAGGGCACTTCCACTCATGGGGGTATAAATTGGGAAAATTAAAAATCAGCAAGACACAAGCACCCCAAAGTTTAGGGCTGCTCTGTTGACAAGGACCTCCACTTCATTCCACCTTCAATATCCCAGGAAAGAGAAAAATGGATAAAGAAGTTGTGGTCCTTATGTACAATGGAATATCACTCAGCCATGAAATCAGTGTCATAAGGCTAGTAGCAGCATGATGAGTGGATTTAGGTACGACGATTCTAAGTGAAATAAATCACACAGAAAAGGACACTTCTCATAAGGTCTCACCGATAGAGGGAATGTAAAAACCGTTACACTTGAACTGAATTACAAAACAGAACAGAGTCACACATGCAGAAAACACACTATGGCTGCTTAACGGGAAAGGTGAGGTGGGGTGATACATAAAACAAGTGTTTCAAATTAGCTCAGATACCGTTCCATAAACCCAATATGTAATAGACAAGACCTACTCCTGGCTCAGAGAACTGGACTCAACACGCCCTATTCACCGCACAACAATATATCTGACTAGTAATAATCTTAAAACCTATGTATTCATATCTCTCTGTTACTGTGTCAAGTGGGTGAAAAGGGGCATAAACACAGCAGTGTAAAGCAGCTAAACCCTATCATAAAAATAAATTACTTTGAAAAACCCATGAAGCAAAGACAGTGAAAGAGAGAGAAATTCTTACACAATGCGTTCAGGGGCTGTGATGCAACCTGGATTGACCATATCTAGACCCACAGCTGGATGAGACATAAGGGTGGACACTTTTGGGGCTGAGAGGTTTGGTGAGGTTGGGTGAGCAAACGCAGACCCTTTAACGTAATACTGCGTGGTACCCATCCCATGGGTCCCAAATCTCCAGGTTCAAGGGCATCTTCCTACATCGAAAACATGCATGAGAAACCCAGAAGATGGTACACCGTGTGATGGGGAAAGGTTTCTAAAACGCACCTCATTTCTCATCTCCTTGTGCCCGGGTTCACCATTCCAGCCGCTTTACTAGTAATCTCCCTACTTGGAGCATCAGCACCTTTAACCTCCTGTTCCGTACAGGTTGCAATTTGTCCTGAGGATGAACGGGAAGACGGGGAACCAATGAGAGACTAGCTCTTGGTGTTGGGACAGGCACAGGTCACTCTATTTTCCCATCAGGAAGAAGCATTAACCACAGGCTCAGCCTGCCCTCCGGAACCAGAACAGGGCCTGAAGCCATCCTGCGCTTTTGCGGCCAGCTCCCAAAAAAGCGAGTTGTAAAATGGAGGTTCAGGGCACTGCAATTCACAAACCTGCAGAGTTATAAATGATAACTCTCGTCCACAAATATATTGAGGGAAGGCAAAGAAGAGGATTTGAAATCAAGGCAGAATTGCAGGAAACAGAGTTCAGGAGGTAGATTCGAATCGCCTTTAAAGCACATGAAAAGCGGCAAAACGTTGACAATGATGCCCTTGGCCAAAAAGGGCGTATGCGTTTTTTCCTGAATATATTCAGGAAAAAACGCATACGCCCTTTTTGGCCAACCAAGCAACCTGGAAAGGCAAATCAGCGCTACAAGGAAGTCTCGCTTCCCATCGGTCAAAAGGGTCATGCTGAAAAAAGTGTCAAAACCAGAAATGCAGGACAGGCCATGGAGAAATGGGAGCCTTGCTACACTGATGGGCGGGATGTAAATTGCCAACAGCCACTCTGGAGAAGTGTACGGTGAGTCCTGAAACATCTAAAAAACAAAGCTTAGAGAGCTTAGGGCACTTCCACTCATGGGGGTATAAATTGGGAAAATTAAAAATCAGCAAGACACAAGCACCCCTAAGTTTAGGGCTGCTCTGTTGACAAGGACCTCCACTTCATTCCACCTTCAATATCCCAGGAAAGAGAAAAATGTATAAAAAAGTTGTGGTCCTTATGTACAAAGGAATATCACTCAGCCATGAAATCAATGTCATAAGGCTAGTAGCAGCATGATGAGTGGATTTAGGTAGGACGATTCTAAGTGAAATAAGTCACACAGAAAAGGACACTTCTCATAAGGTATCACTTATAGAGGGAATGTAAAAACCGTTACACTTGAACTGAATTACAAAACAGAACAGAGTCACACATGCAGAAAACACACTATGGCTGCTTAACGGGAAAGGTGAGGTGGGGTGATACAGAAAACAAGGGTATCAAATTAGCTCAGATACCGTTCCATAAACCCAATATGTAATAGACAAGACCTACTCCTTGCTCAGAGAACTGGACTCAACACGCCCTATTCACCACACAAGAATATATCTGACTAGTAATAATCGTAAAACCTATGTATTGATATCTCTCTGTTAGTGTGTCAAGTGGGTGTAAAGCGGCATAAACACAGCAGTGAAAAGCAGCTAAACCCCATTATAAAAATAAATTACTTTGAAACACCCATGAAACAAAGACAGTGAAAGAGAGAGAAATTCTTACACAATGCGTTCAGGGGCTGTGATGCAACCTTTATTGACCATATCTAGACCCACAGCTGGATGAGACATAAGGGTGGACACTCTTGGGGCTGAGAGGTTTGGTGAGGTTGGGTGAGCAAACGCAGACCCTTTAAAGTAATACTGCGTGGTACCCATCGCATGGGTCCCAAATCTCCAGGTTCAAGGGCATCTTCCTACATCAAAAACATGCATGAGAAACCCAGAAGATGGTACACCGTGTGATGGGGAAAGGTTTCCAAAACGCACCTCATTTCTCATCTCCTTGTGCCCGGGTTCGCCATTCCAGCCGCTTTACTAGCAAGCTCCCTACTTGGAGCATCAGCACCTTTAACCTCCTGTTCCGTACAGGTTGCAATTTGTCCTGAGGATAAACGGGAAGACGTGGAACCAACGAGAGACTAGCTCTTGGTGTTGGGACAGGCACAGGTCACTCTATTTTCCCATCAGAAAGAAGAATTAACCACAGGCTCAGCCTGCCCCCCGGAACCAGAACAGGGCCTGAAGCCATTCTGCGATTTTGCGGCCAGCTCCCATAAAAACGAGTTGTAAAATGGAGGTTCAGGGCACTGCAATTCACAAACCTGCAGAGTTATAAATGATAACTCTCGTCCACAAATATATTGAGGGAAGGCAAAGAAGAGGATTTGAAATCAAGGCAGAATTGCAGGAAACAGATTTCAGGAGGTAGATACGAATCGCCTTTAAAGCACATGAAAAGCGGCAAAACGTTGACAATGATGCCCTTGGCCAAAAAGGGCGTATGCGTTTTTTCCTGAATATATTCAGGAAAAAACGCATACGCCCTTTTTGGCCAACCAAGCAACCTGGAAAGGCAAATCAGCGCTACAAAGAAGTCTCGCTTCCCATCGGTCAAAAGGGCCATGCTGAAAAAAGTGTCAAAACCAGAAATGCAGGACAGGCCATGGAGAAATGGGAGCCTTGCTACACTGATGGGCGGGATGTAAATTGCCAAGAGCCACTCTGGAGAAGTGTCCGGTGAGTCCTGAAATATCTGAAAAACACAGCTTAGAGAGCATAGGGCACTTCCACTCATGGGGGTATAAATTGGGAAAATGAAAAATCAGCAAGACACAAGCACCCCAAAGTTTAGGGCTGCTCTGTTGACCAGGACCTCCACTTCATTCCACCTTAAATATCCCAGGAAAGAGAAAAATGGATAAAGAAGTTGTGGTCCTTATGTACAATGGAATATCACTCAGCCATGAAATCAATGTCGTAAGGTTAGTAGCAGCATGATGAGTGGATTTAGGTACGACGATTCTAAGTGAAATAAGTCACACAGAAAAGGACACTTCTCATAAGGTATCACTGATAGAGGGAATGTAAAAACCGTTACACTTGAACTGAATTACAAAACAGAACAGAGTCACACATGCAGAAAACACACTATGGCTGCTTAACGGGAAAGGTGAGGTGGGGTGATACAGAAAACAAGGGTATCAAATTAGCTCAGATACCGTTCCATAAACCCAATATGTAATAGACAAGACCTACTCCTTGCTCAGAGAACTGGACTCAACACGCCCTATTCACCACACAAGAATATATCTGACTAGTAATAATCGTAAAACCTATGTATTGATATCTCTCTGTTAGTGTGTCAAGTGGGTGTAAAGCGGCATAAACACAGCAGTGAAAAGCAGCTAAACCCCATTATAAAAATAAATTACTTTGAAACACCCATGAAACAAAGACAGTGAAAGAGAGAGAAATTCTTACACAATGCGTTCAGGGGCTGTGATGCAACCTTTATTGACCATATCTAGACCCACAGCTGGATGAGACATAAGGGTGGACACTCTTGGGGCTGAGAGGTTTGGTGAGGTTGGGTGAGCAAACGCAGACCCTTTAAAGTAATACTGCGTGGTACCCATCGCATGGGTCCCAAATCTCCAGGTTCAAGGGCATCTTCCTACATCAAAAACATGCATGAGAAACCCAGAAGATGGTACACCGTGTGATGGGGAAAGGTTTCCAAAACGCACCTCATTTCTCATCTCCTTGTGCCCGGGTTCGCCATTCCAGCCGCTTTACTAGCAAGCTCCCTACTTGGAGCATCAGCACCTTTAACCTCCTGTTCCGTACAGGTTGCAATTTGTCCTGAGGATAAACGGGAAGACGTGGAACCAACGAGAGACTAGCTCTTGGTGTTGGGACAGGCACAGGTCACTCTATTTTCCCATCAGAAAGAAGAATTAACCACAGGCTCAGCCTGCCCCCCGGAACCAGAACAGGGCCTGAAGCCATTCTGCGATTTTGCGGCCAGCTCCCATAAAAACGAGTTGTAAAATGGAGGTTCAGGGCACTGCAATTCACAAACCTGCAGAGTTATAAATGATAACTCTCGTCCACAAATATATTGAGGGAAGGCAAAGAAGAGGATTTGAAATCAAGGCAGAATTGCAGGAAACAGATTTCAGGAGGTAGATACGAATCGCCTTTAAAGCACATGAAAAGCGGCAAAACGTTGACAATGATGCCCTTGGCCAAAAAGGGCGTATGCGTTTTTTCCTGAATATATTCAGGAAAAAACGCATACGCCCTTTTTGGCCAACCAAGCAACCTGGAAAGGCAAATCAGCGCTACAAAGAAGTCTCGCTTCCCATCGGTCAAAAGGGCCATGCTGAAAAAAGTGTCAAAACCAGAAATGCAGGACAGGCCATGGAGAAATGGGAGCCTTGCTACACTGATGGGCGGGATGTAAATTGCCAAGAGCCACTCTGGAGAAGTGTCCGGTGAGTCCTGAAATATCTGAAAAACACAGCTTAGAGAGCATAGGGCACTTCCACTCATGGGGGTATAAATTGGGAAAATGAAAAATCAGCAAGACACAAGCACCCCAAAGTTTAGGGCTGCTCTGTTGACCAGGACCTCCACTTCATTCCACCTTAAATATCCCAGGAAAGAGAAAAATGGATAAAGAAGTTGTGGTCCTTATGTACAATGGAATATCACTCAGCCATGAAATCAATGTCGTAAGGTTAGTAGCAGCATGATGAGTGGATTTAGGTACGACGATTCTAAGTGAAATAAGTCACACAGAAAAGGACACTTCTCATAAGGTATCACTGATAGAGGGAATGTAAAAACCGTTACACTTGAACTGAATTACAAAACAGAACAGAGTCACACATGCAGAAAACACACTATGGCTGCTTAACGGGAAAGGTGAGGTGGGGTGATACAGAAAACAAGGGTATCAAATTAGCTCAGATACCGTTCCATAAACCCAATATGTAATAGACAAGACCTACTCCTTGCTCAGAGAACTGGACTCAACACGCCCTATTCACCGCACAAGAATATATCTGACTAGTAATAATCGTAAAACCTATGTATTGATATTTCTCTGTTAGTGTGTCAAGTGGGTGTAAAGCGGCATAAACACAGCAGTGAAAAGCAGCTAAACCCCATTATAAAAATAAATTACTTTGAAACACCCATGAAACAAAGACAGTGAAAGAGAGAGAAATTCTTACACAATGCGTTCAGGGGCTGTGATGCAACCTTTATTAACCATATCTAGACCCACAGCTGGATGAGACATAAGGGTGGACACTCTTGGGGCTGAGAGGTTTGGTGAGGTTGGGTGAGCAAACGCAGACCCTTTAAAGTAATACTGCGTGGTACCCATCGCATGGGTCCCAAATCTCCAGGTTCAAGGGCATCTTCCTACATCAAAAACATGCATGAGAAACCCAGAAGATGGTACACCGTGTGATGGGGAAAGGTTTCCAAAACGCACCTCATTTCTCATCTCCTTGTGCCCGGGTTCGCCATTCCAGCCGCTTTACTAGCAAGCTCCCTACTTGGAGCATCAGCACCTTTAACCTCCTGTTCCGTACAGGTTGCAATTTGTCCTGAGGATAAACGGGAAGACGTGGAACCAACGAGAGACTAGCTCTTGGTGTTGGGACAGGCACAGGTCACTCTATTTTCCCATCAGAAAGAAGAATTAACCACAGGCTCAGCCTGCCCCCCGGAACCAGAACAGGGCCTGAAGCCATTCTGCGATTTTGCGGCCAGCTCCCATAAAAACGAGTTGTAAAATGGAGGTTCAGGGCACTGCAATTCACAAACCTGCAGAGTTATAAATGATAACTCTCGTCCACAAATATATTGAGGGAAGGCAAAGAAGAGGATTTGAAATCAAGGCAGAATTGCAGGAAACAGATTTCAGGAGGTAGATACGAATCGCCTTTAAAGCACATGAAAAGCGGCAAAACGTTGACAATGATGCCCTTGGCCAAAAAGGGCGTATGCGTTTTTTCCTGAATATATTCAGGAAAAAACGCATACGCCCTTTTTGGCCAACCAAGCAACCTGGAAAGGCAAATCAGCGCTACAAAGAAGTCTCGCTTCCCATCGGTCAAAAGGGCCATGCTGAAAAAAGTGTCAAAACCAGAAATGCAGGACAGGCCATGGAGAAATGGGAGCCTTGCTACACTGATGGGCGGGATGTAAATTGCCAAGAGCCACTCTGGAGAAGTGTCCGGTGAGTCCTGAAATATCTGAAAAACACAGCTTAGAGAGCATAGGGCACTTCCACTCATGGGGGTATAAATTGGGAAAATGAAAAATCAGCAAGACACAAGCACCCCAAAGTTTAGGGCTGCTCTGTTGACCAGGACCTCCACTTCATTCCACCTTAAATATCCCAGGAAAGAGAAAAATGGATAAAGAAGTTGTGGTCCTTATGTACAATGGAATATCACTCAGCCATGAAATCAATGTCGTAAGGTTAGTAGCAGCATGATGAGTGGATTTAGGTACGACGATTCTAAGTGAAATAAGTCACACAGAAAAGGACACTTCTCATAAGGTATCACTGATAGAGGGAATGTAAAAACCGTTACACTTGAACTGAATTACAAAACAGAACAGAGTCACACATGCAGAAAACACACTATGGCTGCTTAACGGGAAAGGTGAGGTGGGGTGATACAGAAAACAAGGGTATCAAATTAGCTCAGATACCGTTCCATAAACCCAATATGTAATAGACAAGACCTACTCCTTGCTCAGAGAACTGGACTCAACACGCCCTATTCACCGCACAAGAATATATCTGACTAGTAATAATCGTAAAACCTATGTATTGATATTTCTCTGTTAGTGTGTCAAGTGGGTGTAAAGCGGCATAAACACAGCAGTGAAAAGCAGCTAAACCCCATTATAAAAATAAATTACTTTGAAACACCCATGAAACAAAGACAGTGAAAGAGAGAGAAATTCTTACACAATGCGTTCAGGGGCTGTGATGCAACCTTTATTGACCATATCTAGACCCACAGCTGGATGAGACATAAGGGTGGACACTCTTGTGGCTGAGAGGTTTGGTGAGGTTGGGTGAGCAAACGCAGACCCTTTAAAGTAATACTGCGTGGTACCCATCGCATGGGTCCCAAATCTCCAGGTTCAAGGGCATCTTCCTACATCAAAAACATGCATGAGAAACCCAGAAGATGGTACACCGTGTGATGGGGAAAGGTTTCCAAAACGCACCTCATTTCTCATCTCCTTGTGCCCGGGTTCGCCATTCCAGCCGCTTTACTAGCAAGCTCCCTACTTGGAGCATCAGCACCTTTAACCTCCTGTTCCGTACAGGTTGCAATTTGTCCTGAGGATAAACGGGAAGACGTGGAACCAACGAGAGACTAGCTCTTGGTGTTGGGACAGGCACAGGTCACTCTATTTTCCCATCAGAAAGAAGAATTAACCACAGGCTCAGCCTGCCCCCCGGAACCAGAACAGGGCCTGAAGCCATTCTGCGATTTTGCGGGCAGCTCCCATAAAAACGAGTTGTAAAATGGAGGTTCAGGGCACTGCAATTCACAAACCTGCAGAGTTATAAATGATAACTCTCGTCCACAAATATATTGAGGGAAGGCAAAGAAGAGGATTTGAAATCAAGGCAGAATTGCAGGAAACAGATTTCAGGAGGTAGATACGAATCGCCTTTAAAGCACATGAAAAGCGGCAAAACGTTGACAATGATGCCCTTGGCCAAAAAGGGCGTATGCGTTTTTTCCTGAATATATTCAGGGAAAAACGCATACGCCCTTTTTGGCCAACCAAGCAACCTGGAAAGGCAAATCAGCGCTACAAAGAAGTCTCGCTTCCCATCGGTCAAAAGGGCCATGCTGAAAAAAGTGTCAAAACCAGAAATGCAGGACAGGCCATGGAGAAATGGGAGCCTTGCTACACTGATGGGCGGGATGTAAATTGCCAAGAGCCACTCTGGAGAAGTGTCCGGTGAGTCCTGAAACATCTGAAAAACACAGCTTGAGAGCATAGGGCACTTCCACTCATGGGGGTATAAATTGGGAAAATGAAAAATCAGCAAGACACAAGCACCCCAAAGTTTAGGGCTGCTCTGTTGACCAGGACCTCCACTTCATTCCACCTTAAATATCCCAGGAAAGAGAAAAATGGATAAAGAAGTTGTGGTCCTTATGTACAATGGAATATCACTCAGCCATGAAATCAATGTTGTAAGGTTAGTAGCAGAATGATGAGTGGATTTAGGTACGACGATTCTAAGTGAAATAAGTCACACAGAAAAGGACACTTCTCATAAGGTATCACTGATAGAGGGAATGTAAAAACCGTTACACTTGAACTGAATTACAAAACAGAACAGAGTCACACATGCAGAAAACACACTATGGCTGCTTAACGGGAAAGGTGAGGTGGGGTGATACAGAAAACAAGGGTATCAAATTAGCTCAGATACCGTTCCATAAACCCAATATGTAATAGACAAGACCTACTCCTTGCTCAGAGAACTGGACTCAACACGCCCTATTCACCACACAAGAATATATCTGACTAGTAATAATCGTAAAACCTATGTATTGATATCTCTCTGTTAGTGTGTCAAGTGGGTGTAAAGCGGCATAAACACAGCAGTGAAAAGCAGCTAAACCCCATTATAAAAATAAATTACTTTGAAACACCCATGAAACAAAGACAGTGAAAGAGAGAGAAATTCTTACACAATGCGTTCAGGGGCTGTGATGCAACCTTTATTGACCATATCTAGACCCACAGCTGGATGAGACATAAGGGTGGACACTCTTGGGGCTGAGAGGTTTGGTGAGGTTGGGTGAGCAAACGCAGACCCTTTAAAGTAATACTGCGTGGTACCCATCGCATGGGTCCCAAATCTCCAGGTTCAAGGGCATCTTCCTACATCAAAAACATGCATGAGAAACCCAGAAGATGGTACACCGTGTGATGGGGAAAGGTTTCCAAAACGCACCTCATTTCTCATCTCCTTGTGCCCGGGTTCGCCATTCCAGCCGCTTTACTAGCAAGCTCCCTACTTGGAGCATCAGCACCTTTAACCTCCTGTTCCGTACAGGTTGCAATTTGTCCTGAGGATAAACGGGAAGACGTGGAACCAACGAGAGACTAGCTCTTGGTGTTGGGACAGGCACAGGTCACTCTATTTTCCCATCAGAAAGAAGAATTAACCACAGGCTCAGCCTGCCCCCCGGAACCAGAACAGGGCCTGAAGCCATTCTGCGATTTTGCGGCCAGCTCCCATAAAAACGAGTTGTAAAATGGAGGTTCAGGGCACTGCAATTCACAAACCTGCAGAGTTATAAATGATAACTCTCGTCCACAAATATATTGAGGGAAGGCAAAGAAGAGGATTTGAAATCAAGGCAGAATTGCAGGAAACAGATTTCAGGAGGTAGATACGAATCGCCTTTAAAGCACATGAAAAGCGGCAAAACGTTGACAATGATGCCCTTGGCCAAAAAGGGCGTATGCGTTTTTTCCTGAATATATTCAGGAAAAAACGCATACGCCCTTTTTGGCCAACCAAGCAACCTGGAAAGGCAAATCAGCGCTACAAAGAAGTCTCGCTTCCCATCGGTCAAAAGGGCCATGCTGAAAAAAGTGTCAAAACCAGAAATGCAGGACAGGCCATGGAGAAATGGGAGCCTTGCTACACTGATGGGCGGGATGTAAATTGCCAAGAGCCACTCTGGAGAAGTGTCCGGTGAGTCCTGAAATATCTGAAAAACACAGCTTAGAGAGCATAGGGCACTTCCACTCATGGGGGTATAAATTGGGAAAATGAAAAATCAGCAAGACACAAGCACCCCAAAGTTTAGGGCTGCTCTGTTGACCAGGACCTCCACTTCATTCCACCTTAAATATCCCAGGAAAGAGAAAAATGGATAAAGAAGTTGTGGTCCTTATGTACAATGGAATATCACTCAGCCATGAAATCAATGTCGTAAGGTTAGTAGCAGCATGATGAGTGGATTTAGGTACGACGATTCTAAGTGAAATAAGTCACACAGAAAAGGACACTTCTCATAAGGTATCACTGATAGAGGGATTGTAAAAACCGTTACACTTGAACTGAATTACAAAACAGAACAGAGTCACACATGCAGAAAACACACTATGGCTGCTTAACGGGAAAGGTGAGGTGGGGTGATACAGAAAACAAGGGTATCAAATTAGCTCAGATACCGTTCCATAAACCCAATATGTAATAGACAAGACCTACTCCTTGCTCAGAGAACTGGACTCAACACGCCCTATTCACCGCACAAGAATATATCTGACTAGTAATAATCGTAAAACCTATGTATTGATATTTCTCTGTTAGTGTGTCAAGTGGGTGTAAAGCGGCATAAACACAGCAGTGAAAAGCAGCTAAACCCCATTATAAAAATAAATTACTTTGAAACACCCATGAAACAAAGACAGTGAAAGAGAGAGAAATTCTTACACAATGCGTTCAGGGGCTGTGATGCAACCTTTATTGACCATATCTAGACCCACAGCTGGATGAGACATAAGGGTGGACACTCTTGGGGCTGAGAGGTTTGGTGAGGTTGGGTGAGCAAACGCAGACCCTTTAAAGTAATACTGCGTGGTACCCATCGCATGGGTCCCAAATCTCCAGGTTCAAGGGCATCTTCCTACATCAAAAACATGCATGAGAAACCCAGAAGATGGTACACCGTGTGATGGGGAAAGGTTTCCAAAACGCACCTCATTTCTCATCTCCTTGTGCCCGGGTTCGCCATTCCAGCCGCTTTACTAGCAAGCTCCCTACTTGGAGCATCAGCACCTTTAACCTCCTGTTCCGTACAGGTTGCAATTTGTCCTGAGGATAAACGGGAAGACGTGGAACCAACGAGAGACTAGCTCTTGGTGTTGGGACAGGCACAGGTCACTCTATTTTCCCATCAGAAAGAAGAATTAACCACAGGCTCAGCCTGCCCCCCGGAACCAGAACAGGGCCTGAAGCCATTCTGCGATTTTGCGGGCAGCTCCCATAAAAACGAGTTGTAAAATGGAGGTTCAGGGCACTGCAATTCACAAACCTGCAGAGTTATAAATGATAACTCTCGTCCACAAATATATTGAGGGAAGGCAAAGAAGAGGATTTGAAATCAAGGCAGAATTGCAGGAAACAGATTTCAGGAGGTAGATACGAATCGCCTTTAAAGCACATGAAAAGCGGCAAAACGTTGACAATGATGCCCTTGGCCAAAAAGGGCGTATGCGTTTTTTCCTGAATATAATCAGGAAAAAACGCATACGCCCTTTTTGGCCAACCAAGCAACCTGGAAAGGCAAATCAGCGCTACAAAGAAGTCTCGCTTCCCATCGGTCAAAAGGGCCATGCTGAAAAAAGTGTCAAAACCAGAAATGCAGGACAGGCCATGGAGAAATGGGAGCCTTGCTACACTGATGGGCGGGATGTAAATTGCCAAGAGCCACTCTGGAGAAGTGTCCGGTGAGTCCTGAAATATCTGAAAAACACAGCTTAGAGAGCATAGGGCACTTCCACTCATGGGGGTATAAATTGGGAAAATGAAAAATCAGCAAGACACAAGCACCCCAAAGTTTAGGGCTGCTCTGTTGACCAGGACCTCCACTTCATTCCACCTTAAATATCCCAGGAAAGAGAAAAATGGATAAAGAAGTTGTGGTCCTTATGTACAATGGAATATCACTCAGCCATGAAATCAATGTCGTAAGGTTAGTAGCAGCATGATGAGTGGATTTAGGTACGACGATTCTAAGTGAAATAAGTCACACAGAAAAGGACACTTCTCATAAGGTATCACTGATAGAGGGAATGTAAAAACCGTTACACTTGAACTGAATTACAAAACAGAACAGAGTCACACATGCAGAAAACACACTATGGCTGCTTAACGGGAAAGGTGAGGTGGGGTGATACAGAAAACAAGGGTATCAAATTAGCTCAGATACCGTTCCATAAACCCAATATGTAATAGACAAGACCTACTCCTTGCTCAGAGAACTGGACTCAACACGCCCTATTCACCGCACAAGAATATATCTGACTAGTAATAATCGTAAAACCTATGTATTGATATTTCTCTGTTAGTGTGTCAAGTGGGTGTAAAGCGGCATAAACACAGCAGTGAAAAGCAGCTAAACCCCATTATAAAAATAAATTACTTTGAAACACCCATGAAACAAAGACAGTGAAAGAGAGAGAAATTCTTACACAATGCGTTCAGGGGCTGTGATGCAACCTTTATTGACCATATCTAGACCCACAGCTGGATGAGACATAAGGGTGGACACTCTTGGGGCTGAGAGGTTTGGTGAGGTTGGGTGAGCAAACGCAGACCCTTTAAAGTAATACTGCGTGGTACCCATCGCATGGGTCCCAAATCTCCAGGTTCAAGGGCATCTTCCTACATCAAAAACATGCATGAGAAACCCAGAAGATGGTACACCGTGTGATGGGGAAAGGTTTCCAAAACGCACCTCATTTCTCATCTCCTTGTGCCCGGGTTCGCCATTCCAGCCGCTTTACTAGCAAGCTCCCTACTTGGAGCATCAGCACCTTTAACCTCCTGTTCCGTACAGGTTGCAATTTGTCCTGAGGATAAACGGGAAGACGTGGAACCAACGAGAGACTAGCTCTTGGTGTTGGGACAGGCACAGGTCACTCTATTTTCCCATCAGAAAGAAGAATTAACCACAGGCTCAGCCTGCCCCCCGGAACCAGAACAGGGCCTGAAGCCATTCTGCGATTTTGCTGCCAGCTCCCATAAAAACGAGTTGTAAAATGGAGGTTCAGGGCACTGCAATTCACAAACCTGCAGAGTTATAAATGATAACTCTCGTCCACAAATATATTGAGGGAAGGCAAAGAAGAGGATTTGAAATCAAGGCAGAATTGCAGGAAACAGATTTCAGGAGGTAGATACGAATCGCCTTTAAAGCACATGAAAAGCGGCAAAACGTTGACAATGATGCCCTTGGCCAAAAAGGGCGTATGCGTTTTTTCCTGAATATATTCAGGAAAAAACGCATACGCCCTTTTTGGCCAACCAAGCAACCTGGAAAGGCAAATCAGCGCTACAAAGAAGTCTCGCTTCCCATCGGTCAAAAGGGCCATGCTGAAAAAAGTGTCAAAACCAGAAATGCAGGACAGGCCATGGAGAAATGGGAGCCTTGCTACACTGATGGGCGGGATGTAAATTGCCAAGAGCCACTTTGGAGAAGTGTCCGGTGAGTCCTGAAACATCTGAAAAACACAGCTTAGAGAGCATAGGGCACTTCCACTCATGGGGGTATAAATTGGGAAAATGAAAAATCAGCAAGACACAAGCACCCCAAAGTTTAGGGCTGCTCTGTTGACCAGGACCTCCACTTCATTCCACTTTAAATATCCCAGGAAAGAGAAAAATGGATAAAGAAGTTGTGGTCCTTATGTACAATGGAATATCACTCAGCCATGAAATCAATGTCGTAAGGTTAGTAGCAGCATGATGAGTGGATTTAGGTACGACGATTCTAAGTGAAATAAGTCACACAGAAAAGGACACTTCTCATAAGGTATCACTGATAGAGGGAATGTAAAAACCGTTACACTTGAACTGAATTACAAAACAGAACAGAGTCACACATGCAGAAAACACACTATGGCTGCTTAACGGGAAAGGTGAGGTGGGGTGATACAGAAAACAAGGGTATCAAATTAGCTCAGATACCGTTCCATAAACCCAATATGTAATAGACAAGACCTACTCCTTGCTCAGAGAACTGGACTCATCACGCCCTATTCACCGCACAAGAATATATCTGACTAATAATAATCGTAAAACCTATGTATTGATATCTCTCTGTTAGTGTGTCAAGTGGGTGTAAAGCGGCATAAACACAGCAGTGAAAAGCAGCTAAACCCCATTATAAAAATAAATTACTTTGAAACACCCATGAAACAAAGACAGTGAAAGAGAGAGAAATTCTTACACAATGCGTTCAGGGGCTGTGATGCAACCTGGATTGACCATATCTAGACGCACAGCTGGATGAGACATAAGGGTGGACACTCTTGGGGCTGAGAGGTTTGGTGAGGTTGGGTGAGCAAACGCAGACCCTTTAAAGTAATACTGCGTGGTACCCATCGCATGGGTCCCAAATCTCCAGGTTCAAGGGCATCTTCCTACATCAAAAACATGCATGAGAAACCCAGAAGATGGTACACCGTGTGATGGGGAAAGGTTTCTAAAACGCACCTCATTTCTCATCTCCTTGTGCCTGGGTTCACCATTCCAGCCGCTTTACTAGCAAGCTCCCTACTTGGTGCATCAGCACCTTTAACCTCCTGTTCCGTACAGGTTGCAATCTGTCCTGAGGATAAACGGGAAGACGTGGAACCAACGAGAGACTAGCTCTTGGTGTTGGGACAGGCACAGGTCACTCTATTTTCCCATCACGAAGAAGAATTAACCACAGGCTCAGCCTGCCCCCCGGAACCAGAACAGGGCCTGAAGCCATTCTGCGATTTTGCGGGCAGCTCCCATAAAAACGAGTTGTAAAATGGAGGTTCAGGGCACTGCAATTCTCAAACCTGCAGAGTTATAAATGATAACTCTCGTCCACAAATATATTGAGGGAAGGCAAAGAAGAGGATTTGAAATCAAGGCAGAATTGCAGGAAACAGATTTCAGGAGGTAGATACGAATCGCCTTTAAAGCACATGAAAAGCGGCAAAACGTTGACAATGATGCCCTTGGCCAAAAAGGGCGTATGCGTTTTTTCCTGAATATATTCAGGAAAAAACGCATACGCCCTTTTTGGCCAACCAAGCAACCTGGAAAGGCAAATCAGCGCTACAAAGAAGTCTCGCTTCCCATCGGTCAAAAGGGCCATGCTGAAAAAAGTGTCAAAACCAGAAATGCAGGACAGGCCATGGAGAAAAGGGAGCCTTGCTACACTGATGGGCGGGATGTAAATTGCCAAGAGCCACTCTGGAGAAGTGTCCGGTGAGTCCTGAAACATCTGAAAAACACAGCTTAGAGAGCATAGGGCACTTCCACTCATGGGGGTATAAATTGGGAAAATGAAAAATCAGCAAGACACAAGCACCCCAAAGTTTAGGGCTGCTCTGTTGACCAGGACCTCCACTTCATTCCACCTTAAATATCCCAGGAAAGAGAAAAATGGATAAAGAAGTTGTGGTCCTTATGTACAATGGAATATCACTCAGCCATGAAATCAATGTCGTAAGGTTAGTAGCAGCATGATGAGTGGATTTAGGTACGACGATTCTAAGTGAAATAAGTCACACAGAAAAGGACACTTCTCATAAGGTATCACTGATAGAGGGAATGTAAAAACCGTTACACTTGAACTGAATTACAAAACAGAACAGAGTCACACATGCAGAAAACACACTATGGCTGCTTAACGGGAAAGGTGAGGTGGGGTGATACAGAAAACAAGGGTATCAAATTAGCTCAGATACCGTTCCATAAACCCAATATGTAATAGACAAGACCTACTCCTTGCTCAGAGAACTGGACTCAACACGCCCTATTCACCGCACAAGAATATATCTGACTAATAATAATCGTAAAACCTATGTATTGATATCTCTCTGTTAGTGTGTCAAGTGGGTGTAAAGCGGCATAAACACAGCAGTGAAAAGCAGCTAAACCCCATTATAAAAATAAATTACTTTGAAACACCCATGAAACAAAGACAGTGAAAGAGAGAGAAATTCTTACACAATGCGTTCAGGGGCTGTGATGCAACCTGGATTGACCATATCTAGACGCACAGCTGGATGAGACATAAGGGTGGACACTCTTGGGGCTGAGAGGTTTGGTGAGGTTGGGTGAGCAAACGCAGACCCTTTAAAGTAATACTGCGTGGTACCCATCGCATGGGTCCCAAATCTCCAGGTTCAAGGGCATCTTCCTACATCAAAAACATGCATGAGAAACCCAGAAGATGGTACACCGTGTGATGGGGAAAGGTTTCTAAAACGCACCTCATTTCTCATCTCCTTGTGCCCGGGTTCGCCATTCCAGCCGCTTTACTAGCAAGCTCCCTACTTGGAGCATCAGCACCTTTAACCTCCTGTTCCGTACAGGTTGCAATCTGTCCTGAGGATAAACGGGAAGACGTGGAACCAACGAGAGACTAGCTCTTGGTGTTGGGACAGGCACAGGTCACTCTATTTTCCCATCACGAAGAAGAATTAACCACAGGCTCAGCCTGCCCCCCGGAACCAGAACAGGGCCTGAAGCCATTCTGCGATTTTGCGGGCAGCTCCCATAAAAACGAGTTGTAAAATGGAGGTTCAGGGCACTGCAATTCACAAACCTGCAGAGTTATAAATGATAACTCTCGTCCACAAATATATTGAGGGAAGGCAAAGAAGAGGATTTGAAATCAAGGCAGAATTGCAGGAAACAGATTTCAGGAGGTAGATACGAATCGCCTTTAAAGCACATGAAAAGCGGCAAAACGTTGACAATGATGCCCTTGGCCAAAAAGGGCGTATGCGTTTTTTCCTGAATATATTCAGGAAAAAACGCATACGCCCTTTTTGGCCAACCAAGCAACCTGGAAAGGCAAATCAGCGCTACAAAGAAGTCTCGCTTCCCATCGGTCAAAAGGGCCATGCTGAAAAAAGTGTCAAAACCAGAAATGCAGGACAGGCCATGGAGAAAAGGGAGCCTTGCTACACTGATGGGCGGGATGTAAATTGCCAAGAGCCACTCTGGAGAAGTGTCCGGTGAGTCCTGAAACATCTGAAAAACACAGCTTAGAGAGCATAGGGCACTTCCACTCATGGGGGTATAAATTGGGAAAATGAAAAATCAGCAAGACACAAGCACCCCAAAGTTTAGGGCTGCTCTGTTGACCAGGACCTCCACTTCATTCCACCTTAAATATCCCAGGAAAGAGAAAAATGGATAAAGAAGTTGTGGTCCTTATGTACAATGGAATATCACTCAGCCATGAAATCAATGTCGTAAGGTTAGTAGCAGCATGATGAGTGGATTTAGGTACGACGATTCTAAGTGAAATAAGTCACACAGAAAAGGACACTTCTCATAAGGTATCACTGATAGAGGGAATGTAAAAACCGTTACACTTGAACTGAATTACAAAACAGAACAGAGTCACACATGCAGAAAACACACTATGGCTGCTTAACGGCAAAGGTGAGGTGGGGTGATACAGAAAACAAGGGTATCAAATTAGCTCAGATACCGTTCCATAAACCCAATATGTAATAGACAAGACCTACTCCTTGCTCAGAGAACTGGACTCAACACGCCCTATTCACCGCCCAAGAATATATCTGACTAGTAATAATCGTAAAACCTATGTATTGATATCTCTCTGTTAGTGTGTCAAGTGGGTGTAAAGCGGCATAAACACAGCAGTGAAAAGCAGCTAAACCCCATTATAAAAATAAATTACTTTGAAACACCCATGAAACAAAGACAGTGAAAGAGAGAGAAATTCTTACACAATGCGTTCAGGGCCTGTGATGCAACCTGGATTGACCATATCTAGACCCACAGCTGGATGAGACATAAGGGTGGACACTCTTGGGGCTGAGAGGTTTGGTGAGGTTGGGTGAGCAAACGCAGACACTTTAAAGTAATACTGCGTGGTACCCATCGCATGGGTCCCAAATCTCCAGGTTCAAGGGCATCTTCCTACATCAAAAACATGCATGAGAAACCCAGAAGATGGTACACCGTGTGATGGGGAAAGGTTTCCAAAACGCACCTCATTTCTCATCTCCTTGTGCCCGGGTTCGCCATTCCAGCCACTTTACTAGCAAGCTCCCTACTTGGAGCATCAGCACCTTTAACCTCCTGTTCCATACAGGTGGCAATTTGTCCTGAGGATAAACGGGAAGACGTGGAACCAACGAGAGACTAGCTCTTGGTGTTGGGACAGGCACAGGTCACTCTATTTTCCCATCAGAAAGAAGAATTAACCACAGGCTCAGCCTGCCCCCCGGAACCAGAACAGGGCCTGAAGCCATTCTGCGATTTTGCGGCCAGCTCCCATAAAAACGAGTTGTAAAATGGAGGTTCAGGGCACTGCAATTCACAAACCTGCAGAGTTATAAATGATAACTCTCGTCCACAAATATATTGAGGGAAGGCAAAGAAGAGGATTTGAAATCAAGGCAGAATTGCAGGAAACAGATTTCAGGAGGTAGATACGAATCGCCTTTAAAGCACATGAAAAGCGGCAAAACGTTGACAATGATGCCCTTGGCCAAAAAGGGCGTATGCGTTTTTTCCTGAATATATTCAGGAAAAAACGCATACGCCCTTTTTGGCCAACCAAGCAACCTGGAAAGGCAAATCAGCGCTACAAAGAAGTCTCGCTTCCCATCGGTCAAAAGGGCCATGCTGAAAAAAGTGTCAAAACCAGAAATGCAGGACAGGCCATGGAGAAATGGGAGCCTTGCTACACTGATGGGCGGGATGTAAATTGCCAAGAGCCACTCTGGAGAAGTGTCCGGTGAGTCCTGAAACATCTGAAAAACACAGCTTAGAGAGCATAGGGCACTTCCACTCATGGGGGTATAAATTGGGAAAATGAAAAATCAGCAAGACACAAGCACCCCAAAGTTTAGGGCTGCTCTGTTGACCAGGACCTCCACTTCATTCCACCTTAAATATCCCAGGAAAGAGAAAAATGGATAAAGAAGTTGTGGTCCTTATGTACAATGGAATATCACTCAGCCATGAAATCAATGTCGTAAGGTTAGTAGCAGCATGATGAGTGGATTTAGGTACGACGATTCTAAGTGAAATAAGTCACACAGAAAAGGACACTTCTCATAATGTATCACTGATAGAGGGAATGTAAAAACCGTTACACTTGAACTGAATTACAAAACAGAACAGAGTCACACATGCAGAAAACACACTATGGCTGCTTAACGGGAAAGGTGAGGTGGGGTGATACAGAAAACAAGGGTATCAAATTAGCTCAGATACCGTTCCATAAACCCAATATGTAATAGACAAGACCTACTCCTTGCTCAGAGAACTGGACTCAACACGCCCTATTCACCGCACAAGAATATATCTGACTAATAATAATCGTAAAACCTATGTATTGCTATCTCTCTGTTAGTGTGTCAAGTGGGTGTAAAGCGGCATAAACACAGCATTGAAAAGCAGCTAAACCCCATTATAAAAATAAATTACTTTGAAACACCCATGAAACAAAGACAGTGAAAGAGAGAGTAATTCTTACACAATGCGTTCAGGGGCTGTGATGCAACCTGGATTGACCATATCTAGACGCACAGCTGGATGAGACATAAGGGTGGACACTCTTGGGGCTGAGAGGTTTGGTGAGGTTGGGTGAGCAAACGCAGACCCTTTAAAGTAATACTGCGTGGTACCCATCGCATGGGTCCCAAATCTCCAGGTTCAAGGGCATCTTCCTACATCAAAAACATGCATGAGAAACCCAGAAGATGGTACACCGTGTGATGGGGAAAGGTTTCTAAAACGCACCTCATTTCTCATCTCCTTGTGCCCGGGTTCGCCATTCCAGCCGCTTTACTAGCAATCTCCCTACTTGGAGCATCAGCACCTTTAACCTCCTGTTCCGTACAGGTTGCAATTTGTCCTGAGGATAAACGGGAAGACGTGGAACCAACGAGAGACTAGCTCTTGGTGTTGGGACAGGCACAGGTCACTCTATTTTCCCATCAGGAAGAAGAATTAACCACAGGCTCAGCCTGCCCCCCGGAACCAGAACAGGGCCTGAAGCCATTCTGCGATTTTGCGGCCAGCTCCCATAAAAACGAGTTGTAAAATGGAGGTTCAGGGCACTGCAATTCACAAACCTGCAGAGTTATAAATGATAACTCTCGTCCACAAATATATTGAGGGAAGGCAAAGAAGAGGATTTGAAATCAAGGCAGAATTGCAGGAAACAGATTTCAGGAGGTAGATACGAATCGCCTTTAAAGCACATGAAAAGCGGCAAAACGTTGACAATGATGCCCTTGCCCAAAAAGGGCGTATGCGTTTTTTCCTGAATATGTTCAGGAAAAAACGCATACGCCCTTTTTGGCCAACCAAGCAACCTGGAAAGGCAAATCAGCGCTACAAAGTAGTCTCGCTTCCCATCGGTCAAAAGGGCCATGCTGAAAAAAGTGTCAAAACCAGAAATGCAGGACAGGCCATGGAGAAATGGGAGCCTTGCTACACTGATGGGCGGGATGTAAATTGCCAACAGCCACTCTGGAGAAGTGTCCGGTGAGTCCTGAAACATCTGAAAAACACAGCTTAGAGAGCATAGGGCACTTCCACTCATGGGGGTATAAATTGGGAAAATGAAAAATCAGCAAGACACAAGCACCCCAAAGTTTAGGGCTGCTCTGTTGACCAGGACCTCCACTTCATTCCACCTTAAATATCCCAGGAAAGAGAAAAATGGATAAAGAAGTTGTGGTCCTTATGTACAATGGAATATCACTCAGCCATGAAATCAATGTCGTAAGGTTAGTAGCAGCATGATGAGTGGATTTAGGTACGACGATTCTAAGTGAAATAAGTCACACAGAAAAGGACACTTCTCATAAGGTATCACTGATAGAGGGAATGTAAAAACCGTTACACTTGAACTGAATTACAAAACAGAACAGAGTCACACATGCAGAAAACACACTATGGCTGCTTAACGGGAAAGGTGAGGTGGGGTGATACAGAAAACAAGGGTATCAAATTAGCTCAGATACCGTTCCATAAACCCAATATGTAATAGACAAGACCTACTCCTTGCTCAGAGAACTGGACTCAACACGCCCTATTCACCGCACAAGAATATATCTGACTAATAATAATCGTAAAACCTATGTATTGCTATCTCTCTGTTAGTGTGTCAAGTGGGTGTAAAGCGGCATAAACACAGCATTGAAAAGCAGCTAAACCCCATTATAAAAATAAATTACTTTGAAACACCCATGAAACAAAGACAGTGAAAGAGAGAGTAATTCTTCCACAATGCGTTCAGGGGCTGTGATGCAACCTGGATTGACCATATCTAGACGCACAGCTGGATGAGACATACATACGGGTGGACACTCTTGGGGCTGAGAGGTTTGGTGAGGTTGGGTGAGCAAACGCAGACCCTTTAAAGTAATACTGCGTGGTACCCATCGCATGGGTCCCAAATCTCCAGGTTCAAGGGCATCTTCCTACATCAAAAACATGCATGAGAAACCCAGACGATGGTACACCATGTGATGGGGACAGGTTTCTAAAACGCACCTCATTTCTCATCTCCTTGTGCCCGGGTTCGCCATTCCAGCCACTTTACTAGCAAGCTCCCTACTTGGAGCATCAGCACCTTTAACCTCCTGTTCCATACAGGTTGCAATTTGTCCTGAGGATAAACGGGAAGACGTGGAACCAACGAGAGACTAGCTCTTGGTGTTGGGACAGGCACAGGTCACTCTATTTTCCCATCACGAAGAAGAATTAACCACAGGCTCAGCCTGCCCCCCGGAACCAGAACAGGGCCTGAAGCCATTCTGCGATTTTGCGGCCAGCTCCCATAAAAACGAGTTGTAAAATGGAGGTTCAGGGCACTGCAATTCACAAACCTGCAGAGTTATAAATGATAACTCTCGTCCACAAATATATTGAGGGAAGGCAAAGAAGAGGATTTGAAATCAAGGCAGAATTGCAGGAAACAGATTTCAGGAGGTAGATACGAATCGCCTTTAAAGCACATGAAAAGCGGCAAAACGTTGACAATGATGCCCTTGGCCAAAAAGGGCGTATGCGTTTTTTCCTGAATATATTCAGGAAAAAACGCATACGCCCTTTTTGGCCAACCAAGCAACCTGGAAAGGCAAATCAGCGCTACAAAGAAGTCTCGCTTCCCATCGGTCAAAAGGGCCATGCTGAAAAAAGTGTCAAAACCAGAAATGCAGGACAGGCCATGGAGAAATGGGAGCCTTGCTACACTGATGGGCGGGATGTAAATTGCCAAGAGCCACTCTGGAGAAGTGTCCGGTGAGTCCTGAAACATCTGAAAAACACAGCTTAGAGAGCATAGGGCACTTCCACTCATGGGGGTATAAATTGGGAAAATGAAAAATCAGCAAGACACAAGCACCCCAAAGTTTAGGGCTGCTCTGTTGACCAGGACCTCCACTTCATTCCACCTTAAATATCCCAGGAAAGAGAAAAATGGATAAAGAAGTTGTGGTCCTTATGTACAATGGAATATCACTCAGCCATGAAATCAATGTCGTAAGGTTAGTAGCAGCATGATGAGTGGATTTAGGTACGACGATTCTAAGTGAAATAAGTCACACAGAAAAGGACACTTCTCATAAGGTATCACTGATAGAGGGAATGTAAAAACCGTTACACTTGAACTGAATTACAAAACAGAACAGAGTCACACATGCAGAAAACACACTATGGCTGCTTAACGGGAAAGGTGAGGTGGGGTGATACAGAAAACAAGGGTATCAAATTAGCTCAGATACCGTTCCATAAACCCAATATGTAATAGACAAGACCTACTCCTTGCTCAGAGAACTGGACTCAACACGCCCTATTCACCGCACAAGAATATATCTGACTAATAATAATCGTAAAACCTATGTATTGCTATCTCTCTGTTAGTGTGTCAAGTGGGTGTAAAGCGGCATAAACACAGCATTGAAAAGCAGCTAAACCCCATTATAAAAATAAATTACTTTGAAACACCCATGAAACAAAGACAGTGAAAGAGAGAGTAATTCTTACACAATGCGTTCAGGGGCTGTGATGCAACCTGGATTGACCATATCTAGACGCACAGCTGGATGAGACATAAGGGTGGACACTCTTGGGGCTGAGAGGTTTGGTGAGGTTGGGTGAGCAAACGCAGACCCTTTAAAGTAATACTGCGTGGTACCCATTCCATGGGTTCCAAATCTCCAGGTTCAAGTGCATCTTCCTACATCGAAAATATGCATGAGAAACCCAGAAGATGGTACACCGTGTGATGGGGAAAGGTTTCTAAAACGCACCTCATTTCTCATCTCCTTGTGCCCGGGTTCGCCATTCCAGCCGCTTTACTAGCAAGCTCCCTACTTGGAGCATCAGCACCTTTAACCTCCTGTTCCGTACAGGTTGCAATTTGTCCTGAGGATAAACGGGAAGACGTGGAACCAACGAGAGACTAGCTCTTGGTGTTGGGACAGGCACAGGTCACTCTATTTTCCCATCAGAAAGAAGAATTAACCACAGGCTCAGCCTGCCCCCCGGAACCAGAACAGGGCCTGAAGCCATTCTGCGATTTTGCGGCCAGCTCCCATAAAAACGAGTTGTAAAATGGAGGTTCAGGGCACTGCAATTCACAAACCTGCAGAGTTATAAATGATAACTCTCGTCCACAAATATATTGAGGGAAGGCAAAGAAGAGGATTTGAAATCAAGGCAGAATTGCAGGAAACAGATTTCAGGAGGTAGATACGAATCGCCTTTAAAGCACATGAAAAGCGGCAAAACGTTGACAATGATGCCCTTGGCCAAAAAGGGCGTATGCGTTTTTTCCTGAATATATTCAGGAAAAAACGCATACGCCCTTTTTGGCCAACCAAGCAACCTGGAAAGGCAAATCAGCGCTACAAAGAAGTCTCGCTTCCCATCGGTCAAAAGGGCCATGCTGAAAAAAGTGTCAAAACCAGAAATGCAGGACAGGCCATGGAGAAATGGGAGCCTTGCTACACTGATGGGCGGGATGTAAATTGCCAAGAGCCACTCTGGAGAAGTGTCCGGTGAGTCCTGAAACATCTGAAAAACACAGCTTAGAGAGCATAGGGCACTTCCACTCATGGGGGTATAAATTGGGAAAATGAAAAATCAGCAAGACACAAGCACCCCAAAGTTTAGGGCTGCTCTGTTGACCAGGACCTCCACTTCATTCCACCTTAAATATCCCAGGAAAGAGAAAAATGGATAAAGAAGTTGTGGTCCTTATGTACAATGGAATATCACTCAGCCATGAAATCAATGTCGTAAGGTTAGTAGCAGCATGATGAGTGGATTTAGGTACGACGATTCTAAGTGAAATAAGTCACACAGAAAAGGACACTTCTCATAAGGTATCACTGATAGAGGGAATGTAAAAACCGTTACACTTGAACTGAATTACAAAACAGAACAGAGTCACACATGCAGAAAACACACTATGGCTGCTTAACGGGAAAGGTGAGGTGGGGTGATACAGAAAACAAGGGTATCAAATTAGCTCAGATACCGTTCCATAAACCCAATATGTAATAGACAAGACCTACTCCTTGCTCAGAGAACTGGACTCAACACGCCCTATTCACCGCACAAGAATATAACTGACTAATAATAATCGTAAAACCTATGTATTGCTATCTCTCTGTTAGTGTGTCAAGTGGGTGTAAAGCGGCATAAACACAGCATTGAAAAGCAGCTAAACCCCATTATAAAAATAAATTACTTTGAAACACCCATGAAACAAAGACAGTGAAAGAGAGAGTAATTCTTACACAATGCGTTCAGGGGCTGTGATGCAACCTGGATTGACCATATCTAGACGCACAGCTGGATGAGACATAAGGGTGGACACTCTTGGGGCTGAGAGGTTTGGTGAGGTTGGGTGAGCAAACGCAGACCCTTTAAAGTAATACTGCGTGGTACCCATCGCATGGGTCCCAAATCTCCAGGTTCAAGGGCATCTTCCTACATCAAAAACATGCATGAGAAACCCAGAAGATGGTACACCGTGTGATGGGGAAAGGTTTCTAAAACGCACCTCATTTCTCATCTCCTTGTGCCCGGGTTCGCCATTCCAGCCGCTTTACTAGCAAGCTCCCTACTTGGAGCATCAGCACCTTTAACCTCCTGTTCCGTACAGGTTGCAATTTGTCCTGAGGATAAACGGGAAGACGTGGAACCAACGAGAGACTAGCTCTTGGTGTTGGGACAGGCACAGGTCACTCTATTTTCCCATCAGGAAGAAGAATTAACCACAGGCTCAGCCTGCCCCCCGGAACCAGAACAGGGCCTGAAGCCATTCTGCGATTTTGCGGCCAGCTCCCATAAAAACGAGTTGTAAAATGGAGGTTCAGGGCACTGCAATTCACAAACCTGCAGAGTTATAAATGATAACTCTCGTCCACAAATATATTGAGGGAAGGCAAAGAAGAGGATTTGAAATCAAGGCAGAATTGCAGGAAACAGATTTCAGGAGGTAGATACGAATCGCCTTTAAAGCACATGAAAAGCGGCAAAACGTTGACAATGATGCCCTTGGCCAAAAAGGGCGTATGCGTTTTTTCCTGAATATATTCAGGAAAAAACGCATACGCCCTTTTTGGCCAACCAAGCAACCTGGAAAGGCAAATCAGCGCTACAAAGAAGTCTCGCTTCCCATCGGTCAAAAGGGCCATGCTGAAAAAAGTGTCAAAACCAGAAATGCAGGACAGGCCATGGAGAAATGGGAGCCTTGCTACACTGATGGGCGGGATGTAAATTGCCAAGAGCCACTCTGGAGAAGTGTCCGGTGAGTCCTGAAACATCTGAAAAACACAGCTTAGAGAGCATAGGGCACTTCCACTCATGGGGGTATAAATTGGGAAAATGAAAAATCAGCAAGACACAAGCACCCCAAAGTTTAGGGCTGCTCTGTTGACCAGGACCTCCACTTCATTCCACCTTAAATATCCCAGGAAAGAGAAAAATGGATAAAGAAGTTGTGGTCCTTATGTACAATGGAATATCACTCAGCCATGAAATCAATGTCGTAAGGTTAGTAGCAGCATGATGAGTGGATTTAGGTACGACGATTCTAAGTGAAATAAGTCACACAGAAAAGGACACTTCTCATAAGGTATCACTGATAGAGGGAATGTAAAAACCGTTACACTTGAACTGAATTACAAAACAGAACAGAGTCACACATGCAGAAAACACACTATGGCTGCTTAACGGGAAAGGTGAGGTGGGGTGATACAGAAAACAAGGGTATCAAATTAGCTCAGATACCGTTCCATAAACCCAATATGTAATAGACAAGACCTACTCCTTGCTCAGAGAACTGGACTCAACACGCCCTATTCACCGCACAAGAATATATCTGACTAATAATAATCGTAAAACCTATGTATTGCTATCTCTCTGTTAGTGTGTCAAGTGGGTGTAAAGCGGCATAAACACAGCATTGAAAAGCAGCTAAACCCCATTATAAAAATAAATTACTTTGAAACACCCATGAAACAAAGACAGTGAAAGAGAGAGTAATTCTTACACAATGCGTTCAGGGGCTGTGATGCAACCTGGATTGACCATATCTAGACGCACAGCTGGATGAGACATACATACGGGTGGACACTCTTGGGGCTGAGAGGTTTGGTGAGGTTGGGTGAGCAAACGCAGACCCTTTAAAGTAATACTGCGTGGTACCCATCGCATGGGTCCCAAATCTCCAGGTTCAAGGGCATCTTCCTACATCAAAAACATGCATGAGAAACCCAGACAATGGTACACCATGTGATGGGGACAGGTTTCTAAAACGCACCTCATTTCTCATCTCCTTGTGCCCGGGTTCGCCATTCCAGCCACTTTACTAGCAAGCTCCCTACTTGGAGCATCAGCACCTTTAACCTCCTGTTCCATACAGGTTGCAATTTGTCCTGAGGATAAACGGGAAGACGTGGAACCAACGAGAGACTAGCTCTTGGTGTTGGGACAGGCACAGGTCACTCTATTTTCCCATCAGGAAGAAGAATTAACCACAGGCTCAGCCTGCCCCCCGGAACCAGAACAGGGCCTGAAGCCATTCTGCGATTTTGCGGCCAGCTCCCATAAAAACGAGTTGTAAAATGGAGGTTCAGGGCACTGCAATTCACAAACCTGCAGAGTTATAAATGATAACTCTCGTCCACAAATATATTGAGGGAAGGCAAAGAAGAGGATTTGAAATCAAGGCAGAATTGCAGGAAACAGATTTCAGGAGGTAGATACGAATCGCCTTTAAAGCACATGAAAAGCGGCAAAACGTTGACAATGATGCCCTTGGCCAAAAAGGGCGTATGCGTTTTTTCCTGAATATATTCAGGAAAAAACGCATACGCCCTTTTTGGCCAACCAAGCAACCTGGAAAGGCAAATCAGCGCTACAAAGAAGTCTCGCTTCCCATCGGTCAAAAGGGCCATGCTGAAAAAAGTGTCAAAACCAGAAATGCAGGACAGGCCATGGAGAAATGGGAGCCTTGCTACACTGATGGGCGGGATGTAAATTGCCAAGAGCCACTCTGGAGAAGTGTCCGGTGAGTCCTGAAACATCTGAAAAACACAGCTTAGAGAGCATAGGGCACTTCCACTCATGGGGGTATAAATTGGGAAAATGAAAAATCAGCAAGACACAAGCACCCCAAAGTTTAGGGCTGCTCTGTTGACCAGGACCTCCACTTCATTCCACCTTAAATATCCCAGGAAAGAGAAAAATGGATAAAGAAGTTGTGGTCCTTATGTACAATGGAATATCACTCAGCCATGAAATCAATGTCGTAAGGTTAGTAGCAGCATGATGAGTGGATTTAGGTACGACGATTCTAAGTGAAATAAGTCACACAGAAAAGGACACTTCTCATAAGGTATCACTGATAGAGGGAATGTAAAAACCGTTACACTTGAACTGAATTACAAAACAGAACAGAGTCACACATGCAGAAAACACACTATGGCTGCTTAACGGGAAAGGTGAGGTGGGGTGATACAGAAAACAAGGGTATCAAATTAGCTCAGATACCGTTCCATAAACCCAATATGTAATAGACAAGACCTACTCCTTGCTCAGAGAACTGGACTCAACACGCCCTATTCACCGCACAAGAATATATCTGACTAATAATAATCGTAAAACCTATGTATTGCTATCTCTCTGTTAGTGTGTCAAGTGGGTGTAAAGCGGCATAAACACAGCATTGAAAAGCAGCTAAACCCCATTATAAAAATAAATTACTTTGAAACACCCATGAAACAAAGACAGTGAAAGAGAGAGAAATTCTTACACAATGCGTTCAGGGGCTGTGATGCAACCTGGATTGACCATATCTAGACGCACAGCTGGATGAGACATAAGGGTGGACACTCTTGGGGCTGAGAGGTTTGGTGAGGTTGGGTGAGCAAACGCAGACCCTTTAAAGTAATACTGCGTGGTACCCATCGCATGGGTCCCAAATCTCCAGGTTCAAGGGCATCTTCCTACATCAAAAACATGCATGAGAAACCCAGAAGATGGTACACCGTGTGATGGGGAAAGGTTTCTAAAACGCACCTCATTTCTCATCTCCTTGTGCCGGGGTTCGCCATTCCAGCCGCTTTACTAGCAAGCTCCCTACTTGGAGCATCAGCACCTTTAACCTCCTGTTCCATACAGGTTGCAATTTGTCCTGAGGATAAACGGGAAGACGTGGAACCAACGAGAGACTAGCTCTTGGTGTTGGGACAGGCACAGGTCACTCTATTTTCCCATCAGGAAGAAGAATTAACCACAGGCTCAGCCTGCCCCCCGGAACCAAATCAGGGCCTGAAGCCATTCTGCGATTTTGCAGCCAACTCCCATAAAAACGAGTTGTAAAATGGAGGTTCAGGGCACTGCAATTCACAAACCTGCAGAGTTATAAATGATAACTCTCGTCCACAAATATATTGAGGGAAGGCAAAGAAGAGGATTTGAAATCAAGGCAGAATTGCAGGAAACAGATTTCAGGAGGTAGATATGAATCGCTTTTAAAGCACATGAAAAGCGGCAAAACGTTGACAATGATGCCCTTGGCCAAAAAGGGCGTATGCGTTTTTTCCTGAATATATTCAGGAAAAAACGCATACGCCCTTTTTGGCCAACCAAGCAACCTGGAAAGGCAAATCAGCGCTACAAAGAAGTCTCGCTTCCCATCGGTCAAAAGGGCCATGCTGAAAAAAGTGTCAAAACCAGAAATGCAGGACAGGCCATGGAGAAATGGGAGCCTTGCTACACTGATGGGCGGGATGTAAATTGCCAAGAGCCACTCTGGAGAAGTGTCCGGTGAGTCCTGAAACATCTGAAAAACACAGCTTAGAGAGCATAGGGCACTTCCACTCATGGGGGTATAAATTGGGAAAATGAAAAATCAGCAAGACACAAGCACCCCAAAGTTTAGGGCTGCTCTGTTGACCAGGACCTCCACTTCATTCCACCTTAAATATCCCAGGAAAGAGAAAAATGGATAAAGAAGTTGTGGTCCTTATGTACAATGGAATATCACTCAGCCATGAAATCAATGTCGTAAGGTTAGTAGCAGCATGATGAGTGGATTTAGGTACGACGATTCTAAGTGAAATAAGTCACACAGAAAAGGACACTTCTCATAAGGTATCACTGATAGAGGGAATGTAAAAACCGTTACACTTGAACTGAATTACAAAACAGAACAGAGTCACACATGCAGAAAACACACTATGGCTGCTTAACGGGAAAGGTGAGGTGGGGTGATACAGAAAACAAGGGTATCAAATTAGCTCAGATACCGTTCCATAAACCCAATATGTAATAGACAAGACCTACTCCTTGCTCAGAGAACTGGACTCAACACGCCCTATTCACCGCACAAGAATATATCTGACTAATAATAATCGTAAAACCTATGTATTGCTATCTCTCTGTTAGTGTGTCAAGTGGGTGTAAAGCGGCATAAACACAGCAGTGAAAAGCAGCTAAACCCCATTATAAAAATAAATTACTTTGAAACACCCATGAAACAAAGACAGTGAAAGAGAGAGAAATTCTTACACAATGCGTTCAGGGGCTGTGATGCAACCTGGATTGACCATATCTAGACGCACAGCTGGATGAGACATACGGGTGGACACTCTTGGGGCTGAGAGGTTTGGTGAGGTTGGGTGAGCAAACGCAGACCCTTTAAAGTAATACTGCGTGGTACCCATCGCATGGGTCCCAAATCTCCAGGTTCAAGGGCATCTTCCTACATCAAAAACATGCATGAGAAACCCAGACGATGGTACACCATGTGATGGGGAAAGGTTTCTAAAACGCACCTCATTTCTCATCTCCTTGTGCCCGGGTTCGCCATTCCAGCCGCTTTACTAGCAAGCTCCCTACTTGGAGCATCAGCACCTTTAACCTCCTGTTCCATACAGGTTGCAATTTGTCCTGAGGATAAACGGGAAGACGTGGAACCAACGAGAGACTAGCTCTTGGTGTTGGGACAGGCACAGGTCACTCTATTTTCCCATCAGGAAGAAGAATTAACCACAGGCTCAGCCTGCCCCCCGGAACCAGAACAGGGCCTGAAGCCATTCTGCGATTTTGCGGCCAGCTCCCATAAAAACGAGTTGTAAAATGGAGGTTCAGGGCACTGCAATTCACAAACCTGCAGAGTTATAAATGATAACTCTCGTCCACAAATATATTGAGGGAAGGCAAAGAAGAGGATTTGAAATCAAGGCAGAATTGCAGGAAACAGATTTCAGGAGGTAGATACGAATCGCCTTTAAAGCACATGAAAAGCGGCAAAACGTTGACAATGATGCCCTTGGCCAAAAAGGGCGTATGCGTTTTTTCCTGAATATATTCAGGAAAAAACGCATACGCCCTTTTTGGCCAACCAAGCAACCTGGAAAGGCAAATCAGCACTACAAAGAAGTCTCGCTTCCCATCGGTCAAAAGGGCCATGCTGAAAAAAGTGTCAAAACCAGAAATGCAGGACAGGCCATGGAGAAATGGGAGCCTTGCTACACTGATGGGCGGGATGTAAATTGCCAAGAGCCACTCTGGAGAAGTGTCCGGTGAGTCCTGAAACATCTGAAAAACACAGCTTAGAGAGCATAGGGCACTTCCACTCATGGGGGTATAAATTGGGAAAATGAAAAATCAGCAAGACACAAGCACCCCAAAGTTTAGGGCTGCTCTGTTGACCAAGACCTCCACTTCATTCCACCTTAAATATCCCAGGAAAGAGAAAAATGGATAAAGAAGTTGTGGTCCTTATGTACAATGGAATATCACTCAGCCATGAAATCAATGTCGTAAGGTTAGTAGCAGCATGATGAGTGGATTTAGGTACGACGATTCTAAGTGAAATAAGTCACACAGAAAAGGACACTTCTCATAAGGTATCACTGATAGAGGGAATGTAAAAACCGTTACACTTGAACTGAATTACAAAACAGAACAGAGTCACACATGCAGAAAACACACTATGGCTGCTTAACGGGAAAGGTGAGGTGGGGTGATACAGAAAACAAGGGTATCAAATTAGCTCAGATACCGTTCCATAAACCCAATATGTAATAGACAAGACCTACTCCTTGCTCAGAGAACTGGACTCAACACGCCCTATTCACCGCACAAGAATATATCTGACTAATAATAATCGTAAAACCTATGTATTGATATCTCTCTGTTAGTGTGTCAAGTGGGTGTAAAGCGGCATAAACACAGCAGTGAAAAGCAGCTAAACCCCATCATAAAAATAAATTACTTTGAAACACCCATGAAACAAAGACAGTGAAAGAGAGAGAAATTCTTACACAATGCGTTCAGGGGCTGTGATGCAACCTGGATTGACCATATCTAGACGCACAGCTGGATGAGACATACGGGTGGACACTCTTGGGGCTGAGAGGTTTGGTGAGGTTGGGTGAGCAAACGCAGACCCTTTAAAGTAATACTGCGTGGTACCCATCGCATGGGTCCCAAATCTCCAGGTTCAAGGGCATCTTCCTACATCGAAAACATGCATGAGAAACCCAGACGATGGTACACCATGTGATGGGGAAAGGTTTCTAAAACGCACCTCATTTCTCATCTCCTTGTGCCCGGGTTCGCCATTCCAGCCGCTTTACTAGCAAGCTCCCTACTTGGAGCATCAGCACCTTTAACCTCCTGTTCCGTACAGGTTGCAATTTGTCCTGAGGATAAACGGGAAGACGTGGAACCAACGAGAGACTAGCTCTTGGTGTTGGGACAGGCACAGGTCACTCTATTTTCCCATCAGGAAGAAGAATTAACCACAGGCTCAGCCTGCCCCCCGGAACCAGAACAGGGCCTGAAGCCATTCTGCGATTTTGCGGCCAGCTCCCATAAAAACGAGTTGTAAAATGGAGGTTCAGGGCACTGCAATTCACAAACCTGCAGAGTTATAAATGATAACTCTCGTCCACAAATATATTGAGGGAAGGCAAAGAAGAGGATTTGAAATCAAGGCAGAATTGCAGGAAACAGATTTCAGGAGGTAGATACGAATCGCCTTTAAAGCACATGAAAAGCGGCAAAACGTTGACAATGATGCCCTTGGCCAAAAAGGGCGTATGCGTTTTTTCCTGAATATATTCAGGAAAAAACGCATACGCCCTTTTTGGCCAACCAAGCAACCTGGAAAGGCAAATCAGCGCTACAAAGAAGTCTCGCTTCCCATCGGTCAAAAGGGCCATGCTGAAAAAAGTGTCAAAACCAGAAATGCAAGACAGGCCATGGAGAAATGGGAGCCTTGCTACACTGATGGGCGGGATGTAAATTGCCAAGAGCCACTCTGGAGAAGTGTCCGGTGAGTCCTGAAACATCTGAAAAACACAGCTTAGAGAGCATAGGGCACTTCCACTCATGGGGGTATAAATTGGGAAAATGAAAAATCAGCAAGACACAAGCACCCCAAAGTTTAGGGCTGCTCTGTTGACCAGGACCTCCACTTCATTCCACCTTAAATATCCCAGGAAAGAGAAAAATGGATAAAGAAGTTGTGGTCCTTATGTACAATGGAATATCACTCAGCCATGAAATCAATGTCGTAAGGTTAGTAGCAGCATGATGAGTGGATTTAGGTACGACGATTCTAAGTGAAATAAGTCACACAGAAAAGGACACTTCTCATAAGGTATCACTGATAGAGGGAATGTAAAAACCGTTACACTTGAACTGAATTACAAAACAGAACAGAGTCACACATGCAGAAAACACACTATGGCTGCTTAACGGGAAAGGTGAGGTGGGGTGATACAGAAAACAAGGGTATCAAATTAGCTCAGATACCGTTCCATAAACCCAATATGTAATAGACAAGACCTACTCCTTGCTCAGAGAACTGGACTCAACACGCCCTATTCACCGCACAAGAATATATCTGACTAATAATAATCGTAAAACCTATGTATTGATATCTCTCTGTTAGTGTGTCAAGTGGGTGTAAAGCGGCATAAACACAGCAGTGAAAAGCAGCTAAACCCCATTATAAAAATAAATTACTTTGAAACACCCATGAAACAAAGACAGTGAAAGAGAGAGAAATTCTTACACAATGCGTTCAGGGGCTGTGATGCAACCTGGATTGACCATATCTAGACGCACAGCTGGATGAGACATACGGGTGGACACTCTTGGGGCTGAGAGGTTTGGTGAGGTTGGGTGAGCAAACGCAGACCCTTTAAAGTAATACTGCGTGGTACCCATCGCATGGGTCCCAAATCTCCAGGTTCAAGGGCATCTTCCTACATCGAAAACATGCATGAGAAACCCAGACGATGGTACACCATGTGATGGGGAAAGGTTTCTAAAACGCACCTCATTTCTCATCTCCTTGTGCCCGGGTTCGCCATTCCAGCCGCTTTACTAGCAAGCTCCCTACTTGGAGCATCAGCACCTTTAACCTCCTGTTCCATACAGGTTGCAATTTGTCCTGAGGATAAACGGGAAGACGTGGAACCAACGAGAGACTAGCTCTTGGTGTTGGGACAGGCACAGGTCACTCTATTTTCCCATCAGGAAGAAGAATTAACCACAGGCTCAGCCTGCCCCCCGGAACCAAATCAGGGCCTGAAGCCATTCTGCGATTTTGCAGCCAACTCCCATAAAAACGAGTTGTAAAATGGAGGTTCAGGGCACTGCAATTCACAAACCTGCAGAGTTATAAATGATAACTCTCGTCCACAAATATATTGAGGGAAGGCAAAGAAGAGGATTTGAAATCAAGGCAGAATTGCAGGAAACAGATTTCAGGAGGTAGATACGAATCGCCTTTAAAGCACATGAAAAGCGGCAAAACGTTGACAATGATGCCCTTGGCCAAAAAGGGCGTATGCGTTTTTTCCTGAATATATTCAGGAAAAAACGCATACGCCCTTTTTGGCCAACCAAGCAACCTGGAAAGGCAAATCAGCGCTACAAAGAAGTCTCGCTTCCCATCGGTCAAAAGGGCCATGCTGAAAAAAGTGTCAAAACCAGAAATGCAGGACAGGCCATGGAGAAATGTGAGCCTTGCTACACTGATGGGCGGGATGTAAATTGCCAAGAGCCACTCTGGAGAAGTGTCCGGTGAGTCCTGAAACATCTGAAAAACACAGCTTAGAGAGCATAGGGCACTTCCACTCATGGGGGTATAAATTGGGAAAATGAAAAATCAGCAAGACACAAGCACCCCAAAGTTTAGGGCTGCTCTGTTGACCAGGACCTCCACTTCATTCCACCTTCAATATCCCAGGAAAGAGAAAAATGGATAAAGAAGTTGTGGTCCTTATGTACAATGGAATATCACTCAGCCATGAAATCAATGTCATAAGGCTAGTAGCAGCATGATGAGTGGATTTAGGTATGATGATTCTAAGTGAAATAAGTCACACAGAAAAGGACACTTCTCATAAGGTATCACTGATAGAGGGAATGTAAAAATCGTTACACTTGAACTGAATTACAAAACAGAACAGAGTTACACATGCAGAAAACACACTATGGCTGCTTAACGGGAAAGGTGAGGTGGGGTGATACATAAAACAAGGGTTTCAAATTAGCTCAGATACCGTTCCATAAACCCAATATGTAATAGACAAGACCTACTCCTTGCTCAGAGAACTGGACTCAACACGCCCTATTCACCGCACAAGAATATATCTGACTAGTAATAATCTTAAAACCTATGTACTGATATCTCTCTGTTAGTGTGTCAAGTGGGTGTAAAGCGGCATAAACACAGCAGTGAAAAGCAGCTAAACCCCCTTATAAAAATAAATTACTTTGAAAAACCCATGAAACAAAGACAGTGAAAGAGAGAGAAATTCTTACACAATGCGTTCAGGGGCTGTGATGCAACCTGGATTGACCATATCTAGACCCAGAGCTGGATGAGACATAAGGGTGGACACTCTTGGGGCTGAGAGGTTTGGTGAGGTTGGGTGAGCAAACGCAGACCCTTTAAAGTAATACTGCGTGGTACCCATCGCATGGGTCCCAAATCTCCAGGTTCAGGGCATCTTCCTACATCGAAAACATGCATGAGAAACCCAGAAGATGCTACACCATGTGATGGGGAAAGTTTTCTAAAACGCACCTCATTTCTCATCTCCTTGTGCCCGGGTTCGCCATTCCAGCCGCTTTACTAGCAATCTCCCTACTTGGAGCATCAGCACCTTTAACCTCCTGTTGCGTACAGGTTGCAATTTGTCCACAGGATGAACGGGAAGACGGGGAACCAGTGAGAGACTAGCTCTTGGTTTTGGGACAGGCAGAGGTCACTCTATTTTCCCATCAGGAAGAAGAATTAACCACAGGCTCAGCCTGCCCACCGGAACCAGAACAGGGCCTGAAGCCATCCTGCGCTTCTGCGGCCAGCTCCCAAAAAAGCGAGTTGTAAAATGGAGGTTCAGGGCACTGCAATTCACAAACCTGCAGAGTTATAAATGATAACTCTCGTCCACAAATATATTGAGGGAAGGCAAAGAAGAGGATTTGAAATCAAGGCAGAATTGCAGGAAACAGATTTCAGGAGGTAGATTCGAATCGCCTTTAAAGCACATGAAAAGCGGCAAAACGTTGACAATGATGCCCTTGGCCAAAAAGGGCGTATGCGTTTTTTCCTGAATATATTCAGGAAAAAACGCATACGCCCTTTTTGGCCAACCAAGCAACCTGGAAAGGCAAATCAGCGCTACAAGGACGTCTCGCTTCCCATCGGTCAAAAGGGTCATGCTGAAAAAAGTGTCAAAACCAGAAATGCAGGACAGGCCATGGAGAAATGGGAGCCTAGCTACACTGATGGGCGGGATGTAAATTGCCAACAGCCACTCTGGAGAAGTGTACGGTGAGTCCTGAAATATCTAAAAAACACAGCTTAGAGAGCATAGGTCACTTCCACTCATGGGGGTATAAATTGGAAAAATTAAAAATCAGCAAGACACAAGCACCCCAAAGTTTAGGGCTGCTCTGTTGACAAGGACCTCCACTTCATTCCACCTTAAATATCCCAGGAAAGAGAAAAATGGATAAAGAAGTTGTGGTCCTTATGTACAATGGAATATCACTCAGCCATGAAATCAATGTCATAAGGCTAGTAGCAGCATGATGAGTGGATTTAGGTACGACGATTCTAAGTGAAAGAAGTCACACAGAAAAAGACACTTCTCATAAGGTCTCACTGATAGAGGGAATGTAAAAACCGTTACACTTGAACTGAATTACAAAACAGAACAGAGTCACACATGCAGAAAACACACTATGGCTTCTTAACGGGAAAGGTGAGGTGGGGTGATACATAAAACAAGGGTTTCAAATTAGCTCAGATACCGTTCCATAAACCCAATATGTAATAGACAAGACCTACTCCTGGCTCAGAGAACTGGACTCAACACGCCCTATTCACCGCACAAGAATATATCTGACTAGTAATAATCTTAAAACCTATGTATTGATATCTCTCTGTTAGTGTGTCAAGTGGGTGTAAAGCGGCATAAACACAGCAGTGAAAAGCAGCTAAACCCCATTATAAAAATAAATTACTTTGAAAAACCCATGAAGCAAAGACAGTGAAAGAGAGAGAAATTCTTACACAATGCGTTCAGGGGCTGTGATGCAACCTGGATTGACCATATCTAGACCCACAGCTGGATGAGACATAAGGGTGGACACTCTTGGGGCTGAGAGGTTTGGTGAGGTTGGGTGAGCAAACGCAGACCCTTTAAAGTAATACTGCGTGGTACCCATTCCATGGGTTCCAAATCTCCAGGTTCAAGTGCATCTTCCTACATCGAAAACATGCATGCGAAACCCAAAGATGGTACACCGTGTGATGGGGAAAGGTTTCTAAAACGCACCTCATTTCTCATCTCCTTGTGCCCGGGTTCGCCATTCCAGCCGCTTTACTAGCAATCTCCCTACTTGGAGCATCAGCACCTTTAACCTCCTGTTCCGTACAGGTTGCAATTTGTCCTGAGGATGAACGGGAAGACGGGGAACCAATGAGAGACTAGCTCTTGGTGTGGGGACAGGCACAGGTCACTCTATTTTCCCATCAGGAAGAAGAATTAACCACAGGCTCATCCTGCCCCCCGGAACCAGAACAGGGCCTGAAGCCATCCTGTGCATTTGCGGCCAGCTCCCAAAAACGCGAGTTGTAAAATGGATGTTCAGGGCACTGCAATTCACAAACCTGCAGAGTTATAAATGATAACTCTCGTCCACAAATATATTGAGGGAAGGCAAAGAAGAGGATTTGAAATCAAGGCAGAATTGCAGGAAACAGATTTCAGGAGGTAGATTCGAATCGCCTTTAAAGCACATGAAAAGCGGCAAAACGTTGACAATGATGCCCTTGGCCAAAAAGGGCGTATGCGTTTTTTCCTGAATATATTCAGGAAAAAAAGCATACGCCCTTTTTGGCCAACCAAGCAACCTGGAAAGGCAAATCAGCGCTACAAAGAAGACTCGCTACCCATCGGTCAAAAGGGCCATGCTGAAAAAAGTGTCAAAACCAGAAATGCAGGACAGGCCATGGAGAAATGGGAGCCTTGCTACACTGATGGGCGGGATGTAAATTGCCAACAGCCACTCTGGAGAAGTGTACGGTGAGTCCTGAAACATCTAAGAAACACAGCTTAGAGAGCATAGGGCACTTCCACTCATGGGGGTATAAATTGGGAAAATTAAAAATCAGCAAGACACAAGCACCCCAAAATTTAGGGCTGCTCTGTTGACAAGGACCTCCACTTCATTCCACCTTCAATATCCCAGGAAAGAGAAAAATGGATAAAGAAGTTGTGGTCCTTATGTACAAAGGAATATCACTCAGCCATGAAATCAAAGTCATAAGGCTAGTAGCAGCATGATGAGTGGATTTAGGTACGACGATTCTAAGTGAAATAAGTCACACAGAAAAGGACACTTCTCATAAGGTATCACTTATAGAGGGAATGTAAAAACCGTTACACTTGAACTGAATTACAAAACAGAACAGAGTCACACATGCAGAAAACACACTATGGCTGCTTAACGGGAAAGGTGAGGTGGGGTGATACATAAAACAAGGGTTTCAAATTAGCTCAGATACCGTTCCATAAACCCAATATGTAATAGACAAGACCTACTCCTGGCTCAGAGAACTGGACTCAACACGCCCTATTCACCGCACAAGAATATATCTGACTAGTAATAATCTTAAAACCTATGTATTGATATCTCTCTGTTAGTGTGTCAAGTGGGTGAAAAGCGGCATAAACACAGCAGTGAAAAGCAGCTAAACCCCATCATAAAAATAAATTACTTTGAAAAACCCATGAAGCAAAGACAGTGAAAGAGAGAGAAATTCTTACACAATGCGTTCAGGGGCTGTGATGCAACCTGGATTGACCATATCTAGACCCACAGCTGGATGAGACATAAGGGTGGACACTCTTGGGGCTGAGAGGTTTGGTGAGGTTGGGTGAGCAAACGCAGACCCTTTAAAATAATACTGCGTGGTACCCATTCCATGGGTTCCAAATCTCCAGTTTCAAGTGCATCTTCCTACATCGAAAACATGCATGAGAAACCCAGAAGATGGTACACCGTGTGATGGGGAAAGGTTTCTAAAACGCACCTCATTTCTCATCTCCTTGTGCCCGGGTTCGCCATTCCAGCCACTTTACTAGCAATCTCCCTACTTGGAGCATCAGCACCTTTAACCTCCTTTTTTGTACAGGTTGCAATTTGTCCTGAGGATGAACGGGAAGAGGGGTAACCATTGAGAGAGTAGCTCTTGGTGTGGACACAGGCACAGGTCACTCTATTTTCCCATCAGGAAGAAGAATTAACCACAGGCTCAGCCTGCCCCCCGGAACCAGAACAGGGCCTGAAGCCATCCTGCACTTTTGCGGCCAGCTCCCAAAAAAGCGAGTTGTAAAATGGAGCTTCAGAACACTGCAATACACAAACCTGCAGAGTTATAAATGATAACTCTCGTCCACAAATATATTGAGGGAAGGCAAAGAAGAGGATTTGAAATCAAGGCAGAATTGCAGGAAACAGATTTCAGGAGGTAGATTCGAATCGCCTTTAAAGCACATGAAAAGCGGCAAAACGTTGACAATGATGCCCTTGGCCAAAAAGGGCGTATGCGTTTTTTCCTGAATATATTCAGGAAAAAACGCATACGCCCTTTTTGGCCAACCAAGCAACCTGGAAAGGCAAATCAGCGCTACAAAGAAGACTCACTACCCATCGGTCAAAAGGGCCATGCTGAAAAAAGTGTCAAAACCAGAAATGCAGGACAGGCCATGGAGAAATGGGAGCCTTGCTACACTGATGGGCGGGATGTAAATTGCCAACAGCCACTCTGGAGAAGTGTACGGTGAGTCCTGAAACATCTAAAAAACACAGCTTAGAGAGCATAGGGCACTTCCACTCATGGGGGTATAAATTGGGAAAATTAAAAATCAGCAAGACACAAGCACCCCAAAGTTTAGGGCTGCTCTGTTGACAAGGACCTCCACTTCATTCCACCTTAAATATCCCAGGAAAGAGAAAAATGTATAAAAAAGTTGTGGTCCTTATGTACAATGGAATATCACTCAGCCATGAAATCAATGTCATAAGGCTAGTAGCAGCATAATGAGTGGATTTAGGTAGGACGATTCTAAGTGAAATAAGTCACACAGAAAAGGACACTTCTCATAAGGTATCACTTATAGAGGGAATGTAAAAACCGTTACACTTGAGCTGAATTACAAAACAGAACAGAGTCACACATGCAGAAAACATACTATGGCTGCTTAACGGGAAAGGTGAGGTGGGGTGATACATAAAACAGGGGTTTCAAATTAGCTCAGATACCATTCCATAAACCCATTATGTAATAGACAAGACCTACTCCTGGCTCAGAGAACTGGACTCAACACGCCCTATTCACAGCACAAGAATATATCTGCCTAGTAATAATCTTAAAACCTATGTATTGATATCTCTCTGTTAGTGTGTCAAGTGGGTGTAAAGCGGCATAAACACAGCAGTGAAAAGCAGCTAAACCCCATTATAAAAATAAATTACTTTGAAAAACCCATGAAGCAAAGACAGTGAAAGAGAGAGAAATTCTTACACAATGCGTTCAGGGGCTGTGATGCAACCTGGATTGACCATATCTAGACCCACAGCCGGATGAGACATAAGGGTGGACACTCTTGGGGCTGAGAGGTTTGGTGAGGTTGGGTGAGCAAATGCAGACCCTTTAAAGTAATACTGCGTGGTACCCATTCCATGGGTTCCAAATCTCCAGGTTCAAGTGCATCTTCCTACATCGAAAATATGCATGAGAAACCCAGAAGATGGTACACCGTGTGATGGGGAAAGGTTTCTAAAACGCACCTCATTTCTCATCTCCTTGTGCCCGGGTTCGCCATTCCAGCCGCTTTACTAGCAATCTCCCTACTTGGAGCATCAGCACCTTTAACCTCCTGTTCCGTACAGGTTGCAATTTGTCCTGAGGATGAACGGGAAGACGGGGAACCAATGAGAGACTAGCTCTTGGTGTGGGGACAGGCACAGGTCACTCTATTTTCCCATCAGGAAGAAGAATTAACCACAGGTTCATCCTGCCCCCCGGAACCAGAACAGGGCCTGAAGCCATCCTGTGCATTTGCGGCCAGCTCCCAAAAACGCGAGTTGTAAAATCGAGGTTCAGGGCACTGCAATTCACAAACCTGCAGAGTTATAAATGATAACTCTCGTCCACAAATATATTGAGGGAAGGCAAAGAAGAGGATTTGAAATCAAGGCAGAATTGCAGGAAACAGATTTCAGGAGGTAGATTCGAATCGCCTTTAAAGCACATGAAAAGCGGCAAAACGTTGACAATGATGCCCTTGGCCAAAAAGGGCGTATGCGTTTTTTCCTGAATATATTCAGGAAAAAAAGCATACGCCCTTTTTGGCCAACCAAGCAACCTGGAAAGGCAAATCAGCGCTACAAAGAAGACTCGCTACCCATCGGTCAAAAGGGCCATGCTGAAAAAAGTGTCAAAACCAGAAATGCAGGACAGGCCATGGAGAAATGGGAGCCTTGCTACACTGATGGGCGGGATGTAAATTGCCAACAGCCACTCTGGAGAAGTGTACGGTGAGTCCTGAAACATCTAAGAAACACAGCTTAGAGAGCATAGGGCACTTCCACTCATGGGGGTATAAATTGGGAAAATTAAAAATCAGCAAGACACAAGCACCCCAAAATTTAGGGCTGCTCTGTTGACAAGGACCTCCACTTCATTCCACCTTCAATATCCCAGGAAAGAGAAAAATGGATAAAGAAGTTGTGGTCCTTATGTACAAAGGAATATCACTCAGCCATGAAATCAAAGTCATAAGGCTAGTAGCAGCATGATGAGTGGATTTAGGTACGACGATTCTAAGTGAAATAAGTCACACAGAAAAGGACACTTCTCATAAGGTATCACTTATAGAGGGAATGTAAAAACCGTTACACTTGAACTGAATTACAAAACAGAACAGAGTCACACATGCAGAAAACACACTATGGCTGCTTAACGGGAAAGGTGAGGTGGGGTGATACATAAAACAAGGGTTTCAAATTAGCTCAGATACCGTTCCATAAACCCAATATGTAATAGACAAGACCTACTCCTGGCTCAGAGAACTGGACTCAACACGCCCTATTCACCGCACAAGAATATATCTGACTAGTAATAATCTTAAAACCTATGTATTGATATCTCTCTGTTAGTGTGTCAAGTGGGTGAAAAGCGGCATAAACACAGCAGTGAAAAGCAGCTAAACCCCATCATAAAAATAAATTACTTTGAAAAACCCATGAAGCAAAGACAGTGAAAGAGAGAGAAATTCTTACACAATGCGTTCAGGGGCTGTGATGCAACCTGGATTGACCATATCTAGACCCACAGCTGGATGAGACATAAGGGTGGACACTCTTGGGGCTGAGAGGTTTGGTGAGGTTGGGTGAGCAAACGCAGACCCTTTAAAATAATACTGCGTGGTACCCATTCCATGGGTTCCAAATCTCCAGTTTCAAGTGCATCTTCCTACATCGAAAACATGCATGAGAAACCCAGAAGATGGTACACCGTGTGATGGGGAAAGGTTTCTAAAACGCACCTCATTTCTCATCTCCTTGTGCCCGGGTTCGCCATTCCAGCCACTTTATTAGCAATCTCCCTACTTGGAGCATCAGCACCTTTAACCTCCTTTTTTGTACAGGTTGCAATTTGTCCTGAGGATGAACGGGAAGAGGGGTAACCATTGAGAGAGTAGCTCTTGGTGTGGACACAGGCACAGGTCACTCTATTTTCCCATCAGGAAGAAGAATTAACCACAGGCTCAGCCTGCCCCCCGGAACCAGAACAGGGCCTGAAGCCATCCTGCACTTTTGCGGCCAGCTCCCAAAAAAGCGAGTTGTAAAATGGAGCTTCAGAACACTGCAATACACAAACCTGCAGAGTTATAAATGATAACTCTCGTCCACAAATATATTGAGGGAAGGCAAAGAAGAGGATTTGAAATCAAGGCAGAATTGCAGGAAACAGATTTCAGGAGGTAGATTCGAATCGCCTTTAAAGCACATGAAAAGCGGCAAAACGTTGACAATGATGCCCTTGGCCAAAAAGGGCGTATGCGTTTTTTCCTGAATATATTCAGGAAAAAACGCATACGCCCTTTTTGGCCAACCAAGCAACCTGGAAAGGCAAATCAGCGCTACAAAGAAGACTCACTACCCATCGGTCAAAAGGGCCATGCTGAAAAAAGTGTCAAAACCAGAAATGCAGGACAGGCCATGGAGAAATGGGAGCCTTGCTACACTGATGGGCGGGATGTAAATTGCCAACAGCCACTCTGGAGAAGTGTACGGTGCGTCCTGAAACATCTAAAAAACACAGCTTAGAGAGCATAGGGCACTTCCACTCATGGGGGTATAAATTGGGAAAATTAAAAATCAGCAAGACACAAGCACCCCAAAGTTTAGGGCTGCTCTGTTGACAAGGACCTCCACTTCATTCCACCTTAAATATCCCAGGAAAGAGAAAAATGTATAAAAAAGTTGTGGTCCTTATGTACAAAGGAATATCACTCAGCCATGAAATCAATGTCATAAGGCTAGTAGCAGCATAATGAGTGGATTTAGGTAGGACGATTCTAAGTGAAATAAGTCACACAGAAAAGGACACTTCTCATAAGGTATCACTTATAGAGGGAATGTAAAAACCGTTACACTTGAGCTGAATTACAAAACAGAACAGAGTCACACATGCAGAAAACATACTATGGCTGCTTAACGGGAAAGGTGAGGTGGGGTGATACATAAAACAGGGGTTTCAAATTAGCTCAGATACCATTCCATAAACCCATTATGTAATAGACAAGACCTACTCCTGGCTCAGAGAACTGGACTCAACACGCCCTATTCACAGCACAAGAATATATCTGCCTAGTAATAATCTTAAAACCTATGTATTGATATCTCTCTGTTAGTGTGTCAAGTGGGTGTAAAGCGGCATAAACACAGCAGTGAAAAGCAGCTAAACCCCATTATAAAAATAAATTACTTTGAAAAACCCATGAAGCAAAGACAGTGAAAGAGAGAGAAATTCTTACACAATGCGTTCAGGGGCTGTGATGCAACCTGGATTGACCATATCTAGACCCACAGCCGGATGAGACATAAGGGTGGACACTCTTGGGGCTGAGAGGTTTGGTGAGGTTGGGTGAGCAAATGCAGACCCTTTAAAGTAATACTGCGTGGTACCCATTCCATGGGTTCCAAATCTCCAGGTTCAAGTGCATCTTCCTACATCGAAAATATGCATGAGAAACCCAGAAGATGGTACACCGTGTGATGGGGAAAGGTTTCTAAAACGCACCTCATTTCTCATCTCCTTGTGCCCGGGTTCGCCATTCCAGCCGCTTTACTAGCAATCTCCCTACTTGGAGCATCAGCACCTTTAACCTCCTGTTCCGTACAGGTTGCAATTTGTCCTGAGGATGAACGGGAAGACGGGGAACCAATGAGAGACTAGCTCTTGGTGTGGGGACAGGCACAGGTCACTCTATTTTCCCATCAGGAAGAAGAATTAACCACAGGTTCATCCTGCCCCCCGGAACCAGAACAGGGCCTGAAGCCATCCTGTGCATTTGCGGCCAGCTCCCAAAAACGCGAGTTGTAAAATCGAGGTTCAGGGCACTGCAATTCACAAACCTGCAGAGTTATAAATGATAACTCTCGTCCACAAATATATTGAGGGAAGGCAAAGAAGAGGATTTGAAATCAAAGCAGAATTGCAGGAAACAGATTTCAGGAGGTAGATTCGAATCGCCTTTAAAGCACATGAAAAGCGGCAAAACGTTGACAATGATGCCCTTGGCCAAAAAGGGCGTATGCGTTTTTTCCTGAATATATTCAGGAAAAAACGCATACGCCCTTTTTGGCCAACCAAGCAACCTGGAAAGGCAAATCAGCGCTACAAGGAAGTCTCGCTTCCCATCGGTCAAAAGGGTCATGCTGAAAAAAGTGTCAAAACCAGAAATGCAGGACAGGCCATGGAGAAATGGGAGCCTTGCTACACTGATGGGCGGGATGTAAATTGCCAACAGCCACTCTGGAGAAGTGTACGGTGAGTCCTGAAACATCTAAAAAACACAGCTTAGAGAGCTTAGGGCACTTCCACTCATGGGGGTATAAATTGGGAAAATTAAAAATCAGCAAGACACAAGCACCCCAAAGTTTAGGGCTGCTCTGTTGACAAGGACCTCCACTTCATTCCACCTTCAATATCCCAGGAAAGAGAAAAATGGATAAAGAAGTTGTGGTCCTTATGTACAATGGAATATCACTCAGCCATGAAATCAATGTCATAAGGCTAGTAGCAGCATGATGAGTGGATTTAGGTACGACGATTCTAAGTGAAATAAGTCACACAGAAAAGGACACTTCTCATAAGGTCTCACCGATAGAGGGAATGTAAAAACCATTACACTTGAACTGAATTACAAAACAGAACAGAGTCACACATGCAGAAAACACACTATGGCTGCTTAACGGGAAAGGTGAGGTGGGGTGATACATAAAACAAGGGTTTCAAATTAGCTCAGATACCGTTCCATAAACCCAATATGTAATAGACAAGACCTACTCCTGGCTCAGAGAACTGGACTCAACACGCCCTATTCACCGCACAAGAATATATCTGACTAGTAATAATCTTAAAACCTATGTATTGATATCTCTCTGTTAGTGTGTCAAGTGGGTGTAAAGCGGCATAAACACAGCAGTGAAAAGCAGCTAAACCCCATTATAAAAATAAATTACTTTGAAAAACCCATGAAGCAAAGACAGTGAAAGAGAGAGAAATTCTTACACAATGCGTTCAGGGGCTGTGATGCAACCTGGATTGACCATATCTAGACCCACAGCCGGATGAGACATAAGGGTGGACACTCTTGGGGCTGAGAGGTTTGGTGAGGTTGGGTGAGCAAACGCAGACCCTTTAAAGTAATACTGCGTGGTACCCATTCCATGGGTTCCAAATCTCCAGGTTCAAGTGCATCTTCCTACATCGAAAACATGCATGAGAAACCCAGAAGATGGTACACCGTGTGATGGGGAAAGGTTTCTAAAACGCACCTCATTTCTCATCTCCTTGTGCCCGGGTTCGCCATTCCAGCCGCTTTACTAGCAATCTCCCTACTTGGAGCATCAGCACCTTTAACCTCCTGTTCCGTACAGGTTGCAATTTGTCCTGAGGATGAACGGGAAGACGGGGAACCAATGAGAGACTAGCTCTTGGTGTTGGGACAGGCACAGGTCACTCTATTTTCCCATCAGGAAGAAGCATTAACCACAGGCTCAGCCTGCCCTCCGGAACCAGAACAGGGCCTGAAGCCATCCTGCGCTTTTGCGGCCAGCTCCCAAAAAAGCGAGTTGTAAAATGGAGGTTCAGGGCACTGCAATTCACAAACCTGCAGAGTTATAAATGATAACTCTCGTCCACAAATATATTGAGGGAAGGCAAAGAAGAGGATTTGAAATCAAGGCAGAATTGCAGGAAACAGATTTCAGGAGGTAGATTCGAATCGCCTTTAAAGCACATGAAAAGCGGCAAAACGTTGACAATGATGCCCTTGGCCAAAAAGGGCGTATGCGTTTTTTCCTGAATATATTCAGGAAAAAACGCATACGCCCTTTTTGGCCAACCAAGCAACCTGGAAAGGCAAATCAGCGCTACAAAGAAGACTCGCTACCCATCGGTCAAAAGGGCCATGCTGAAAAAAGTGTCAAAACCAGAAATGCAGGACAGGCCATGGAGAAATGGGAGCCTTGCTACACTGATGGGCGGGATGTAAATTGCCAACAGCCACTCTGGAGAAGTGTACGGTGAGACCTGAAACATCTAAAAAACACAGCTTAGAGAGCTTAGGGCACTTCCACTCATGGGGGTATAAATTGGGAAAATTAAAAATCAGCAAGACACAAGCACCCCTAAGTTTAGGGCTGCTCTGTTGACAAGGACCTCCACTTCATTCCACCTTCAATATCCCAGGAAAGAGAAAAATGGATAAAGAAGTTGTGGTCCTTATGTACAATGGAATATCACTCAGCCATGAAATCAATGTCATAAGGCTAGTAGCAGCATGATGAGTGGATTTAGGTACGACGATTGTAAGTGAAATAAGTCACACAGAAAAGGACACTTCTCATAAGGTCTCACCGATAGACGGAATGTAAAAACCGTTACACTTGAACTGAATTACAAAACAGAACAGAGTCACACATGCAGAAAACACACTATGGCTGCTTAACGGGAAAGGTGAGGTGGGGTGATACATAAAACAAGGGTTTCAAATTAGCTCAGATACCGTTCCATAAACCCAATATGTAATAGACAAGACCTACTCCTGGCTCAGAGAACTGGACTCAACACGCCCTATTCACCGCACAAGAATATATCTGACTAGTAATAATCTTAAAAGCTATGTATTGATATCTCTCTGTTAGTGTGTCAAGTGGGTGTAAAGCGGCATAAACACAGCAGTGAAAAGCAGCTAAACCCCATTATAAAAATAAATTACTTTGAAAAACCCATGAAGCAAAGACAGTGAAAGAGAGAGAAATTCTTACACAATGCGTTCAGGGGCTGTGATGCAACCTGGATTGACCATATCTAGACCCACAGCTGGATGAGACATAAGGGTGGACACTCTTGGGGCTGAGAGGTTTGGTGAGGTTGGGTGAGCAAACGCAGACCCTTTAAAGTAATACTGCGTGGTACCCATTCCATGGGTTCCAAATCTCCAGGTTCAAGTGCATCTTCCTACATCGAAAACATGCATGAGAAACCCAGAAGATGGTACACCGTGTGATGGGGAAAGGTTTCTAAAACGCACCTCATTTCTCATCTCCTTGTGCCCGGGTTCGCCATTCCAGCCGCTTTACTAGTAATCTCCCTACTTGGAGCATCAGCACCTTTAACCTCCTGTTCCGTACAGGTTGCAATTTGTCCTGAGGATGAACGGGAAGACGGGGAACCAATGAGAGACTAGCTCTTGGTGTTGGGACAGGCACAGGTCACTCTATTTTCCCATCAGGAAGAAGCATTAACCACAGGCTGAGCCTGCCCTCCGGAACCAGAACAGGGCCTGAAGCCATCCTGCGCTTTTGCGGCCAGCTCCCAAAAAAGCGAGTTGTAAAATGGAGGTTCAGGGCACTGCAATTCACAAACCTGCAGAGTTATAAATGATAACTCTCGTCCACAAATATATTGAGGGAAGGCAAAGAAGAGGATTTGAAATCAAGGCAGAATTGCAGGAAACAGATTTCAGGAGGTAGATTCGAATCGCCTTTAAAGCACATGAAAAGCGGCAAAACGTTGACAATGATGCCCTTGGCCAAAAAGGGCGTATGCGTTTTTTCCTGAATATATTCAGGAAAAAAAGCATACGCCCTTTTTGGCCAACCAAGCAACCTGGAAAGGCAAATCAGCGCTACAAAGATGACTCGCTACCCATCGGTCAAAAGGGCCATGCTGAAAAAAGTGTCAAAACCAGAAATGCAGGACAGGCCATGGAGAAATGGGAGCCTTGCTACACTGATGGGCGGGATGTAAATTGCCAACAGCCACTCTGGAGAAGTGTACGGTGAGACCTGAAACATCTAAAAAACACAGCTTAGAGAGCTTAGGGCACTTCCACTCATGGGGGTATAAATTGGGAAAATTAAAAATCAGCAAGACACAAGCACCCCAAAGTTTAGGGCTGCTCTGTTGACAAGGACCTCCACTTCATTCCACCTTCAATATCCCAGGAAAGAGAAAAATGGATAAAGAAGTTGTGGTCCTTATGTACAATGGAATATCACTCAGCCATGAAATCAATGTCATAAGGCTAGTAGCAGCATGATGAGTGGATTTAGGTACGACGATTCTAAGTGAAATAAATCACACAGAAAAGGACACTTCTCATAAGGTCTCACCGATAGAGGGAATGTAAAAACCGTTACACTTGAACTGAATTACAAAACAGAACAGAGTCACACATGCAGAAAACACACTATGGCTGCTTAACGGGAAAGGTGAGGTGGGGTGATACATAAAACAAGGGTTTCAAATTAGCTCAGATACCGTTCCATAAACCCAATATGTAATAGACAAGACCTACTCCTGGCTCAGAGAACTGGACTCAACACGCCCTATTCACCGCACAACAATATATCTGACTAGTAATAATCTTAAAACCTATGTATTCATATCTCTCTGTTACTGTGTCAAGTGGGTGAAAAGCGGCATAAACACAGCAGTGTAAAGCAGCTAAACCCTATCATAAAAATAAATTACTTTGAAAAACCCATGAAGCAAAGACAGTGAAAGAGAGAGAAATTCTTACACAATGCGTTCAGGGGCTGTGATGCAACCTGGATTGACCATATCTAGACCCACAGCTGGATGAGACATAAGGGTGGACACTCTTGGGGCTGAGAGGTTTGGTGAGGTTGGGTGAGCAAACGCAGACCCTTTAACGTAATACTGCGTGGTACCCATCCCATGGGTCCCAAATCTCCAGGTTCAAGGGCATCTTCCTACATCGAAAACATGCATGAGAAACCCAGAAGATGGTACACCGTGTGATGGGGAAAGGTTTCTAAAACGCACCTCATTTCTCATCTCCTTGTGCCCGGGTTCACCATTCCAGCCGCTTTACTAGTAATCTCCCTACTTGGAGCATCAGCACCTTTAACCTCCTGTTCCGTACAGGTTGCAATTTGTCCTGAGGATGAACGGGAAGACGGGGAACCAATGAGAGACTAGCTCTTGGTGTTGGGACAGGCACAGGTCACTCTATTTTCCCATCAGGAAGAAGCATTAACCACAGGCTCAGCCTGCCCTCCGGAACCAGAACAGGGCCTGAAGCCATCCTGCGCTTTTGCGGCCAGCTCCCAAAAAAGCGAGTTGTAAAATGGAGGTTCAGGGCACTGCAATTCACAAACCTGCAGAGTTATAAATGATAACTCTCGTCCACAAATATATTGAGGGAAGGCAAAGAAGAGGATTTGAAATCAAGGCAGAATTGCAGGAAACAGATTTCAGGAGGTAGATTCGAATCGCCTTTAAAGCACATGAAAAGCGGCAAAACGTTGACAATGATGCCCTTGGCCAAAAAGGGCGTATGCGTTTTTTCCTGAATATATTCAGGAAAAAACGCATACGCCCTTTTTGGCCAACCAAGCAACCTGGAAAGGCAAATCAGCGCTACAAGGAAGTCTCGCTTCCCATCGGTCAAAAGGGTCATGCTGAAAAAAGTGTCAAAACCAGAAATGCAGGACAGGCCATGGAGAAATGGGAGCCTTGCTACACTGATGGGCGGGATGTAAATTGCCAACAGCCACTCTGGAGAAGTGTACGGTGAGTCCTGAAACATCTAAAAAACACAGCTTAGAGAGCATAGGGCACTTCCACTCATGGGGGTATAAATTGGGAAAATTAAAAATCAGCAAGACACAAGCACCCCTAAGTTTAGGGCTGCTCTGTTGACAAGGACCTCCACTTCATTCCACCTTCAATATCCCAGGAAAGAGAAAAATGTATAAAAAAGTTGTGGTCCTTATGTACAAAGGAATATCACTCAGCCATGAAATCAATGTCATAAGGCTAGTAGCAGCATGATGAGTGGATTTAGGTAGGACGATTCTAAGTGAAATAAGTCACACAGAAAAGGACACTTCTCATAAGGTATCACTTATAGAGGGAATGTAAAAACCGTTACACTTGAGCTGAATTACAAAACAGAACAGAGTCACACATGCAGAAAACACACTATGGCTGCTTAACGGGAAAGGTGAGGTGGGGTGATACATAAAACAAGGGTTTCAAATTAGCTCAGATACCGTTCCATAAACCCAATATGTAATAGACAAGACCTACTCCTTGCTCAGAGAACTGGACTCAACACGCCCTATTCACCGCACAAGAATATATCTGACTAGTAATAATCTTAAAACCTATGTATTGATATCTCTCTGTTAGTGTGTCAAGTGGGTGTAAAGCGGCATAAACACAGCAGTGAAAAGCAGCTAAACCCCATTATAAAAATAAATTACTTTGAAAAACCCATGAAGCAAAGACAGTGAAAGAGAGAGAAATTCTTACACAATGCGTTCAGGGGCTGTGATGCAACCTGGATTGACCATATCTAGACCCACAGCCGGATGAGACATAAGGGTGGACACTCTTGGGGCTGAGAGGTTTGGTGAGGTTGGGTGAGCAAACGCAGACCCTTTAAAGTAATACTGCGTGGTACCCATTCCATGGGTTCCAAATCTCCAGGTTCAAGTGCATCTTCCTACATCGAAAATATGCATGAGAAACCCAGAAGATGGTACACCGTGTGATGGGGAAAGGTTTCTAAAACGCACCTCATTTCTCATCTCCTTGTGCCCGGGTTCGCCATTCCAGCCGCTTTACTAGCAATCTCCCTACTTGGAGCATCAGCACCTTTAACCTCCTGTTCCGTACAGGTTGCAATTTGTCCTGAGGATGAACGGGAAGACGGGGAACCAATGAGAGACTAGCTCTTGGTGTGGGGACAGGCACAGGTCACTCTATTTTCCCATCAGGAAGAAGAATTAACCACAGGTTCATCCTGCCCCCCGGAACCAGAACAGGGCCTGAAGCCATCCTGTGCATTTGCGGCCAGCTCCCAAAAACGCGAGTTGTAAAATCGAGGTTCAGGGCACTGCAATTCACAAACCTGCAGAGTTATAAATGATAACTCTCGTCCACAAATATATTGAGGGAAGGCAAAGAAGAGGATTTGAAATCAAGGCAGAATTGCAGGAAACAGATTTCAGGAGGTAGATTCGAATCGCCTTTAAAGCACATGAAAAGCGGCAAAACGTTGACAATGATGCCCTTGGCCAAAAAGGGCGTATGCGTTTTTTCCTGAATATATTCAGGAAAAAACGCATACGCCCTTTTTGGCCAACCAAGCAACCTGGAAAGGCAAATCAGCTCTACAAAGAAGACTCGCTACCCATCGGTCAAAAGGGCCATGCTGAAAAAAGTATCAAAACCAGAAATGCAGGACAGGCCATGGAGAAATGGGAGCCTTGCTACACTGATGGGCGGGATGTAAATTGCCAACAGCCACTCTGGAGAAGTGTACGGTGAGACCTGAAACATCTAAAAAACACAGCTTAGAGAGCTTAGGGCACTTCCACTCATGGGGGTATAAATTGGGAAAATTAAAAATCAGCAAGACACAAGCACCCCAAAGTTTAGGGCTGCTCTGTTGACAAGGACCTCCACTTCATTCCACCTTCAATATCCCAGGAAAGAGAAAAATGGATAAAGAAGTTGTGGTCCTTATGTACAATGGAATATCACTCAGCCATGAAATCAATGTCATAAGGCTAGTAGCAGCATGATGAGTGGATTTAGGTACGACGATTCTAAGTGAAATAAATCACACAGAAAAGGACACTTCTCATAAGGTCTCACCGATAGAGGGAATGTAAAAACCGTTACACTTGAACTGAATTACAAAACAGAACAGAGTCACACATGCAGAAAACACACTATGGCTGCTTAACGGGAAAGGTGAGGTGGGGTGATACATAAAACAAGGGTTTCAAATTAGCTCAGATACCGTTCCATAAACCCAATATGTAATAGACAAGACCTACTCCTGGCTCAGAGAACTGGACTCAACACGCCCTATTCACCGCACAACAATATATCTGACTAGTAATAATCTTAAAACCTATGTATTCATATCTCTCTGTTACTGTGTCAAGTGGGTGAAAAGGGGCATAAACACAGCAGTGTAAAGCAGCTAAACCCTATCATAAAAATAAATTACTTTGAAAAACCCATGAAGCAAAGACAGTGAAAGAGAGAGAAATTCTTACACAATGCGTTCAGGGGCTGTGATGCAACCTGGATTGACCATATCTAGACCCACAGCTGGATGAGACATAAGGGTGGACACTCTTGGGGCTGAGAGGTTTGGTGAGGTTGGGTGAGCAAACGCAGACCCTTTAACGTAATACTGCGTGGTACCCATCCCATGGGTCCCAAATCTCCAGGTTCAAGGGCATCTTCCTACATCGAAAACATGCATGAGAAACCCAGAAGATGGTACACCGTGTGATGGGGAAAGGTTTCTAAAACGCACCTCATTTCTCATCTCCTTGTGCCCGGGTTCACCATTCCAGCCGCTTTACTAGTAATCTCCCTACTTGGAGCATCAGCACCTTTAACCTCCTGTTCCGTACAGGTTGCAATTTGTCCTGAGGATGAACGGGAAGACGGGGAACCAATGAGAGACTAGCTCTTGGTGTTGGGACAGGCACAGGTCACTCTATTTTCCCATCAGGAAGAAGCATTAACCACAGGCTCAGCCTGCCCTCCGGAACCAGAACAGGGCCTGAAGCCATCCTGCGCTTTTGCGGCCAGCTCCCAAAAAAGCGAGTTGTAAAATGGAGGTTCAGGGCACTGCAATTCACAAACCTGCAGAGTTATAAATGATAACTCTCGTCCACAAATATATTGAGGGAAGGCAAAGAAGAGGATTTGAAATCAAGGCAGAATTGCAGGAAACAGAGTTCAGGAGGTAGATTCGAATCGCCTTTAAAGCACATGAAAAGCGGCAAAACGTTGACAATGATGCCCTTGGCCAAAAAGGGCGTATGCGTTTTTTCCTGAATATATTCAGGAAAAAACGCATACGCCCTTTTTGGCCAACCAAGCAACCTGGAAAGGCAAATCAGCGCTACAAGGAAGTCTCGCTTCCCATCGGTCAAAAGGGTCATGCTGAAAAAAGTGTCAAAACCAGAAATGCAGGACAGGCCATGGAGAAATGGGAGCCTTGCTACACTGATGGGCGGGATGTAAATTGCCAACAGCCACTCTGGAGAAGTGTACGGTGAGTCCTGAAACATCTAAAAAACACAGCTTAGAGAGCATAGGGCACTTCCACTCATGGGGGTATAAATTGGGAAAATTAAAAATCAGCAAGACACAAGCACCCCTAAGTTTAGGGCTGCTCTGTTGACAAGGACCTCCACTTCATTCCACCTTCAATATCCCAGGAAAGAGAAAAATGTATAAAAAAGTTGTGGTCCTTATGTACAAAGGAATATCACTCAGCCATGAAATCAATGTCATAAGGCTAGTAGCAGCATGATGAGTGGATTTAGGTAGGACGATTCTAAGTGAAATAAGTCACACAGAAAAGGACACTTCTCATAAGGTCTCACCGATAGACGGAATGTAAAAACCGTTACACTTGAACTGAATTACAAAACAGAACAGAGTCACACATGCAGAAAACACACTATGGCTGCTTAACGGGAAAGGTGAGGTGGGGTGATACATAAAACAAGGGTTTCAAATTAGCTCAGATACCGTTCCATAAACCCAATATGTAATAGACAAGACCTACTCCTTGCTCAGAGAACTGGACTCAACACGCCCTATTCACCGCACAAGAATATATCTGACTAGTAATAATCTTAAAACCTATGTATTGATATCTCTCTGTTAGTGTGTCAAGTGGGTGTAAAGCGGCATAAACACAGCAGTGAAAAGCAGCTAAACCCCATTATAAAAATAAATTACTTTGAAAAACCCATGAAGCAAAGACAGTGAAAGAGAGAGAAATTCTTACACAATGCGTTCAGGGGCTGTGATGCAACCTGGATTGACCATATCTAGACCCACAGCCGGATGAGACATAAGGGTGGACACTCTTGGGGCTGAGAGGTTTGGTGAGGTTGGGTGAGCAAACGCAGACCCTTTAAAGTAATACTGCGTGGTACCCATTCCATGGGTTCCAAATCTCCAGGTTCAAGTGCATCTTCCTACATCGAAAATATGCATGAGAAACCCAGAAGATGGTACACCGTGTGATGGGGAAAGGTTTCTAAAACGCACCTCATTTCTCATCTCCTTGTGCCCGGGTTCGCCATTCCAGCCGCTTTACTAGCAATCTCCCTACTTGGAGCATCAGCACCTTTAACCTCCTGTTCCGTACAGGTTGCAATTTGTCCTGAGGATGAACGGGAAGACGGGGAACCAATGAGAGACTAGCTCTTGGTGTGGGGACAGGCACAGGTCACTCTATTTTCCCATCAGGAAGAAGAATTAACCACAGGTTCATCCTGCCCCCCGGAACCAGAACAGGGCCTGAAGCCATCCTGGGCATTTGCGGCCAGCTCCCAAAAACGCGAGTTGTAAAATGGAGGTTCAGGGCACTGCAATTCACAAACCTGCAGAGTTATAAATGATAACTCTCGTCCACAAATATATTGAGGGAAGGCAAAGAAGAGGATTTGAAATCAAGGCAGAATTGCAGGAAACAGATTTCAGGAGGTAGATTCGAATCGCCTTTAAAGCACATGAAAAGCGGCAAAACGTTGACAATGATGCCCTTGGCCAAAAAGGGCGTATGCGTTTTTTCCTGAATATATTCAGGAAAAAACGCATACGCCCTTTTTGGCCAACCAAGCAACCTGGAAAGGCAAATCAGCGCTACAAAGAAGACTCGCTACCCATCGGTCAAAAGGGCCATGCTGAAAAAAGTATCAAAACCAGAAATGCAGGACAGGCCATGGAGAAATGGGAGCCTTGCTACACTGATGGGCGGGATGTAAATTGCCAACAGCCACTCTGGAGAAGTGTACGGTGAGACCTGAAACATCTAAAAAACACAGCTTAGAGAGCTTAGGGCACTTCCACTCATGGGGGTATAAATTGGGAAAATTAAAAATCAGCAAGACACAAGCACCCCAAAGTTTAGGGCTGCTCTGTTGACAAGGACCTCCACTTCATTCCACCTTCAATATCCCAGGAAAGAGAAAAATGGATAAAGAAGTTGTGGTCCTTATGTACAATGGAATATCACTCAGCCATGAAATCAATGTCATAAGGCTAGTAGCAGCATGATGAGTGGATTTAGGTACGACGATTCTAAGTGAAATAAATCACACAGAAAAGGACACTTCTCATAAGGTCTCACCGATAGAGGGAATGTAAAAACCGTTACACTTGAACTGAATTACAAAACAGAACAGAGTCACACATGCAGAAAACACACTATGGCTGCTTAACGGGAAAGGTGAGGTGGGGTGATACATAAAACAAGGGTTTCAAATTAGCTCAGATACCGTTCCATAAACCCAATATGTAATAGACAAGACCTACTCCTGGCTCAGAGAACTGGACTCAACACGCCCTATTCACCGCACAACAATATATCTGACTAGTAATAATCTTAAAACCTATGTATTCATATCTCTCTGTTACTGTGTCAAGTGGGTGAAAAGGGGCATAAACACAGCAGTGTAAAGCAGCTAAACCCTATCATAAAAATAAATTACTTTGAAAAACCCATGAAGCAAAGACAGTGAAAGAGAGAGAAATTCTTACACAATGCGTTCAGGGGCTGTGATGCAACCTGGATTGACCATATCTAGACCCACAGCTGGATGAGACATAAGGGTGGACACTCTTGGGGCTGAGAGGTTTGGTGAGGTTGGGTGAGCAAACGCAGACCCTTTAACGTAATACTGCGTGGTACCCATCCCATGGGTCCCAAATCTCCAGGTTCAAGGGCATCTTCCTACATCGAAAACATGCATGAGAAACCCAGAAGATGGTACACCGTGTGATGGGGAAAGGTTTCTAAAACGCACCTCATTTCTCATCTCCTTGTGCCCGGGTTCACCATTCCAGCCGCTTTACTAGTAATCTCCCTACTTGGAGCATCAGCACCTTTAACCTCCTGTTCCGTACAGGTTGCAATTTGTCCTGAGGATGAACGGGAAGACGGGGAACCAATGAGAGACTAGCTCTTGGTGTGGGGACAGGCACAGGTCACTCTATTTTCCCATCAGGAAGAAGCATTAACCACAGGCTCAGCCTGCCCTCCGGAACCAGAACAGGGCCTGAAGCCATCCTGCGCTTTTGCGGCCAGCTCCCAAAAAAGCGAGTTGTAAAATGGAGGTTCAGGGCACTGCAATTCACAAACCTGCAGAGTTATAAATGATAACTCTCGTCCACAAATATATTGAGGGAAGGCAAAGAAGAGGATTTGAAATCAAGGCAGAATTGCAGGAAACAGAGTTCAGGAGGTAGATTCGAATCGCCTTTAAAGCACATGAAAAGCGGCAAAACGTTGACAATGATGCCCTTGGCCAAAAAGGGCGTATGCGTTTTTTCCTGAATATATTCAGGAAAAAACGCATACGCCCTTTTTGGCCAACCAAGCAACCTGGAAAGGCAAATCATCGCTACAAGGAAGTCTCGCTTCCCATCGGTCAAAAGGGTCATGCTGAAAAAAGTGTCAAAACCAGAAATGCAGGACAGGCCATGGAGAAATGGGAGCCTTGCTACACTGATGGGCAGGATGTAAATTGCCAACAGCCACTCTGGAGAAGTGTACGGTGAGTCCTGAAACATCTAAAAAACACAGCTTAGAGAGCATAGGGCACTTCCACTCATGGGGGTATAAATTGGGAAAATTAAAAATCAGCAAGACACAAGCACCCCTAAGTTTAGGGCTGCTCTGTTGACAAGGACCTCCACTTCATTCCACCTTCAATATCCCAGGAAAGAGAAAAATGTATAAAAAAGTTGTGGTCCTTATGTACAAAGGAATATCACTCAGCCATGAAATCAATGTCATAAGGCTAGTAGCAGCATGATGAGTGGATTTAGGTAGGACGATTCTAAGTGAAATAAGTCACACAGAAAAGGACACTTCTCATAAGGTATCACTTATAGAGGGAATGTAAAAACCGTTACACTTGAGCTGAATTACAAAACAGAACAGAGTCACACATGCAGAAAACACACTATGGCTGCTTAACGGGAAAGGTGAGGTGGGGTGATACATAAAACAAGGGTTTCAAATTAGCTAAGATACCGTTCCATAAACCCAATATGTAATAGACAAGACCTACTCCTGGCTCAGAGAACTGGACTCAACACGCCCTATTCACCGCACAACAATATATCTGACTAGTAATAATCTTAAAACCTATGTATTCATATCTCTCTGTTACTGTGTCAAGTGGGTGAAAAGCGGCATAAACACAGCAGTGTAAAGCAGCTAAACCCTATCATAAAAATAAATTACTTTGAAAAACCCATGAAGCAAAGACAGTGAAAGAGAGAGAAATTCTTACACAATGCGTTCAGGGGCTGTGATGCAACCTGGATTGACCATATCTAGACCCACAGCTGGATGAGACATAAGGGTGGACACTCTTGGGGCTGAGAGGTTTGGTGAGGTTGGGTGAGCAAACGCAGACCCTTTAACGTAATACTGCGTGGTACCCATCCCATGGGTCCCAAATCTCCAGGTTCAAGGGCATCTTCCTACATCGAAAACATGCATGAGAAACCCAGAAGATGGTACACCGTGTGATGGGGAAAGGTTTCTAAAACGCACCTCATTTCTCATCTCCTTGTGCCCGGGTTCACCATTCCAGCCGCTTTACTAGTAATCTCCCTACTTGGAGCATCAGCACCTTTAACCTCCTGTTCCGTACAGGTTGCAATTTGTCCTGAGGATGAACGGGAAGACGGGGAACCAATGAGAGACTAGCTCTTGGTGTTGGGACAGGCACAGGTCACTCTATTTTCCCATCAGGAAGAAGCATTAACCACAGGCTCAGCCTGCCCTCCGGAACCAGAACAGGGCCTGAAGCCATCCTGCGCTTTTGCGGCCAGCTCCCAAAAAAGCGAGTTGTAAAATGGAGGTTCAGGGCACTGCAATTCACAAACCTGCAGAGTTATAAATGATAACTCTCGTCCACAAATATATTGAGGGAAGGCAAAGAAGAGGATTTGAAATCAAGGCAGAATTGCAGGAAACAGATTTCAGGAGGTAGATTCGAATCGCCTTTAAAGCACATGAAAAGCGGCAAAACGTTGACAATGATGCCCTTGGCCAAAAAGGGCGTATGCCTTTTTTCCTGAATATATTCAGGAAAAAACGCATACGCCCTTTTTGGCCAACCAAGCAACCTGGAAAGGCAAATCAGCGCTACAAGGAAGTCTCGCTTCCCATCGGTCAAAAGGGTCATGCTGAAAAAAGTGTCAAAACCAGAAATGCAGGACAGGCCATGGAGAAATGGGAGCCTTGCTACACTGATGGGCGGGATGTAAATTGCCAACAGCCACTCTGGAGAAGTGTACGGTGAGTCCTGAAACATCTAAAAAACACAGCTTAGAGAGCATAGGGCACTTCCACTCATGGGGGTATAAATTGGGAAAATTAAAAATCAGCAAGACACAAGCACCCCTAAGTTTAGGGCTGCTCTGTTGACAAGGACCTCCACTTCATTCCACCTTCAATATCCCAGGAAAGAGAAAAATGTATAAAAAAGTTGTGGTCCTTATGTACAAAGGAATATCACTCAGCCATGAAATCAATGTCATAAGGCTAGTAGCAGCATGATGAGTGGATTTAGGTAGGACGATTCTAAGTGAAATAAGTCACACAGAAAAGGACACTTCTCATAAGGTATCACTTATAGAGGGAATGTAAAAACCGTTACACTTGAGCTGAATTACAAAACAGAACAGAGTCACACATGCAGAAAACACACTATGGCTGCTTAACGGGAAAGGTGAGGTGGGGTGATACATAAAACAAGGGTTTCAAATTAGCTCAGATACCGTTCCATAAACCCAATATGTAATAGACAAGACCTACTCCTTGCTCAGAGAACTGGACTCAACACGCCCTATTCACCGCACAAGAATATATCTGACTAGTAATAATCTTAAAACCTATGTATTGATATCTCTCTGTTAGTGTGTCAAGTGGGTGTAAAGCGGCATAAACACAGCAGTGAAAAGCAGCTAAACCCCATTATAAAAATAAATTACTTTGAAAAACCCATGAAGCAAAGACAGTGAAAGAGAGAGAAATTCTTACACAATGCGTTCAGGGGCTGTGATGCAACCTGGATTGACCATATCTAGACCCACAGCCGGATGAGACATAAGGGTGGACACTCTTGGGGCTGAGAGGTTTGGTGAGGTTGGGTGAGCAAACGCAGACCCTTTAAAGTAATACTGCGTGGTACCCATTCCATGGGTTCCAAATCTCCAGGTTCAAGTGCATCTTCCTACATCGAAAATATGCATGAGAAACCCAGAAGATGGTACACCGTGTGATGGGGAAAGGTTTCTAAAACGCACCTCATTTCTCATCTCCTTGTGCCCGGGTTCGCCATTCCAGCCGCTTTACTAGCAATCTCCCTACTTGGAGCATCAGCACCTTTAACCTCCTGTTCCGTACAGGTTGCAATTTGTCCTGAGGATGAACGGGAAGACGGGGAACCAATGAGAGACTAGCTCTTGGTGTGGGGACAGGCACAGGTCACTCTATTTTCCCATCAGGAAGAAGAATTAACCACAGGTTCATCCTGCCCCCCGGAACCAGAACAGGGCCTGAAGCCATCCTGGGCATTTGCGGCCAGCTCCCAAAAACGCGAGTTGTAAAATGGAGGTTCAGGGCACTGCAATTCACAAACCTGCAGAGTTATAAATGATAACTCTCGTCCACAAATATATTGAGGGAAGGCAAAGAAGAGGATTTGAAATCAAGGCAGAATTGCAGGAAACAGATTTCAGGAGGTAGATTCGAATCGCCTTTAAAGCACATGAAAAGCGGCAAAACGTTGACAATGATGCCCTTGGCCAAAAAGGGCGTATGCGTTTTTTCCTGAATATATTCAGGAAAAAACGCATACGCCCTTTTTGGCCAACCAAGCAACCTGGAAAGGCAAATCAGCGCTACAAAGAAGACTCGCTACCCATCGGTCAAAAGGGCCATGCTGAAAAAAGTATCAAAACCAGAAATGCAGGACAGGCCATGGAGAAATGGGAGCCTTGCTACACTGATGGGCGGGATGTAAATTGCCAACAGCCACTCTGGAGAAGTGTACGGTGAGACCTGAAACATCTAAAAAACACAGCTTAGAGAGCTTAGGGCACTTCCACTCATGGGGGTATAAATTGGGAAAATTAAAAATCAGCAAGACACAAGCACCCCAAAGTTTAGGGCTGCTCTGTTGACAAGGACCTCCACTTCATTCCACCTTCAATATCCCAGGAAAGAGAAAAATGGATAAAGAAGTTGTGGTCCTTATGTACAATGGAATATCACTCAGCCATGAAATCAATGTCATAAGGCTAGTAGCAGCATGATGAGTGGATTTAGGTACGACGATTCTAAGTGAAATAAATCACACAGAAAAGGACACTTCTCATAAGGTCTCACCGATAGAGGGAATGTAAAAACCGTTACACTTGAACTGAATTACAAAACAGAACAGAGTCACACATGCAGAAAACACACTATGGCTGCTTAACGGGAAAGGTGAGGTGGGGTGATACATAAAACAAGGGTTTCAAATTAGCTCAGATACCGTTCCATAAACCCAATATGTAATAGACAAGACCTACTCCTTGCTCAGAGAACTGGACTCAACACGCCCTATTCACCGCACAACAATATATCTGACTAGTAATAATCTTAAAACCTATGTATTCATATCTCTCTGTTACTGTGTCAAGTGGGTGAAAAGGGGCATAAACACAGCAGTGTAAAGCAGCTAAACCCTATCATAAAAATAAATTACTTTGAAAAACCCATGAAGCAAAGACAGTGAAAGAGAGAGAAATTCTTACACAATGCGTTCAGGGGCTGTGATGCAACCTGGATTGACCATATCTAGACCCACAGCTGGATGAGATATAAGGGTGGACACTCTTGGGGCTGAGAGGTTTGGTGAGGTTGGGTGAGCAAACGCAGACCCTTTAACGTAATACTGCGTGGTACCCATCCCATGGGTCCCAAATCTCCAGGTTCAAGGGCATCTTCCTACATCGAAAACATGCATGAGAAACCCAGAAGATGGTACACCGTGTGATGGGGAAAGGTTTCTAAAACGCACCTCATTTCTCATCTCCTTGTGCCCGGGTTCACCATTCCAGCCGCTTTACTAGTAATCTCCCTACTTGGAGCATCAGCACCTTTAACCTCCTGTTCCGTACAGGTTGCAATTTGTCCTGAGGATGAACGGGAAGACGGGGAACCAATGAGAGACTAGCTCTTGGTGTTGGGACAGGCACAGGTCACTCTATTTTCCCATCAGGAAGAAGCATTAACCACAGGCTCAGCCTGCCCTCCGGAACCAGAACAGGGCCTGAAGCCATCCTGCGCTTTTGCGGCCAGCTCCCAAAAAAGCGAGTTGTAAAATGGAGGTTCAGGGCACTGCAATTCACAAACCTGCAGAGTTATAAATGATAACTCTCGTCCACAAATATATTGAGGGAAGGCAAAGAAGAGGATTTGAAATCAAGGCAGAATTGCAGGAAACAGAGTTCAGGAGGTAGATTCGAATCGCCTTTAAAGCACATGAAAAGCGGCAAAACGTTGACAATGATGCCCTTGGCCAAAAAGGGCGTATGCGTTTTTTCCTGAATATATTCAGGAAAAAACGCATACGCCCTTTTTGGCCAACCAAGCAACCTGGAAAGGCAAATCATCGCTACAAGGAAGTCTCGCTTCCCATCGGTCAAAAGGGTCATGCTGAAAAAAGTGTCAAAACCAGAAATGCAGGACAGGCCATGGAGAAATGGGAGCCTTGCTACACTGATGGGCGGGATGTAAATTGCCAACAGCCACTCTGGAGAAGTGTACGGTGAGTCCTGAAACATCTAAAAAACACAGCTTAGAGAGCATAGGGCACTTCCACTCATGGGGGTATAAATTGGGAAAATTAAAAATCAGCAAGACACAAGCACCCCTAAGTTTAGGGCTGCTCTGTTGACAAGGACCTCCACTTCATTCCACCTTCAATATCCCAGGAAAGAGAAAAATGTATAAAAAAGTTGTGGTCCTTATGTACAAAGGAATATCACTCAGCCATGAAATCAATGTCATAAGGCTAGTAGCAGCATGATGAGTGGATTTAGGTAGGACGATTCTAAGTGAAATAAGTCACACAGAAAAGGACACTTCTCATAAGGTATCACTTATAGAGGGAATGTAAAAACCGTTACACTTGAGCTGAATTACAAAACAGAACAGAGTCACACATGCAGAAAACACACTATGGCTGCTTAACGGGAAAGGTGAGGTGGGGTGATACATAAAACAAGGGTTTCAAATTAGCTAAGATACCGTTCCATAAACCCAATATGTAATAGACAAGACCTACTCCTGGCTCAGAGAACTGGACTCAACACGCCCTATTCACCGCACAACAATATATCTGACTAGTAATAATCTTAAAACCTATGTATTCATATCTCTCTGTTACTGTGTCAAGTGGGTGAAAAGCGGCATAAACACAGCAGTGTAAAGCAGCTAAACCCTATCATAAAAATAAATTACTTTGAAAAACCCATGAAGCAAAGACAGTGAAAGAGAGAGAAATTCTTACACAATGCGTTCAGGGGCTGTGATGCAACCTGGATTGACCATATCTAGACCCACAGCTGGATGAGACATAAGGGTGGACACTCTTGGGGCTGAGAGGTTTGGTGAGGTTGGGTGAGCAAACGCAGACCCTTTAACGTAATACTGCGTGGTACCCATCCCATGGGTCCCAAATCTCCAGGTTCAAGGGCATCTTCCTACATCGAAAACATGCATGAGAAACCCAGAAGATGGTACACCGTGTGATGGGGAAAGGTTTCTAAAACGCACCTCATTTCTCATCTCCTTGTGCCCGGGTTCACCATTCCAGCCGCTTTACTAGTAATCTCCCTACTTGGAGCATCAGCACCTTTAACCTCCTGTTCCGTACAGGTTGCAATTTGTCCTGAGGATGAACGGGAAGACGGGGAACCAATGAGAGACTAGCTCTTGGTGTTGGGACAGGCACAGGTCACTCTATTTTCCCATCAGGAAGAAGCATTAACCACAGGCTCAGCCTGCCCTCCGGAACCAGAACAGGGCCTGAAGCCATCCTGCGCTTTTGCGGCCAGCTCCCAAAAAAGCGAGTTGTAAAATGGAGGTTCAGGGCACTGCAATTCACAAACCTGCAGAGTTATAAATGATAACTCTCGTCCACAAATATATTGAGGGAAGGCAAAGAAGAGGATTTGAAATCAAGGCAGAATTGCAGGAAACAGATTTCAGGAGGTAGATTCGAATCGCCTTTAAAGCACATGAAAAGCGGCAAAACGTTGACAATGATGCCCTTGGCCAAAAAGGGCGTATGCCTTTTTTCCTGAATATATTCAGGAAAAAACGCATACGCCCTTTTTGGCCAACCAAGCAACCTGGAAAGGCAAATCAGCGCTACAAGGAAGTCTCGCTTCCCATCGGTCAAAAGGGTCATGCTGAAAAAAGTGTCAAAACCAGAAATGCAGGACAGGCCATGGAGAAATGGGAGCCTTGCTACACTGATGGGCGGGATGTAAATTGCCAACAGCCACTCTGGAGAAGTGTACGGTGAGTCCTGAAACATCTAAAAAACACAGCTTAGAGAGCATAGGGCACTTCCACTCATGGGGGTATAAATTGGGAAAATTAAAAATCAGCAAGACACAAGCACCCCTAAGTTTAGGGCTGCTCTGTTGACAAGGACCTCCACTTCATTCCACCTTCAATATCCCAGGAAAGAGAAAAATGTATAAAAAAGTTGTGGTCCTTATGTACAAAGGAATATCACTCAGCCATGAAATCAATGTCATAAGGCTAGTAGCAGCATGATGAGTGGATTTAGGTAGGACGATTCTAAGTGAAATAAGTCACACAGAAAAGGACACTTCTCATAAGGTATCACTTATAGAGGGAATGTAAAAACCGTTACACTTGAGCTGAATTACAAAACAGAACAGAGTCACACATGCAGAAAACACACTATGGCTGCTTAACGGGAAAGGTGAGGTGGGGTGATACATAAAACAAGGGTTTCAAATTAGCTCAGATACCGTTCCATAAACCCAATATGTAATAGACAAGACCTACTCCTTGCTCAGAGAACTGGACTCAACACGCCCTATTCACCGCACAAGAATATATCTGACTAGTAATAATCTTAAAACCTATGTATTGATATCTCTCTGTTAGTGTGTCAAGTGGGTGTAAAGCGGCATAAACACAGCAGTGAAAAGCAGCTAAACCCCATTATAAAAATAAATTACTTTGAAAAACCCATGAAGCAAAGACAGTGAAAGAGAGAGAAATTCTTACACAATGCGTTCAGGGGCTGTGATGCAACCTGGATTGACCATATCTAGACCCACAGCCGGATGAGACATAAGGGTGGACACTCTTGGGGCTGAGAGGTTTGGTGAGGTTGGGTGAGCAAACGCAGACCCTTTAAAGTAATACTGCGTGGTACCCATTCCATGGGTTCCAAATCTCCAGGTTCAAGTGCATCTTCCTACATCGAAAATATGCATGAGAAACCCAGAAGATGGTACACCGTGTGATGGGGAAAGGTTTCTAAAACGCACCTCATTTCTCATCTCCTTGTGCCTGGGTTCGCCATTCCAGCCGCTTTACTAGCAATCTCCCTACTTGGAGCATCAGCACCTTTAACCTCCTGTTCCGTACAGGTTGCAATTTGTCCTGAGGATGAACGGGAAGACGGGGAACCAATGAGAGACTAGCTCTTGGTGTGGGGACAGGCACAGGTCACTCTATTTTCCCATCAGGAAGAAGAATTAACCACAGGTTCATCCTGCCCCCCGGAACCAGAACAGGGCCTGAAGCCATCCTGGGCATTTGCGGCCAGCTCCCAAAAACGCGAGTTGTAAAATGGAGGTTCAGGGCACTGCAATTCACAAACCTGCAGAGTTATAAATGATAACTCTCGTCCACAAATATATTGAGGGAAGGCAAAGAAGAGGATTTGAAATCAAGGCAGAATTGCAGGAAACAGATTTCAGGAGGTAGATTCGAATCGCCTTTAAAGCACATGAAAAGCGGCAAAACGTTGACAATGATGCCCTTGGCCAAAAAGGGCGTATGCGTTTTTTCCTGAATATATTCAGGAAAAAACGCATACGCCCTTTTTGGCCAACCAAGCAACCTGGAAAGGCAAATCAGCGCTACAAAGAAGACTCGCTACCCATCGGTCAAAAGGGCCATGCTGAAAAAAGTATCAAAACCAGAAATGCAGGACAGGCCATGGAGAAATGGGAGCCTTGCTACACTGATGGGCGGGATGTAAATTGCCAACAGCCACTCTGGAGAAGTGTACGGTGAGACCTGAAACATCTAAAAAACACAGCTTAGAGAGCTTAGGGCACTTCCACTCATGGGGGTATAAATTGGGAAAATTAAAAATCAGCAAGACACAAGCACCCCAAAGTTTAGGGCTGCTCTGTTGACAAGGACCTCCACTTCATTCCACCTTCAATATCCCAGGAAAGAGAAAAATGGATAAAGAAGTTGTGGTCCTTATGTACAATGGAATATCACTCAGCCATGAAATCAATGTCATAAGGCTAGTAGCAGCATGATGAGTGGATTTAGGTACGACGATTCTAAGTGAAATAAATCACACAGAAAAGGACACTTCTCATAAGGTCTCACCGATAGAGGGAATGTAAAAACCGTTACACTTGAACTGAATTACAAAACAGAACAGAGTCACACATGCAGAAAACACACTATGGCTGCTTAACGGGAAAGGTGAGGTGGGGTGATACATAAAACAAGGGTTTCAAATTAGCTCAGATACCGTTCCATAAACCCAATATGTAATAGACAAGACCTACTCCTTGCTCAGAGAACTGGACTCAACACGCCCTATTCACCGCACAACAATATATCTGACTAGTAATAATCTTAAAACCTATGTATTCATATCTCTCTGTTACTGTGTCAAGTGGGTGAAAAGGGGCATAAACACAGCAGTGTAAAGCAGCTAAACCCTATCATAAAAATAAATTACTTTGAAAAACCCATGAAGCAAAGACAGTGAAAGAGAGAGAAATTCTTACACAATGCGTTCAGGGGCTGTGATGCAACCTGGATTGACCATATCTAGACCCACAGCTGGATGAGACATAAGGGTGGACACTCTTGGGGCTGAGAGGTTTGGTGAGGTTGGGTGAGCAAACGCAGACCCTTTAACGTAATACTGCGTGGTACCCATCCCATGGGTCCCAAATCTCCAGGTTCAAGGGCATCTTCCTACATCGAAAACATGCATGAGAAACCCAGAAGATGGTACACCGTGTGATGGGGAAAGGTTTCTAAAACGCACCTCATTTCTCATCTCCTTGTGCCCGGGTTCACCATTCCAGCCGCTTTACTAGTAATCTCCCTACTTGGAGCATCAGCACCTTTAACCTCCTGTTCCGTACAGGTTGCAATTTGTCCTGAGGATGAACGGGAAGACGGGGAACCAATGAGAGACTAGCTCTTGGTGTTGGGACAGGCACAGGTCACTCTATTTTCCCATCAGGAAGAAGCATTAACCACAGGCTCAGCCTGCCCTCCGGAACCAGAACAGGGCCTGAAGCCATCCTGCGCTTTTGCGGCCAGCTCCCAAAAAAGCGAGTTGTAAAATGGAGGTTCAGGGCACTGCAATTCACAAACCTGCAGAGTTATAAATGATAACTCTCGTCCACAAATATATTGAGGGAAGGCAAAGAAGAGGATTTGAAATCAAGGCAGAATTGCAGGAAACAGAGTTCAGGAGGTAGATTCGAATCGCCTTTAAAGCACATGAAAAGCGGCAAAACGTTGACAATGATGCCCTTGGCCAAAAAGGGCGTATGCGTTTTTTCCTGAATATATTCAGGAAAAAACGCATACGCCCTTTTTGGCCAACCAAGCAACCTGGAAAGGCAAATCATCGCTACAAGGAAGTCTCGCTTCCCATCGGTCAAAAGGGTCATGCTGAAAAAAGTGTCAAAACCAGAAATGCAGGACAGGCCATGGAGAAATGGGAGCCTTGCTACACTGATGGGCGGGATGTAAATTGCCAACAGCCACTCTGGAGAAGTGTACGGTGAGTCCTGAAACATCTAAAAAACACAGCTTAGAGAGCATAGGGCACTTCCACTCATGGGGGTATAAATTGGGAAAATTAAAAATCAGCAAGACACAAGCACCCCTAAGTTTAGGGCTGCTCTGTTGACAAGGACCTCCACTTCATTCCACCTTCAATATCCCAGGAAAGAGAAAAATGTATAAAAAAGTTGTGGTCCTTATGTACAAAGGAATATCACTCAGCCATGAAATCAATGTCATAAGGCTAGTAGCAGCATGATGAGTGGATTTAGGTAGGACGATTCTAAGTGAAATAAGTCACACAGAAAAGGACACTTCTCATAAGGTATCACTTATAGAGGGAATGTAAAAACCGTTACACTTGAGCTGAATTACAAAACAGAACAGAGTCACACATGCAGAAAACACACTATGGCTGCTTAACGGGAAAGGTGAGGTGGGGTGATACATAAAACAAGGGTTTCAAATTAGCTAAGATACCGTTCCATAAACCCAATATGTAATAGACAAGACCTACTCCTGGCTCAGAGAACTGGACTCAACACGCCCTATTCACCGCACAACAATATATCTGACTAGTAATAATCTTAAAACCTATGTATTCATATCTCTCTGTTACTGTGTCAAGTGGGTGAAAAGCGGCATAAACACAGCAGTGTAAAGCAGCTAAACCCTATCATAAAAATAAATTACTTTGAAAAACCCATGAAGCAAAGACAGTGAAAGAGAGAGAAATTCTTACACAATGCGTTCAGGGGCTGTGATGCAACCTGGATTGACCATATCTAGACCCACAGCTGGATGAGACATAAGGGTGGACACTCTTGGGGCTGAGAGGTTTGGTGAGGTTGGGTGAGCAAACGCAGACCCTTTAACGTAATACTGCGTGGTACCCATCCCATGGGTCCCAAATCTCCAGGTTCAAGGGCATCTTCCTACATCGAAAACATGCATGAGAAACCCAGAAGATGGTACACCGTGTGATGGGGAAAGGTTTCTAAAACGCACCTCATTTCTCATCTCCTTGTGCCCGGGTTCACCATTCCAGCCGCTTTACTAGTAATCTCCCTACTTGGAGCATCAGCACCTTTAACCTCCTGTTCCATACAGGTTGCAATTTGTCCTGAGGATGAACGGGAAGACGGGGAACCAATGAGAGACTAGCTCTTGGTGTTGGGACAGGCACAGGTCACTCTATTTTCCCATCAGGAAGAAGCATTAACCACAGGCTCAGCCTGCCCTCCGGAACCAGAACAGGGCCTGAAGCCATCCTGCGCTTTTGCGGCCAGCTCCCAAAAAAGCGAGTTGTAAAATGGAGGTTCAGGGCACTGCAATTCACAAACCTGCAGAGTTATAAATGATAACTCTCGTCCACAAATATATTGAGGGAAGGCAAAGAAGAGGATTTGAAATCAAGGCAGAATTGCAGGAAACAGATTTCAGGAGGTAGATTCGAATCGCCTTTAAAGCACATGAAAAGCGGCAAAACGTTGACAATGATGCCCTTGGCCAAAAAGGGCGTATGCGTTTTTTCCTGAATATATTCAGGAAAAAACGCATACGCCCTTTTTGGCCAACCAAGCAACCTGGAAAGGCAAATCAGCGCTACAAGGAAGTCTCGCTTCCCATCGGTCAAAAGGGTCATGCTGAAAAAAGTGTCAAAACCAGAAATGCAGGACAGGCCATGGAGAAATGGGAGCCTTGCTACACTGATGGGCGGGATGTAAATTGCCAACAGCCACTCTGGAGAAGTGTACGGTGAGTCCTGAAACATCTAAAAAACACAGCTTAGAGAGCATAGGGCACTTCCACTCATGGGGGTATAAATTGGGAAAATTAAAAATCAGCAAGACACAAGCACCCCTAAGTTTAGGGCTGCTCTGTTGACAAGGACCTCCACTTCATTCCACCTTCAATATCCCAGGAAAGAGAAAAATGTA